>NC_090921.1:1295934572-1296237602 GCF_040938575.1 Ambystoma mexicanum | reverse complement strand
AAGTTCACAAGCTCGGGTCAACGCTATAATCTCTGCGGCCTGCACAGAGTTATGCGAAATTCTCTTAGTTTCGACAACTTTACTCAATGTAGTAACTGCATAAGCAGCTGTAGGTGTACCATCCGAAAGTTTGAAGCAGGAGCCATCGCAAAACAGCTCCCCTTCTGCATTATCCAAAGGAGTATCTATGAGATCTATCCTGCCCTTCGTTTCTTGTTCAGTGGTATACAGGCAGTCGTGTAATTCTTTGTCACCGCAAACAGTGTTTTGCGGGAAAGGTAAGAGTTCAGCCGGATTAAGAACACAACACCTCTTAATTTGGATATGAGGGGCAAACAAAATTAGTTCATACCTTGTTAACCGCGCAGAGGTGAGGTGTTGCGTTTGGGTTTTGTTCAATAGAATATCAACAGAGTGAGGTACCATCAAAATCAAATCATGGCCTAGGACCATTGCCTCACTCTGTTTTACAGACGCGGCAGCAGCAGCGACAGCGCGCAAACATCTTGGCAAAGCGCATGCGACAGGATCAAGGGCGGAGGAGTAGTAGCCGCACGGCTTATTCTTCCATCCGTGTTCCTTTGTTAACACAGCCAAAGCACATCCATCACATTCATGCACAAACAACACAAAGGCCTTGTCATAATTTGGAGTACCCAGAACCGGTGCGCGGTTTTGAGAAGCTCAAATGATCGTTGATGTTCCGATTCCCATGGCAGTGGCAGAGAAATGCCCTTCTTCGTCAAAGCCAACATCGGTTTTATCACTAGTGAGAAATTCGGGATCCACAACATACAGTAGGAAGCCATACCTATCAGGGGTCTGACTTCCTTCTGTGTATTTGGAACAGACATGCCAGAAATGTGTTTTATTCTTTCAGGTGTCAATCTTCTCCCCTCCTTTGACAGGAGGTAGCCTAGATAGGCAACCTCCTGACAACAATATTGAAATTTTTTAAGCGAAGCTTTGTGACCATTTTTAGCTAGATGAACAAGCAGCAGTACAGTGCCTTCTTTACAGGCACTCTCAAAGTCTGCAGCCAAAAGCAAATCGTCAACATAGTGAAGCAGCGTGCAAGTAGGTGGCAATTCAAGGGTGTCGAGCTGCTCTTTCAAAGCTCTACTATAAATACTGGGACTTTCAGTATACCCTTGAGGTGCCCTTGTAAATGTAAATGGGCGTCCCCCCAAGGTGAACGCGAACAGATATCTGCTTTCTTTATGTATAGGGATACTAAAGAAAGCGTTTTTTAAATCCACAATGCTGAAGTGCGTAGCCGTAGCAGGGATCATTGTTAATATTGTCGTCACATCAGGCACAATTGGAAATTGTGGGGCGACCACTCGGTTAATAGCACGAAGATCAATTATAAACCGGTATGGAATTGCATTGTCGCCTTTCTTATATACAGGCAAGATCGGACTGTTACACAAACTACCTGTAATCTCTTCGATCACCCCACGATGTACGAAGTCGGAGACAATGCATTTCAAAGCACGTTCGCCTTCAACTGATATTTTATACTGCGGGATGCGTGGCAGTTTCACCCCATGTTTCAGAACTATTTTAACGGGCTCAATCTGTAACACTCCACCATCATTGTCGTCCACCGCCCACAAATATTCCGGGACAATGCTGAACTCGGGAGGTAAAGGTCGAATCAAGAACTGAGAATTAGGAAGTTGCTGTGGTGAAACCGTTAGCCGTACTCCATCCGAAGAACAATGAATTACTGCGTTCAATTTCTTTAACAAATTCAACCCCAGCAAATTCTCTCCACAGTTCGAAGTGAGAAGAAAAGGACAATGGTCCGTAAAGGGACCCAAAGAAACGGATACCGGCGCGGAAATCGGACAGACAGTTGGTATACCAGAAAACCCTACGGAAACATTTCTTTGCCCTGACAGTGGGATGTTTGGAACTTCTGTGCTCCAGTGTCAATCAAAAACTGGTGTTTCCTATTCCCTACTAATAATTCAACGTTGGGGCCTTTCTGATTAACGGGAATAGGCGAAGGTTCCAAACCCTGCTTCCGGCAATCCTAATGAAACAGAGCCTCGTCAAAAGGAAGCTCTTCAGAAAGGTAGGCAGCAGAAGGGTGATCAAATATGTTTCTCGAGTCATACTCGAGGTCTGATTTTCCTGTGAAAAAGGTTGCTGAGAATTTTGTAAAAGCTGACCTCTGTCAGGGCCCCCTGCTCCAGGGCGGCCCCTAGGTCGTCTACCCATACCCCCAAACGCACTGTTTGACCTCTGGCGAAGGACAGGGCACTGTGCTCGCCAATGACCTTCCTGGCGGCAATAAGCACATTGATTAATATTCACAGGACTCAAAGGAGTATTTCCTTTTGGGACGTACTGACCTCTAGTTTGTGTCGTACCTCCTCTGGGGTTTGTAACAATTTGTTGTAATAATACTTTGGTTTTCAAATCTCCCTTTCTCTTTTCAATTTTTTCCTTCTCATTATTAACACGGTTCAAATAATACTGAGCCATGTGCAAAACCTCAGATTGAGATTTTGCCTGCCAAGCGCTCTCAGAGGACATCATCTGTGACTGGATGTCAGGTAACAATCCACGTACAAATTTGTCCACGAACAACCTTTTCCCCGACTCTGTACCTAAATCCTGTCCACTGAAGTCAGAAAATACCTGCTCGAATCTATTAAAAAATTTGGTGGCGCCTTCAGTTTTCCCTTGGACACAGGCCGTAAGCTTGTCCCAAATAATCCTTTTCTCTGGAATTAGTTTTTAGTTTAGCAACAATCCTATCAGGTAAAGTAAGTATTACCTGTGGTGGTTTCTCACCAGCTGGTCTTTCTCCATCAATTCTAATCATGTTTGCCCACGTATCTCCCAACCCCGGCACATCGTCTATTGTCCGAACCTGTTTCCATACATCTACGGGTAGGAGTACAGGGAATAACAAGCCAATGTCACTCAAGGTGAACACAGAGGACTGTAAAACGGACTCTATTTCTTTGTAAAACCCTGTCGGGTTTTTCCTAATATCGGGAACTGATTGTCTAATTGTGTTCACTTCCTGTCGTGAAAACGAGACGTGAACAAATTGTGATACATAGTGTGCAGGGATATCCAGAGCGGGGGCACCAGTCCCAGCGTTGGCGGGGATCTCAATTTTTGGGACAAAGGTCGGAGGAACCTCTCTCATAGGCAACTGAGATATAGGTACCTCCGGCCGCTTACTAAGCAATTGAGCCAGGTCGAGCGCTAAGGCAGCTGTAGAAGTGTCGGGCGAAAAATCCCTTTTACAAATCCCCAATAATTCTATGGGGCAACTAACCCTCTTCCTTACACATTCCTCTTGCAGGTGCTGTACCATCACCTGAATTACCTTTCTTTGCATTTCTACTGTATACTGACTATACGTTTCATACACTTCGTCTGGCGGTATCGATGAATCTGAGATCCATCGAACCGCATCTTTAGTACAAATTCGTACTTCCTCAGGTGTCGATCTGCGGCACGGAAGGAACCGTGTCTGTACATATATTCTATCATCTTCGTCGTCCTCATCTCGCGACCTTTCGAAGTCTTTCCTAAACTCAAACAATTTTTCAACATGCCCATATACTTTCTGCTCCGTGTCCCTCGAAAGTGCCAAAGCATTCAGATGTCTCACCCCTTGTGGAAGATCCGAATTTTGTAATCTACCCCACATCACACACAAATGAGTCCCCAGTCCTTCGATAAAAACATTTTTCTCGGGAAAACTATTCAAATTAGATAATGTGGAAAAAACATTAACTTGATCACCTTTCTCCATGCAATGCTTAGCCCATGCAAACAATTCCTGTTTCTTATCTGCAGAAACAGTACTACGAGTCACAATCTTTGATCCTGCACCTGGATCGACTTCGGTCAATACGGGGCCACTCGGGAGCGGAGGTATAGGTAAATTTAACAAAGGGGCAACTATCGGTGCAGAGGGAAGGGGCGGTGCGATAGGCGGAGGAACAACAACCAAAGGACTAGGAACAATAGGTTGTATAGGGGGAACAGGAGTAACAACAGGCGCGACAACAGGAATAGGCAGAGCGCCCAAAATAGGAGCATACGGAGGTGGAGCTGAAGCATCGGGCCTGCGTTCATTTAATAACTTCTCAATAAATTCCTCAGAAACATGAAAGTCTTTAGAGGGGTAAATTTTCTGGATCCCGAGTGAAAAGGCTCTATCCATATTTTTAACTGATTCTGACCGCTTTTCTTTATCATATAATAATGCTTTTTCAGCGTTTGTTTTATGGCGACGTGCATGTTTATCCCTACTTTTAAGCTGCTGTAATGCTTCTTTCTTCCAATTCTGTAACACGTCAAAGGCTGCTGGTCTAGCCTTTTTCTTTAACAAGATCGATTCTAAGTATTCAATACGGGGGATCTCAAAACTACCGTTGATTGGCCACTGAAATTCGGAGGCATGTCTGGTCTGTCTGTGCCAAATATCATTAAATACTATACTTCCAATGCCATACTTACAGTACATAGTACACGCCGGCGACCCCTCCTGTGGTGCCGGGCGGCTAAATTCCAAGGATTGTCGATCGCTGCGGAACAGAGCCCTAAAGCAGCTAGACAATTCCCCAGGCATTTCACAAAAAATTGGTGTTACCTGGTTCAATAATTGTGTCTGCGGATACAATACGCCAAATTCAAATTGTCAGGGTTAAATTAAGAGCCGGGTCACGACTACACCTGACCAAACCTAAGGAGGACCGTACGGTTTACCAAAGAACTTGCCTAACGAATTTTACCTTGTGTTTGGTGGTTTTGGCAAATCTGCCCGCCTCAAAATTGGACCCTCGTCAAGATGCCGTGTCAGACCACACGACTATCATCCAAGGATCGGATCGTGCAGCGCTGCCGAGGTATCGCGTCTCGATCGGTCAGGCTCGCAGAATCACACCGTCCGATCCCGTTTCGATAGTCTGCGTCAACCTTCAATGATCCGGCATCAATCTTGAGGGTCCCTATTCGGGCGCCAACTGTGGAAACAGAAACATTGATATGAGGCCGGGAAGCCCAAAGGAAACACACCAACACAGGTTACAAAGAACATACAAAGAGCTTTATTCAAAAGATACAACAATTACCAAAAGTCAATTGACAAACGGATAGCTATTCGGCCCTCAGAGTAACAGAACGAACTATCAACGGTAGTTTGCCGTGTTAGTGTGAGAGACCGTACATTGGGATACTCAGGTTTTTATACTTTTTATCCAGCTCTGGCCAACCCCCTCGCGGGTTAACCATTCTTAGAACCAGGCCTAGAGTTCGTTGCCAGGTCAATCCCATAATGTATGCATTTCGATCAGTTTCGCTGATAGATTTGTTCATTTACACATAGGTCGGTGATAGGACAAGGTCTCAGTTCGCGACCCCAACAAGTGGCCTGCAGGCATATTACTTATTCATGTGTGCGGAGGTCACAACGGCCAGAATCCCACTCGAAATGTCATTTGGCCTCCATTTTGATGTTCAGGGTGACTTCCACCCTACAAGAGAACCTAAAATGGCGGCTAAATCCAAGATGGCGATTTACACAATACATTAAGGTCAAGACCTTGCCGCGGAATCTATTTACACAATGTTTTTAGACTACTTGGCGTAGGCCAACATACATTCAAACAATGCGATAGGAGGTATAATATTATTTCGATTTCTACAACATCAGACCGAGGGCAATTGGAAGGATATATTATGGATTGCCGAATACGCATACAATAACTCAGTACATTCAGGAACCGGACAAAGCCCCTTTTATACCATCTATGGTCATCATCCTCGAACCTCAGGACTTGATTCACCCTAACACTTGGAAATGCAGGCAGTGACCCATCTGCATTCTACTATTACTCAAGCCTTTAAGGAAGCAACTGAACATTTGAAAAAAGCAAAGGAGAAATACAAGAAGAATGCCGATCAGCAAAGGAGTGACACTCCCCATTATCAGATTGGAGACCAAGTTTGGCTGGCAACCAGACACATACCCCTAAAAGGGACTCAAACTTTATATCGAACGATATTTGGGGCCTTACACCATTAAAAATATTATCAACCTGGTAGCAGTTAAATTAGAATTGCCCTCTAGTATGCGGATCCATCCCGTCTTCCATGTTTCACTTCTAAAACCAGTTCAACCCGGAACAAGATTTGCCAAGCCACCTGACCCCATCCTAACAGATGGAGAACCTGTATTTGAGGTAAAATATATCCTGGACTCTAAGATGGTTAAATCTAAACTTTATTTAATCGATTGTAAAGGTTACGGACCACAGGAAAGGTCATGCGAACCCAGTGACCACGTCCATGCACCTCGATTAGTGAAGAAATTCCATCGGAACTTCCCAGACAAACCAGGGCTCATAGGAAGAACAACCTTAGCGGGGGCCTTGCCGGGGGGAGTGCTGTCATGATGCCTACCCCCGGGCAGCTGGACCAAGCCCAATCGCCCCAGAAGCAGGCATCCGGACATCTGTTTAAACCTCAGAAGCCCCGGCTAGGGGCTATCTGGGTTCAGTCCTGGCGCCTAAGGCGCCAGGCTCATAGTCATCACTTACCTCAGGCAGACCCTGCTGCACATGCATCCAGGCCAACGTGAGACCTGGAGGGACTATTTTTCCACAAGGACTACTTTTCACTCGGGTGTGGTTCTAGGGACTTCTTACCTGGGACTACTTTCAAAGCTATTTAAACCACACCCGATCTTCAACACAAGCTTCACGTTATTCTGCATTTAGCAGCGTAACGCTCACCGTGTCTGCAAACCTGCATCCAGCCTTCTGCCACGCCCGCCTCGAACACGGAGCCCCTAGGAGAGAAAGGAAAATAGAAGAAGAGGTTAGATTACAGACTTTAATCTGATTCCTCACCTGATTTCGGATCCTGCATCACTCCGAGCCTGAAGGTACATTCTTCCGGCACGCGTCGCATCCCAACTGCAGCGCCGCTCCATTTTCACCAGCCCACAGCATCTCCGACTCTGCGCTGCCTCCATCACTTTTTCGGTGATTTTCAACACCTGGGGAAAAGACGAGAAAAAGCAAGGTGAGCCTAAAGAGACTAAAAAGACAATCACTTATATTACAAGACTTACCTGATTATCACCGGAGGCTTTATTCTGCAATACGCCGCATCCAGGAAAAAAGGAAAAGACAGTGAGCTAATCTCACGCATCTTTACAGGATAGTTTGGGTAATCCAGACTCTTACCTGAACGCCACCAGCAACCTCCAGACAGAATTTGCCGCCGCAAATCAACAGGGGAGTGCAAGAGTGAACTTTGGACATTTTGAACTCTTTAAAAACTTGGCAAACTCCGGACTCAATAATCGTCCAGAACCCCAAAACCTAAAACCAGTGAAGTAACTGGTATCTATGCGCCTCTGCATGCCACGCAGAATGGAGAGGTCACCAATCAAAAACATAAGGTGAGGACACTGACCGGCAATATCGGAGGTGGCAAGTGAGGAGAAAGGGAGCAGGGAGGGGGGGTCTGCATTCACACCCACGGGGCTAAATGCCTTTCTCCATCTACAGGAGAATATTTCTACGAGTCAAGCTTACAAGACTGAGGGGGTCCGTCCAGACGGTCATCTCTGCCCTACGCTTCACGCTGGTGGAGGCCGCAGCTGTCCGGATTCGATCTACGCCCCTGTGGGAACGTGGTGAGCATAACAGCTTCTGTCACTCTTCTAAATCCTTAGGTGATAAGCCAGTAGTCTGTCGCATTTCTCTCCTCCTTTGTAGTAACTGCATCTTGTCCTAACAGGAGTCTGTCCACCCTCTCATTAAGCAACTTGTTCAACAGATATTTCTTCTGCACCAGTGTCTTTTTTCGTTTGTTGCAGTTGCTACATAGTCACTTTCAGCCATTTTGATGATAAAAATCAATATTAATTTGCCGGTCTTCCACTCCCACGTCGAAGACATCGAAGATCGACGCCGGTCCGAAGAACAGACAACCGTCGAGAGCTGCTCGACGGACTTTGGGCCTCGGAAGGCCTCTGGCCTCTGCCCTCAAGTAGGGAGAGTGGGGGGTGGTAACATACTCTACACTCTTATTATGTCCTACACACACAAGCCTGCTGCCACAAGGTGCATATGGAGGGTACTCCATTTAAATTTTGCCCCAAGTGCAACCGCAAGTACCCTTAGGTTGACAAGCACGCCACCTGTAATCTTTGCTTGCCGAGGGACCACCCCGAGGCGAACTGCAAAGCGTGTAAGCTTTTTAAAGCAAAAACGCTCAAGGACCGCTCCACTAAGCGTTGGGCCCACCACGCCAGGCAGCTCAAGGCCATGGAAGCGGTGGGTGCCTTCAGTGACTGCAGCGACACGGCCTTTTCAGACAGTGAGGGCACAGGGGCATCGAAAGACACCCAAGTGCTAGTCCCTACCCCGGAGCATTGTCCGGCAGGGCAGTTATGGGGACTACACCCAGCGACACGTGCGCTAACATCACTACTACACCTAAACACACTGATCCCAAACGAGACTCGACCCGCGTGTCAAGTTCTCGGAAAAAGGAAGCACGTACAGAGCGGTCCACAGAATCGGTGTCCTCTGAGCGTTCCAGGTCGAGATCACCTCACGACACAAGGCAACCGTCCACAGTTGCCAAAAGTGCCTCGCTTCCCCAACTCACAGAGGTACGGTCGTCGGAAGACGATTCGGACCTCCACCCTCAGCCCGCACACCAGAAGTCGGCTCCGGCAGCCCGTTCGGCTTCTGCTTCCGAGTCCCGACATGCACACTCGAGAGAGAAAGAGACCTCCCCATAATTTTGACGCCAGGCGTCGAAAAGCTTAGAGTGAAAACTTCAGGAAAACACTCTTCGACCCATGGGGAAGGGGGGAAACAGCAGAAAGACAGTACACTCTACTTCTGCACCACAAACACATAAAGACACTCATAGAGCTTCAGATAAGGAGAGTTCCAAGACCCCTGCCTCTACACCTAAAACCAAACCTATTCCTCCCTCTCCTCACGGTAGGGGAACAGGATGGGAACCTTCCCAGGAGGTTGTCATCCCCAGCTCCAAGAAATGGAGTAGTGATGACATAGATAGGGTAATGAGCAAAATGTCCTCCCTGGCTGATTTCTACTCTAAGAACCCAGAACATTTCCTCTCTTACACTCCAGACAGCACTACTCCTTCAGGATCCAAGGACGCTCCTCCCCCTATTAAAAAAACCTCAGTTTGACACTCCAACTCAGGGCCTAATTTCAGACCCTTACTATATAAAGCCTTATCAGCATTATAGTGAGGATCCACAACAGTTTTCTGAGGATCTAGACTTACAATTGTTGGACGACCAGACGGGGGTAGATTATTATGGAGATGACGAGAGCCAGGATGGGGAGGAGGAAGATGTTGCAGAAGTCTACAATATAGACTCTCCCGTTGACAAAGAACCTCAGGTTACCGACTCTCCAGTAGATAACCAGCCCCTGCTAAATGAGGTCTAAACTAGAGCGGCAGAACACTTCCGCATCAACACCAGAGGAGAGAGACTTTGCAGAGGAGCTAGTGGGAGACCAGAAACCCATTGCTCAACCCATTCCTATTCTCAAATCTATCCAACGTAGAATAGATCCTTCCCTTCTTAATCCAAATCTCACAAGGGCTGTAAACCCCAGAATTGAGAAGATGTTTAGGGCTGCTCAATCAGATCCTCTTTACATAAGGGGTCAACTGAAACCCAACACCTTAGTAATTACCAACACCAGAAAGAGCAGGAACACCGCTGTCTTCATCCGAGGCTCCTCCAGACAAGGAAAGCAAAAGAATTTATGGGTTGGGAAGGAAGGTAGCCTCCACTTCGCTTACCAAGCGAGAACTGCCAACACCACCACTCTGCTGGCAAGCTATAACTGCCACCAGTGGGAGCAGGTAGCTGCTCTCATTGACTCCGCACCCGAACCATTAAAGGGTCAGTTGGCCCAGATCGTGTCGGAGGGTAGAGCCGTGTCCGGTTGCATCCTCAAGACAACCTTTGACGCTGCAGATAATGCAGGCCGGCTCATAGCAGAGAGCACTGTCATTAAGAGGCACGCCTGGCTAAGACAATCAGGGTTTAAACCCAAGACACAGGCAACCCTTATTGACATGCCGGTTGAACCTAATGTCCGGTTTGGCAAAGCGGTAGAGGACGCATTAAAAACTGCCAAAGACGAGTACGTTACTCTAAAGTCCATGGGACAATTAACGAATAAGCGCACGAATCAGAGGGAATGGTAATTTTCGTCGCTCACGTCGACAGAATTCCCAGAGGTGCTCCAACTATTCACAGGGACATGGTACATCATGGGCTGGCAACCAGCAGACTACCCAGAGTTACGGCAGAGGTAACAAGAGGGCCCGTGGTAGAGATAGAGGTAAAGGCAGTCCCGGCAGAGGCGGCGGTATGCCTCCCGCAAAGCAGTGACGCTCTGCTCAGGATCCCTTCCTGTGCATCCCCAGTAGGAGGGCGCATTTCCAACTTCACCCAAGCATGGGAAGGGGTCACATCGGACAGATGGGTGCTGTCCACAGTGTCCGAAGGATACTGCATCGAACTGCTAGAGCGCCCCCGCAACCACCCTCCACGTCAAAGAATACATTCACTGGACCACCAGAAGATCCTCCTCGAGGAGATCATCAATCTTCTCGCAGAGGACGCGATAGAACTCGTCCCGGGCAACCAGGTAAACAAGGGTATCTATTCAACTTACTTCCTTGTGCCAAAAAAAGATTTCACAATGCGCCCCGTATTAGATTTACGCCCTGCAAACAAGTATGTCAAGCCCCAAAAATTTTGCATGACTACCTTTTATTACCAACCTCATAAACGCCTCTTTCACATCAGGTACCATACCTAGCAACCTGAAACATTCCTGGGTTCTACCCCTTCTCTAAAAGCAAACCTTGGACCCCTCCATTCCAACCAATTACCGCCCTATAACTACTGTACCGTTCCTATTGAAAATCCTAGACAAAGTGGCCTACCAAAAAATTCAACACCACCTGGAAATAAACCACCTCCTAGGAGTCCGACAGTCCGGTTTCAGACCACGTCATGGCACCGAGACCGCACTCCTAGACCTTAAAGCACAAATAGATTTACTAAGAGATAATGGCACGACCTCACTCTTACTACTACTGGACCCGTCTGCCGCATTCGATTTGGTTGACCATGCAATATTATGCAATCATCTGAGCACGGTAGCCTGCTTCTCCCAGGAAGCCGTCGCATGGATCCAGTCTTTCCTGGACAACAGGACTATGTGCGTCTTCTCTCCCCTAGCAGCCGCTGACCCCGCACCCATTACTTGCGGCATACCCTAAGGATCTTGCGTATCGCCCACCCTCTATAATATTTTCACAAAGCCCCTTTTCGATGATCTAGACGGTCTTGGTATCACCTACACCAACTATGCAGACGATACTCAGATCCTCATCCCGTTGACGGGAGATTATGACAAGGATTTGGTCTTTGTGAACAGAGTCTACCTCATCATCCAGGCATGGATGGCCGCTCACGGTCTATGCCTGAATGATGACAAAATCGAACTCCTCATTCTAGGCACCTCCTCCAATTTAAAAAAAACTGGGCATTAAATACGACTCCTTCATAATTGATAATAACACCATCACTGTAGCTAAAGTGGTTAAAACGCTTAGTTTTTATATAGACTCCACGCTTACCTTTGGCAAACAAGTGAATTCCATGGCCTCAGCCACCTCTTATACCTGCAAGCTAATTAGAGCAGCCAAGCCTTTCCTTTCACCTAATAACTGCTTCACTATAGCAAGAGCACTAATCCTCTCAAAACTAGATTACTGCAACGCCCTCTACATAGGCAGTAATCAATACATCACCTCCAAAATTCAAACATTGCAAAATAACGCTCTAGGAGCCGCCCTAAAGTTCCCGAAAAATGCCCACATATTAGACCTTAGGAGATCCACCAACTAGCTCTCTACTAAAGACAAAATCCGCCTCAAAACAGCCTCCCTCACACATAAATGCCTTAACCAGGCAGCCCCACAATACCTCATAGACAGATTCACCAGACAGACAGCCTCCCGCCCCTTACGGAAAGCCAACTCCAACCTACTGCTAGTACCCAGATTTAAACGTACCAAATCTGGCGGGAGTAGCTTTGATGTCAAAGCGGCACAACTGTGGCACTCCCTTCCAATTGATCTAAGGGAAGATCTCCCCTACCAGC
The DNA here is from genome assembly GCF_040938575.1 of Ambystoma mexicanum. Taxonomy (NCBI): domain Eukaryota; kingdom Metazoa; phylum Chordata; class Amphibia; order Caudata; family Ambystomatidae; genus Ambystoma; species Ambystoma mexicanum. Next base: position 1,296,225,369 of record NC_090921.1, on the reverse strand, counting down.
AATTCAGATCCAAACTTGTCCAATGGCTAAAAGACCACAATGTGTAACCCAAGCTCATTTGGGATGTTATGTATATTTGTTCGGTTCTATTTATCTGTCATTCCTGCATTTTTTGTAAATCTACTGTACATACTTTCATGATTCTTTGACACTACATGTTTACAGCATTGTAACAATTAGCTGTATTTCATGATTATCTGCAACATGTAACCTAAGTTGAACAACCCTCTTTTTGTCTTCGCGCCCGTATTCCCTTGGGTCTGGTTGCGCAATATAAATAAACAAACAAACAAACTACTCTCCAAGAAGTAATCCCCCTCCTAAAAAGGGTGGATTACTTGGCAACATTGGACATGAAAGATGCCTTTTTTCATATTTCCATGTTCCCAGCGCACAGAAGATTCTTGCGCTTCAAGGTGGACAGTCAGCACTACCAGTTCAAGGTGCTGCCCTTCGGTATAGCCTCGGCTCCAAGTGTATTCACCAAGGTACTGGCGGTGGCAGCAGCACACCTACGCAGAGAGGCAATCCCAGTGTACCCTTACCTGGACGACTGGCTCATCACGGAAGAAACCCCGGTAATTTGCAGACCCAACAGCCAAAGAACCATCAACCTCCTCTTCGAATTGGGTTTCTCTATCAACGAGAAAAAATCAAGCATGGTGCCAAGCACCTCCAAACAGTTCCTTGGAGCTGTCCTAAACACTCAAGAGGCGTTGGCCTTTCCATCAGAGGAAAGAATTCGGAATATACTACTGCAAATTCCTCAATATCAGTCCGGTCGCCAGATAAGAAGGGTGCGCAAAGCGATGCGTTTGCTAGGCATGATGGCGTCATGTATTTACCTGGTACCCCACGCGCGCCTGCGCATGCGATCCATGCAAGAATGGTTGGCCAAACAGTGGTCTCAGGCAAGTGGTCAGTGGGACGGTCTAGTGGTCGTTTCGCCAGCACTTGTACAAAGTCTTCACTGGTGGACAAGAGAGAACCTGTCAAAAGGGAAACCCTTTTACGATCCGGAGATACAAGCTGTAGTCACTACAGATGCGTCCCTGTCAGGGTAGGGAGCACACCTCCTTCACCACACAGCTCAGGGTCTGTGGTCTCACACAGTGCCCAAGAATCATATCAATCTTCTAGAGCTTCTGGCTGTCTTCAGAGCGCTTCGAGCGTTCGAACCCCACCTGTTGAACCTGTCGGTACAGATCTTAACAGACAGTACAGCAGCAATGTTTTACATAAACGAAGAGGGAGGGACTTGTTCGCCATCTGTCCAGGCTTGCCCAGAAAATGTGGACATTGGCACTCAGATGGAACATTTACCTGTCATCTCAACATGTTCCAGGGGATCTCAATTCACTAGCAGACGCTTTGAGCATCGATCCCCTCCCAGAAGAACACAAATGGTGTCTACACAGAGAAATCGTAGAAGATCTCTTCTCACAGTGGGGTTTCCCCACTGTAGACCTATTCGCCACAAGCGAAAACAGACAATGCCCAGGATTCGCATCCAGGTTCCCCCAACCAGACTCCAGGGGGAACACCCTGTGGATGAACTGGTCAGGGATGTTTGCCTATGCTTTTCCACCAACTCCTCTCATGAGGAAGGTGGTCAACAAGATGCACAGGGAATCGATGACTCTCATCCTAGTTGCTCCCATGTGGGCGAGACAACCGTGGTTCCCACACCTGCGCAGACTAGCAGCATGCAAACCCATCAGACTCCCGTGCTGGCACAACCTACTATCCCAGCACCAAGGTCAAACAGTGCATCCTCAACCCAGCTCAATGAACTTGGCAGCATGGCTCCTGAAGTCATAGAGTTTGGACATCTCAACTTACCACAGAGGTGCATGGACCCTAAAAAAATCTAGGAAACCAACCACGAGGCACAGTTATTTTGATAAATGGAAGAGATTCGTTATTTGGTGCCAGAATAATCGAATCAGCCCCGTTGATTGCACTGCTTCCAATATTGTCACCTACATGCTCCACCTGCTGGATGCAGGGTTGGTATTTAATTCACTCAAGGTACACCTGGCGGCGCTGTCAGCCTACACCACCTCCCACAACAGAGTTTCGTGGTGGAAAGTACCAGTGGTTAAAGCCTTCATGGAAGGGGTAAAGAGACCGCACCGTCCAATTTCAAACCCACCACCTGGATGGGACCTTAATGTGGTGCTTCCTAAGCTCATGGGTCCACCCTTTGAACCCACGCATAAAGCCAGTCTCAAACACCTGACCTATAAGACTGCCTTCTTAGTAGCCATTACATCCATAAGAAGGGTCAGTGAAATTCAGGCTCTGTCAGTGCAGGATCCTTTCTTTACCGTTCATAAGGATAAACTGGTTCTACGTACACACCCTAGGTTCTCACCGAAGTTAATTTCTAAATTCCACGTTAACCAGTCCATTGAGCATCCTGCCTTCTTCCAAGAACCCAAAAGCTCTGCTGAGGTGAAACTACACACGCTAGATGTGCGAAGAGCGGTCCTCTACTATGTAGACAAGACCAGGCCGCTAAGAAAAACAGACCAACTGTTTGTCTCCGTAGCTACAGGCAGAGAAGGAGATTGCGTCTCTAAAGGTGCCATCTCCAAATGGGTAGTCAGTTGTATATAGCTATGTTACTCCCTTTCTTACGCCAAGAGTCCACTCTACAAGAGACATTGGGGCCACTCTGGCTTTCATTGCAAATGTACCCCTTAACACCATTTGCAAAGCAGCTACATGGAGCTATCTTCACACTTTTACTCAGCACTACTTCATTGACACTCATTCCAAGACAGATACTCAAGTGGGACAAGCGGTTCTAAGACACCTGTTCGCTCATGACCCTTCTCGAATCCCACCTCCTTCTTCTAAAACTGCTCGCTAATCTATGCACAGCATGTGATCTAAGCAGATTCCACAAGCCTCAGAAGGGATACATTACTCACCGTAATCGTATTTCTGATGCTTGTATCTGCTTAGATTCACATGTGCCCGCCCTTCCTCCCCTCGGAGAGAAGGCGCATGGATGCTTGGAGTCTTATCTATCTATCTGCTTGGATAATCTGTACTCGCGCTACTCCTCATGCTACCTCGTGTCAGAAAAAATACAATCTGAGGGCCATGCACGCGTGAGGGATCATGGGTACAGTGGACGTCACACTAGTATTGCTGGCACGCCCTGTGTCGACGCCCATTTTCGAGTTTCGAAAAACAAACTAATACTCTGCAGCTTCCACTAGATGTCGGCCTATGCACAGCATGTGAATCTAAGCAGATACAAGCATCAGAAATACGAGTAATGTATTATATATATATATTTATATATATATAGTAAGGTTTCTAGTAGAACGGCTATATATATATATATATATATATATATATATATATATATATATATATATTATAGTAAGGTTTCTAGTAGAAGGGCCACATCAGCTTTTAATCCATTGAGATGTTCCAGGACGACTCTTTTTCGCTTATTTGTGTTTACACCATTAACGTTCCGAGAAATCACTTTCAAACTTTGATCACTGGAACTAGACATTGTAACAGCCTTATTCATCCAGCCAGACATGTAACACACCAAAGACCAGGACAAAGACACAGAGAGAACACTAAGTATGGTTCTGACATCGTATATATCAATGTTTTACATTCAATCAACGCTGCCACCAGTAAAGGTGTATGCATCTTGTGAAATGTGCAGACAATATTAAACATTCCCCCATTCTCTATGTTCCATTAATTGTCCCCTGCTAGGACACGCAAAACCTACATGGGAACACCTATAGAGAGAACAGTTGGGTTCAGAGGTAGCAAATTAAAGACAGTTGGAATGAAACAGCTGACTTAACGCCTAGCAAATCTTCGATCGGAAGCATGAATGTAGCACGTCAGAATCCATCCACTCTGGCAAACATCCACCATAGCAGCTGGTTACATCACGTGCCGCATTTCGGCACAATCTGTCTACACAGACATCATCCGGTCCCCATCTATCACATGAATTCCCTGATGTATAAAGTTTGCTATAATCCCCGGCATACAGCCTTCACTTTGTAAAGACAGAATCTATAATGTATAATCCCTGGGCAAAGGGAACAGCACGGACAGCTTGGATATTTCAGCCCCAACAACCTGGGTTTATTGTCGATAGTTATCCACACCTTAATTTTACTGTAATCCTATTGATTACAATATGACCAGTGAAAGACAGTTCTGTACCAGCATTGCTGATGTAGCCATGTGTGCCAACATGACTTCAAATCCGTCCCAGGGTCTATGCAACGCCAAATGCTAGCAGCAGCATCCGCCTCTATTAGCACTCTGTTGGTACAATCAGCCATTGAACCAACTTGGGCACGTGCCACCAAAGACGGCACATCAAGTAGAAGCACATTAGTGGAAGACTCACCGGCACCAAAGCCCTGCCGCGCAAAGGCAACAAGGTAACCGACCGCCCCGCAGCTCTGGTCCAGGACCAACAGCACACAGCTCCGCATAGCAGCCAGCCCGCCACACCTACACAATGAGACCCCAACACCATCGCTGCACGTCCACAACATCCTCTATAAGATAAATTATTAGATCCAACAAAAAAAAATATCCTAATCAGTGCGTAGGATACATTCACTCACATATGACCATGTGTCTGCGGTGCTTAGCCAGCCGGGCTCGGCATCTTTACTCATCTTAAATCCGGTCTACACCTACTACTGACGTCAAACTTCCCAATCGATGAAAACACCTCAATATGTTGGGCACCCAATGGTAACCTGTTAATTTCCTGTTTATCTGCATGCGGACCCCCAGAGACCCGAGAGAAAAAAGCTTGAGCAGGGGAACACAAAACATTTTTTTATTTAATCCGGTAATTCAAACTGCATTTTACAACTCTGACAGAGGAATAATCAATTAAATAAAGATGGAATATTAACAACATGAATTATCCAGACATAACATGACAGAACAGTTTAACAGACATGGATGTGAACACTAAACTGTCATGCCCGTATGAAGAACATACATTGAAATTAAACAGTACTGCAGTGGATCCCAATTCAGTCCTGGAGTCTGTACATGTGGATTTTCTGAGCTACTTGTTTCATTGTCAATCTCCAGTGTTGCAGGCTTCACCAAATAACACGTATATTCTTCTCCCGGGCCAAGGACTTGTCTTCTTTGAAGGCCTTCCTTTTCTCCACCACCTCTTGAGGATAGGCTGGGTAGAGAGTGGTTCTCTCAAACACTAATTTCCCTGTTTCCAATTTCTGCTATAAGGGTTTTTTTTCTCTCCAACTCGGTTTTACATAACCAAAATAATATGCTGCAGTCCAGGTCCATAGCTTTGGCCCGTTTTGTCTAAAAAAACATATTGAGTATTTTGAGGACCCTGTCTGTCAGGTTCTTCTCTGAATCGGGGGCGTCTGGTAAGCCCACCAGGTGCAGGTGAAGATATCTCAACATGTACAGTTTCATGTTCTTTGCTTTCAGAGAAGGGGTCATTTCACGTTGTAAGACTGTCCATTTTCAACTGCTTAAGGTCTTGTGCAGAAGAGGTGTGACCTGGCAGTTCGGGCTCGACTGCCCCTTTTGAGGTGGGACCAAGCCTGATTTGCATATGGTCTTTCCCCTTCTGTAATGGCTTAGCAGGCTGAAAAACTATGGTCTGTGAGTGTCCACCATTATGATTGATTCCAAACTTTCCAGGCATCACTTTTTGGTTTCGCTTTAGTCACCCCGAGTGGGACGGGCATGCCCAGACCTGGGCCCGAGCTTGCCGGACCTAGAGACCCACGCTACCCCTCAATGATGACGCCCAATGAAGCTGAAACATGTCTGGGGATGCTTGTTGTCTCGTGCAGGATGTAACCAGCATTTAGGGCTGGACTGCCCCTTTTGGGGTGGGAGCAAGCCTGATGTGCATATGATGTTTTCCCTTTCTGTAATGGCTTAGCAGGCTGAAGAACAATGGTCTGGAGGTTTTACCAGAGCTGTGCCCGTGGTTATGATTGGTTCAAAACCTTCCAGCCATCACCTTTTGGCTTCGCATTTTCAAACGATCTTCAGGTCCTCCTGTAAAATGAGCGCACCCTGTTTGCTAGTCAACCCAATCCAGTTTTATTTTTATATATATATATATATATATATATGTATATATATATTCTTAAAAAGGCAGTCTTATTCTTGGACTCTGTACCTGGCTGTATTCGTCCGCACTCAGTTTTGCATTTTGCTACCAACACACCTAAAGCCTTCCCTGTAATGTAATCAATTTAAAATGTGCCTTCACCTTTAGTCTTCGTCCTGCAACAATCTTTAATATCTTTGAAAGTTGGTATACATAACACCCACCTTATTTTCAGGATCTAAATCAAAAATTAAAAAATACTTTAAACTAGGGATGTGCCGAATGTTGGTTTAGAGTAAGTAGTACATCACATACCAACTGAAAACAAGTTATTTGTCTACGGCCAAATAGTTTTTCGCTATTTGGCTCCTGCTGAATACTTTGTCTTCTTGTTTGGATGAAATTGAACAACTCAGACAGGGAAACAGAGTGAAGATTGCAAAATTAAATGTGATTAAACATTGTCAAACAGCCTTCCTAATTAATTGACACGCTAAATTGCACGTCTTTGTACTTGAGAGGGTGAGTGAGAGGTGAGCATGGTTTGTTCATATGGCAAATGCCTATGGAGAAACTTTAAAAATTCACAAGTAGTGAAATCTCTCGAGTTTCCATGTGGCCAGTCTGACAGCGGGAGGATAGAGAGATAGGTGTGAGGACTCTGTATGTGACATAAATAGAACTATGCTCCTTTGTTGAAATTAATAGATGGGCAGGATGTTTAGGAATTGGTGGACCTCCCATAAAGCAGGCTGCCTTTTCTATATCAATAGGGCTAGGGATGAGTCAGTTTCATGTCAGTAAGTGCAAAATGTGGAGTGAGAAAATTAGAGTAAGAGAGATAATGTATGTGTGTACAGTAAGCCAAAGAGAACTTGCATCCTCTAGTGTGGTGGAATGCTGGTGGTGTAAGTGGACGTAGATTGGGATGTGGTGGAATTGAAGGACTGCCCAACAGTCAGGTGCCTTTTTAGGGCTGTAGGGTTTGGGCAGATTCAGTCACATGTCAAACTAAATGTGATTACCCCTTCTTCAACCCCATCCACCTCCCTTAGACAATACTCACTCACATTTGGTGTATGAGGATAGAAATGAGATGGGAATCTCCTTACATATACCTTCTACCTATGTCCTACTCAAGCAGACCGCAACCATGTGTATATTTCTATGTGAGCTGCAAGGAAGGTTTGAAACTCGTGTTCCTCCTAAACTAACCTGCAAGTCGAAAGGAATTTGTGTGTGTGTGTGATTCACAATGGCAATTTCAAATTGCAATATCCTTTTTATTTATTGAAACCTACTATGAGTCGCACTGGTTTGGCCTATGCAACATTTTTCCATACATTCTCTACCTACATTTGTGTTACCCTTTTCTGGCTCGTATGCTTTCGGTAATATGTCAATTTAAAATGAGGAGAAATAAACAAAACATGGGAACACATTTAGAGTAGTGCCTTCATTTGTTTAAAAAAAGGTGTTTATCAGATTTGGAACATGATTTAGTTAATAAAACAACTATTAAGCTTTATATTCGTCTTCAACAAACTATTCGACATATGACTTTATACTATATATGATATGAAGTACACCCGTACTTTGAACAATATCAATCCTTCCTAAATTAAAGTAGCGATAGGCTAAATAGTCCTAGTCTTTCTTGATGAGCTACAATATGTACCTTAATTTTGGCATCTAAAACAATTTGTAAAACAGAAGGCAGATTTATTAGTTTTACAGTTGCTAGGTCCTCACTTATCAACATTTGACATGATGGTACTGATAATTGCGCTATTTCTGCCAGAAAAGGTGCAAGCATACAAAATGACAGAACAGGATATTGGCAGAAGGGTGACATTGCAGTATTCTTTGTAGAGGATTTATAATACTTTGTGTATGGAAAGCATTCACCCATCTACAGTCTCTGAAAGTGATATATTTAGTGTTTCAGATATTTAACGATTCAGAGAGAACAAAAACCTTCGGGAGACCTTTGCAAGGAAAACAATTTCACCAGCGTCTCAACCCCAAGAGTGTAGCTTAAACTCCAGAATATTGCCTTTAAATGGGGCTCCAAGCAACATTTTACCTAGGCTGATCACTACATGCCAGAGGCATTTCTTCTCCCCAGGACCGACTGCTTGTGGCATTGGTGGCCACACACGCATCAACCTCCATTGGTGGGGGGTCGATTTAGTGAGTGGTACTGCCTAGCAGTGGGGGTTTAGCATGGTCCTATAGAGGATCGTCCATGGGAGAGCCATGTATGGGGCTCTGCAGCGGTCAGCAGTTTTCAGTTTGTAGGTCCATGGACTTCACTGGTCCTGGTGCTCCTTATCTGCCTTCAGATCCTGAACATGCAAGAGTTCTGCTCTGACATTTGTCCCCGAATGGTTATATGTAGAGGAACATCTTCTATTGATCATTTATTTCCCAGAATGGGCGCATCACCATGCCAATCTAAGCGTTGCATTGCAAAATCCACTCTTTCACATCAGGTGTTCCCTTTAATTGATATTGAACCCTTACCAAGCCAAAGGAACCACCAATCCTCATGCTGAAGGTGTTTACTGCCAAGCTAAAGTAGCAGCTTCCTGTGCAGTAGGTTTGCTTTTCCTCGTCTTTTAATATGCAGTACTCGATACATTCTGTGTTCGGTCGTCATCCCTCTAGAGCGGGTCTGGTCAGTTGCTAGCTTTGTGCACAAGAGGACTTGCCTCTCTTATTTGCCTCCCTCTTTGCAGATCCTGGCCTATGGCGACATGAACCATGAATGGGTGGGAAACGATTGGCTCCCCAGCCTGGGGCTCCCCCAGTATCGCAGCTACTTCATGGAATCCCTGGTCGATGCTCGGATGCTGGATCACCTGAACAAGAAGGAGCTCCGTGGACAACTCAAAATGGTGGATAGCTTTCACAGGTATTTGTATTTGTATATTTGTTTTGCAAATTGGCTTGCAAACCTTTCCTTAATTTATCGATATCTGCCAGTAGATGGGATGGGAAGGTCTTTTTGGTTAGGTAGGAGGGATGTAATGCTTGTTTCAGGAGCTAGGCCTTTAGAGCTGTGGGATTGGGGATTCAAGAGAGGCTTATTGATGTGTATAAATTTATGTAGCACATAATCTGATTTATTTTAGTTCCAAACTTGTCACCTCCAGACCATGGGGTGTAAAAGAAATGGCTAATTGTTTGAAAGATTACTCTCCAGCTCTTTTTAGGGCCAGATGTCCTCTTTCAAACTGGCCAAGCAGTGGCCCTGATTACTACTTTTTTCACTTATTGGTAACTCCGCTGGACTCTCAGAGGGTAAACGGGCTTGGTGCTTTTTGGCTTTTTGCTCCTCTTCTAAATATAAAGCACTGGCTTATTATTTATAAAGTAAATGTTTCTTAGGGTCTTATTTTGCTAGCAGCATGCTTCAGACCTTTGGAGGGATGTGGGTAATGCCCACATCCAGAACAACCGATAAAATACAAAGCTGTAGACTTTTGGAAAAAGGTTTGTACATCTTAGCACATGTCGAGACATGTTATCATAGTAGTTCATACTTTGTAATAGTTAAGACACTGTAATGCGAAGGTCAAACATAACCCACGTGACCCGGCTGTACCTGGGAAGGAGGCATTCAGCATTGCTACTCTCCATGTTACATCCCTCTTGAATCAGAATTTCAACAAGAAAAATATGCTCTACTTTATAGCCCCATAGTAAAGCATGAAGAACCTTTCTTAACCACCCCTAGTTGCCACCTTTAAGATAACTCCTCTTAACCAAGCATTATCAGAAACGCCACAAGATTACAGGGACAGTCTATGGAAAATGTCACTTTACCTACGAAGAGCTTGTGATATATAACTCCTGGTGGGAACTTGGAATAGGACTTTGCAAAGCCACCAGTCCCTCTGACATCAATGTAAGGAGAGTAGCAAGCCAATGAGGCGAGCAGGAAGCACACTGCCATGGCCGAGGTCTCTTCTAAGAAAAGGGCACACAGGTTTTGGTGACTTCTCACTTCTCTCTGTCTTTAACAGGCAACTACTGAGTTGCCTCACATTATTTTGGGGAGTAGGTACATAGTGATGACGTACAGACCAAGGACCGAGGAGTTTGATGGACACTAAACAAGAAGAAATAGTGTAGCCTCAGCCACCCTCTACAACATCTCTCCTCAAGATCCAAGACTCCCAGGGAGCTCGCGAATGCTGTGGATGCATGAAGCAAGGGGGATTAGGCTTTCCGTGTCCTGCAAGTGGTAAGTACTTTTCATCCACAGAACCACACACTATCATCAGTTTCACAGTGGAGCAGATCTGGGTTAAGGTGGTGGTCTGTGACCCCAGGGGACATAGGCAGTTAGATAAGAGGCTCCTGTGCTCAGAACATTAGGGCCTACAGTACTGACATGAGGTCCACAGCCTCTACGGGTGCATCAGTACAATATGCAAAGTGTGTATTGTTCAGAGCTGCATCTCTAATTCCAAAGAACTGGAGCAGCACAACAAGCTACTCTTTGGGACAGAACTGCAGTGTGGCTTGGTTACCTCAGAGCACCCTCACTCTTCGCTGGGTATCTGCGCCTGTCGTGGCCACCAAAGGTCCAATAGTCCCAATGTTCCACTGTGCAGAAAAGGTATAGGCTGCCTGGCTAATCCTCAGCACAGGGCCATAGTCCTGTATCACACGAACCACTTAGAACCCCCTTGCACCACTCCAGGTTTTTGTTGCCAGCACGGCTACCAAATGTCCAAGAGCACTCGGGCTTTATCGTCTGAATAGAAGCAACAGACTGACTAATCCTCAGCGCTGAATCAAGAGGTGCCCCATTTCAGGAAAGGTGGGGTGGGCACCCTGACTGTGTTACTAGCGGAGGGTCCCCTCTCCGAATGTTGGAATCTGCTTAGCACTACAGTACTCCATGGTTTAAAGGGCTTCTAGGGGTATGACTCAAAGGGTGTGTGCACACAATGATCCCTTTTCCCCATACTTTGGCAATGCACACAGTCGGTCCTAGGTTTGAAGGCAGGTCTTGCTCTCCGACTGGGAAAGGCTAATGTCTCCAGTTCCCTTAGGGACTTTGCAAAAAAAGTCACCATTGCTTTTCTCCTGCAGGGGCTTTCCTGTAGGTTTTTGCCTGATTCCATCAATTGCCATTTGCTTGCCTTAATCTGCCTGGCAGTTGTTCCTTAATCCCTTTCTTCAGCTTCTCTCAAGGTTTTCCAGAGGATGTCTGGTCCTTCACAATATTGATGCCAAAAGGAATATAATGAGCCTAATATGTCCTTTAACACCCATACCTGGATTAACAAGCCACAATCTAGATCAGGGTGTCAAGCATAAAGACTTTGGGCTGAATCAGGCCCCTGAAGCCCATTTTGCTGACTGGCCATGCGCTGTGCATAATGCAGAAAAAATGTGTTCTGATGGAGAAGATCAAAGACCGGCTTTTAAGCTGCAGAGTTTTCAGTTTCATCAGCGTGAAAGAAAGTGCGTCGCAAGAAGCTCTGCAGAATGACCCGCTGGCAAAGCACCACTGTACTAAATGCAGAACATCCTCAAAGAATGGGAAAGGAATGTAAACCATACTGTGACGAGCAAAAATGCAAACAACACACTAACATATGATATATAACCCTCCTGTACAGAAGTTTCTAGGCGTGACAAGAAAAGGAGAGGGAAAACAGAGGGAGGACACAACAACGATCTTACTAGGACCTGTCATTCAGATTGCGTAAGTGCAGGGAAGGGGAGAAGTGCCGGGGGGGTGCAGGTAATCAGAGGTGCAGCCAACGGGTGGCTCGTAAGTGCAGAGAGAAGGGACAGATACAGACCACAAGTGCTGGCGAAGTCAAGAGGCAGTGCCAGGTGCAACTGGACAGGCAAGGACAAGGACCTGGGCACAAGTTCAGAAGGTGGCCAGGTGACCAGTACGTGGAGCAGATGTGTCATCAGCCGGGGAGAGGGAGAGAAAGCAGAAGCAAAGAGAAAGGTCTTCAGTTGCTTCTGGAACCAGAAAGGGTCCTGCTCATGTTTGAGAGAGGCAGAGTGCCTGTTCCATAGGGAGGCCCCAACCAAAGAAAGAGATCTGCCCCCAACTCTCTGCTTGGAGAAGCGACTCTCCCTCAGAGAGTTGGAGGGGGATGAGCAGAGAGCTCGAGAGGGGAGCTGTTTAGCAAGAGGGATTTGGTGGTAGTGCAGTGCCAGGCTCCAGAAAGTCTTGTGGACAATGCAGAGGGTCTTGAACTTGATCCTTGCCGCCACTGGGAGCCAATGAAGAGATTTCAGAGCTGGAGAGATACGATCCCTGGGCTTGAGGCCAATGACAAGTCTCACAGTCTTGTTCTGGATAGGTTGTAGAGGACAGAGAGTAGAGGCAGGAAGATTTAGAAAGAGGCTGTTGCAGTAGTCCAGCCTAGAGAGGACCACAGCTCTGGAGACAGTGAGCTTTTAGGGGAAAGTGAACAAAAGAATAATACCTCTGATGAGTCACCAAATAAAGTCACCTTCCAAATAAACTGCTTTCAAGCAAAATCCGAATGGTCTTGTTTTGTGCAGCTACCCTGAAAATATTGGCACTATATGTAAACCGAGAATATAATTGTTCTATGCTCAACAAGATGCACATACCTCAACTTATTACTGGTGCACAGTAGGGGTGTCACGGTATTCGTTTTATGACGGTACGATAACCTTCTTGCCAAATGACGGTATATCATGGTTATCGCGGTATAGCAGGTGGAGTTAACGTATCTTAACAAATATTTTCTAAAAGGTCATATATTGACAGATGTATCATCACAAACAAAACCAGGCACCCAGGGCCAGAATTGGGCTTTTCAACATACTTTCCACTGAAATGCCTTGCTTCCACCAAACACAAACACACGTGCGGAGAGGAGTGGGTGGGGTGGAGGCCTGCTGCAACTGGCAAACCAAACTGAATAGCTTTTCTTAAGTGGTCATTTAGGCTTTTTGCTCCCCCACTGGCTACTGGTGAAGATGAACATGTTGCCATCTTGATAACCTGCATGCCACAGATCAATGGAGGGTGATGGTAGTGTACGCTTGCACACACACACACACACACACACCTCTCTCTCTCTCTCTCTCCCTCTCTCTCTCTCTCTCTTCCCCCCCCCCCCCCGTTACAGCCTTTAGTTTACTTGCAGGCCAAAAAGTGTTCAGTAATCACTGACATGTTACCCTTTGGTATGGCAGCAGGGAATACCCACAGAGATGAGTTAATTTCGCAGTTTGACTTATTATATGTAAATTTAAATGTAGAACCAGCGAAATCCCCCATTGCCATATGTTTAGAGAACATTATCCATTATAAATATATAAACCCCAAAGCCGCCACCCCAAAGTAAACCCTTTTCCTTCTTGGCACTGTATCTGTTCTTCCTATTGCTAACATATTGATTTTGTGTAAGGCACGTGTGGTTTATGGAATGGCATTAAAAACTGCTCCAACTGAAACTACTTGGCAGACGGCACATCCAACAGTGCAAATCCAAGACTGCGCAGCAATTGCTTACTGCAGCCTTTCCAAATCAGGTTGAAAAGCACACTTAACGGTATAAACAATGTGACGGTTATTATTGTTCAATTAAGTGGTTCACGGTATCTTTAACGGTATACCGTTATACCGTTACATCCCTAGTGCACAGACCTACGACCACCAGGAACCACGTCTAAAATGTGTCTGAACCGAAGATTAATCTAAAAGGATTATTAAACAAACACCTCCCATTCATGAGGAGTTTACATCAGTGTTGCTGTGCACCCATGCTTCATGAAATGTGCTTAAGGATATCTTGCATCAAAAACCTATCCTGGATCACAATATGTAATTGAAGTTGTAGTCTAAGATACTGAATTTCCATAATCTTCTATATTTTAAGCTGGTGGTGGTGTGTATTCGACCAATTGACGTGTTTCCCCAGTGTGGCATTGGCAAATGTATCCGGTGCTGCTTTGGTTCCGGTGCTCTAGAAATAAACCTTTGTGTTCAATGCATCCAACGTTTCCGTTGGGGTGCACAATTTTCCGATGGGAACATCCATGATTTGCATCCGTGAAACCTTTTGTGTACTACAGGTGTTCTGCCTTATGGAAGTATTGGAATATTTAATGTGATTCCCTACAGAACTGTTTGTAGATCCGGTTGCTTTTATCCAGATTCTCCTGACATTTTTGCGGTAAAATGCACTACATTGGACCTACTCCTTGAAAAACAATCTTGTGTGTTAACCCCACCAAGCTGCTGGATTGGTCCAAGGCTCGGTATCTTGCTCTAATTAGATGGAAAACGACTTTAAAAACCTTGAGCTGCCATTCTTCATTATTCTGGACATTTTCACAAACATGAAGATGCATCCAAACTGGCAGGCTATCCTGTGGAGTTTAACACCCTTCTAGCTACAATAACATTAGTTCCACTGTGATCCACTAAAACCCAAAATATGAAAGTAGAAAGTAGAATATTCCATTTGAGCCAAGTCAACCATGCCACATGGATCTATGTTAAAAGAACGCCTTCCGAAAAGCTTGAGTTACAAAATAGCGAAGCCGACTTGCTCGCATTTTGTAACTCGAGCTTTTTGGAATGTCTGTATTTGTCCTCCACTTTACATTTAATGTATGCAGGGGACACCCTTGCAACCCCTGCTCCTCTTGTCCAGCATTTTGGGCTCTGTTTTTTTTTTTTTTTACCAAGCCAAACGGGCACTAAATGCACATAAGCTTTTTTTTAAAGACTGTTTCAACTGAAACGTGCCACACACCACCCAGTAACCATTGCTGCCAGTTCACCTTCAGTTTAGAGCCACATCATGAAGGCATAGTTCAAATGCAAGCCTTTTGCTCCAGAAAATTGCCGTTGTCTATCAGGGCAGTGCTACTTTATACATCGCTTTATCACCCCACCGCAGACATTTCTCAAGACTACATGCCTAGTTTCACCCTTTCAACGATGGTTAGTATATGTTGTGAAATGTGTGACTTGGCTCAAATGGAATATTCTACTTTCACATTTCAGGCGGAAGGTTTTTTTCCAAGCCTTTTTAAACCCACCATAACTTTACTGGTGTTTTCTCCAACCACACGACTGTCAGACTTTACTACACTGATGATCCCTAATAAGGATGAAACCAGGCACATTTCAAGTGGAAGGTTTTTTCCAAGCCTTTTTAAACCTAACGTCACTTTACTAGTGTTTACTAAACCCAAGAATATATACATGCCAGTTACAGTTCCTTTTAATTTAAAGGAGAGGTCCTTGCGTAACTCTCTGCTGGAGTGCCTGCTGAGTGTCTTGTCTTCATCAAGTTCACTATGCCACAGTGTTTTCCTGTCTTGGGCTTCATCCAATGCTACAGTCTTTCCTTGGTGTTTATTGCAAATGAAGAGTTTTACACACAAGTACTGGGAACCTTAGCGTAGCGCAGCAGAGTGCCTGCTGAGTGTTTTGTGTTCACCGAGTTCACTGTGCCCCATTGTTTCCCTGACTTGGGTTGCAGCCACTGCTACAATCTTTCCTTGGTGTTTATTGTGTAGGAGGAGTTTTACACACAAGTACTGCGAACCTCAGCTGAGCACTTGCTGAGTGTTTTGTGTTGGGTGCTCTCTCTTGCTTCGTCCGTTACCGGCTTGAGTAAACATTGTGGAATCCTGCCCTCGACTCAGCGTATCAGACATTCACGAAGTCTGCAGGTAATATTGCAAGCAAGCAAATTTGCCGGGAGACAGGAACTTAATGGGAGGGAAGAGAGGAATTATATTCTGAGGCGTCCTAATTCAACCTTCATCATGCAAATCAAAGCGTTTAAACTTGTATCTGTTTTACTGGATTATTTGATTCTTTCAACTATTGAATCCCACCAAATATTTGCTACGGTTCATGTACATGCACTCACTCTAACATTTAAAAATATCTTGAATAATTTTGTACAGCGATTTTCCGTTTGGTGATAGCTGGGTTTTATCTCTTCACCCTTTGAACCAACAATTTTAGAAAACCGCAAGCATCTGCTTTGCTAAATGTGATGTTATCATCATTGCAATTGGTTTGAAAGGACGTTGGTGACTGCTGGGCTTTTATCCTTTCAGCCAGCTCTTTAAAGTTTTATTTTTTCTCATACCGGCTACTTCCTCACACTGGAGTATTGTGGACTTTGGTGATCGGGGGGTCTCTTCTTTTTCCAGTTGAGCAAATAACTTGGGCCAATTTATTTTATTTGCCCTCTGAATATTTTGAGGCTCTTATTGGCTAAATTGTTTTTGGGGACTGCTGGTTAGATTCCCTTTGAGCCTTTGAGCCAAGAGATTACCATAAATTTGTGGCTCACCACAAGGTATTGACTACTGTGGTTCGGCTCCTGGGCATGGCCTCTCGTGTAGCTTTGAGGAGTCCATCTGGTGCTTTTTTCGACAAAAAGGCAGCATCTTCTCTTAATAGTCAGTTTGCAGATGTAAGGTATGCTATTTTATCGGACAGAGGCTCCATCCATCAGGAAGCCAGAATTGTAGCCGCCTTAATACATACTTTGTGTGATGATCTTCCAATTCTAGCACATGCCTCTGAAGCAATGGAAACATTGGGCCGATTATCTGGTCCACTGGTCCAGGAGAAGCAGAGAGCTGCCTGCAAAAATTGCAGCACGGGTGATTCTGTCCCCTATAGCTAGTCAACACATTACTGATTTCTTTCCAAGATGAACTGGTACAAGTACGAAATTAGATCGGTGGTTCCATTTCTAAGGTTGGCCACAATTGACCCCTCTCATATGAATGGGCTGACAGACCTCTGCATTATAGAGTATGCAGATTCGGCATTTGTTCGGAATGACCCATGTGTGGCAGAGTGTGGTCCTATGAACTTACAATGCTTCGCAAGTAGGTTCCCCAACCGACCTGATGAATCTTTTTGATCTTGGTTCAGAAAACTTGTCATCAGTGATCCCTTCGGAGGACGATGTAACGCTCACCTGATTCCCGTAGAGGCGCCGGTCTTGACTGGGCGTATACCATATCTTCAAAGGTGATGTGTAACACACGGCTAGCTCTTTGGGCTGGACCTCTGTGCACTGTATGTCTGACTCGAAGGGTAAGATGTCTGCAGATAGAAAATATGGGATTAAGGAACTGGGTTATTGAATGTCTCTCTCTTCTTCCCTTTCTCTTCTCCTATAGAACCCCAAAGGTTAACGCTCTCACCTTAGGTAAGTGAACGCCGTGCTCTCCATATGCCTCGGGGCAGGGTGCTGTAACCAGTTTCTTCACTGGATAAGGGGAGCAGGCCTCTTGACTTCAGAGGACTGCTGTCCGTCGTTTACTGCACGAACGGTACGTTTTGAGTAATTCTAATGTCTTTAAAGTCTTTAGTAATGATGTTTCTTGTTTTGCAGGGTTCCGTCGATGGCGGATGACGGGCTGAAGTGAGTTGAAGATGGAGCCCGTGTGATGAATAGAAGCGCCTGGAAGCACGTAAGTAAGCGCTTGTTGCCTGCTTCACGATGCGCTCTAACTGTCTTTTTATTTTGCAGGTACAAGTTCGGAGCGGCTGCAGGGTGCCGGAATACCCACTGGGTTAGATGTGGAAAGGAGTAATGGCACGTGAGTATTAAAGTTCCCCAATGTCTTTAAACGCACCTTGTTTTGTCTTTCAGATGCGGGATGCAGCGCCGAAGGCCTCCGGAGCGTGCAAAGAGTTGGTAAGCTTTTGTCTTTCAGATGCCGGAATGCAGTGTGAAGACCTCCGGAGCGCACGAAGAGTAGGTAAGCCTTTGTCTTTCAGATGCCGGAATGCAGCGCGAGGCGTTGGTGACAGCCGATGGACCAGGTAAGTGAAGAGCTGTCACTGAAGACCGTAATGCTAACCTGTTCTTTCTTGTCTTTATAGGTGTTGCTGAAGACTGGACACGATGAGCGTTCTGCTGCAGAGGATGCACAATAACGCAAAGCAAGATTCATCCATCGGGTGTGGTTTAAATAGCCTCCTGTAGTGCTTAGGTGTCTCCTTCCACAGCCACGCCTAGGTAAGAAAAGAGTTCCTGCTTTCCAGAAGAGTTCCAGTGTTCTGAATCTAGGGAGTGGCTCCTGCCCCACCTAACAGGAAAAGTAGTTCCAAACAGAAGAGGATCAGAGGCTCAACTGGCAGGCAAGTAAGCAGCATGGTCTGCTGCAGGTAAGTCCACCCAAGCATTATGAGCCCGGCGCTTCCAGCGCTGGGACTGGGCATATTTATGATCCTGGTGCCACTGGCGCCAGGACTGGGTCCAAAAGGTCCCAATTGGGACTGGTTGGCACTCGGAACCTGGGTTATGGATCTGCTTCCAAGGGAGTTGGGAAAACCCTGACCTTTTGGAAGCAGAGATCATGACAGACGAGGAGGAGGATCATCAGGAACAAGGAGCTGTGCACCATAATTTAAGGGAGGTTGATGACCGAATCAAGCTTACTTCTCCAGTATTGGATCTTTCATGGATTCACATGCTTAGAATATTCCCCGTCGTCAGACTGGGACCTTCGGTGCACATATATAGCCTTTTCCTAGAGGAAAACTTCCGACACTTTTGTGTCCTAGCTACGTCCTTTTAGGACCCGCCTACGCATGCTCCGTAGGCCGTCCCAGTATAAGAGGCCCGCCCCCGCGGCTCCCCTTCAGATTTCAACCGTCTCCAAAGTAGTGGGATCTCCTCGCGTTGTCTTACTATTTTGTACAAGGTTGTGTACTGGAGTTGGAGTTCGAAGAAATTTTTCCTCCATATCGGGAAAAGCGCTGTTCCGTCCATGCGCGACGTGCGGCTTGAAAAAAGTTTACGAGGGGGACGGACATATGGATTGTATATACTGCCTCCACCCTCATCATTCGGCTGATAACTGCGACATATGCAAAGGGTTTTCTCAAAAGACCCTCAAAGACCGAAATCGACGGCTGGTAGCATGGCTCAATGATGGAGCAGGGGCATACCCCCCTTCGGAGGTAGGCTCCACACAATCGGCGAAAACATCACACCGCGCTACCTTGTCAGAACCACCGGCGACGAAATCTCGACCGTCGGAAAAAGAGTCACCTCGGAGTCATTCAGCTAGAGAATCCTCGTCGAAAAAATTGTCATCTTCATCAAAAAAGTATGACACGGAAAGGCCGAAATCCTCCTCAGACAATCACCATAGATCGACCTCGAGTCGAGAGTCGAGTAAAGGCAGGCCAAGTGTGGAAAAGGCGGGACCGCCTAAACCACCTGCTAAGTCACCATCGTCGACGGCGGTCCAGTCATCGGCCTCCACCCTGCCACTGACGCATGTGGTGTCCACCGTCCCACCGACAACGCCTGCGACGGTGGCCTCGTCAACGGGGGTTCTGAAGTTTTTGATCCGATCCCCCCGGATACTTTATTGCAAGAACATGCTGTGTCGCTGTCCTCGGGGGAGGACGAGAGCGGGAGAATAGCTGGCCCGGCAGACCTCGGGCTACGAGTGGTTAACAAGTCGTCGACGAGGGGATCCGTTATACCGGTATCTGCCCCTCTTCTCAATCCTCAATCTGTTTTGTCGTTGGAAATTCTGTCCACGCTTCAGTCTTTGGTACAGTCATTGGACCAGAGACTACCTCATGTAAACCTGCCACAGTCACCCGTCGACGAGCCGGGCCCGTCCTGTCCACCGACGCACTTAAGCACGCCAATCTCAGCACTGGCACCCCAAGAGGAAGGTGAGCTGCCAGATTCGGAGTCCGACAGGGGAGCCATGTCGGATATCTCATCATCCCCCTCCAGGTATCCAACCTGGGAGTCAGAGGTGGAGTTAGAAACCCCAAGAAGCCCAGCTCACCCGTCCCCTCTGGACAACATTGCATCATTCCATTCTATGATGGAGAAGGCATGTAAAGAATTTGGTTTGTCCCAGGAAGAACAGAAAAAGGACTGTTTTTTGTTGGACCACATGGGTAAGAGAAGGAGGTCTTTGTTCTCAATACCAATACTAGACCACGTGTGGAAGGAGGGGTTGCAGACAATGCGTCACCCCTTTTCGGAGCCGGCAGTGAAAGGACGCCTCGAGAAGAAGTTTAAGGCTCCAGAGTCTACCCCCAAGTGTTTATCCTCCCAACCAACGCCAGAATCGGTGGTGTCGGCGGCTGCGGCGAGGAAGGCGAAGGCCCAGCACAAGTGCACGACTCCGCCTGAAAACGAAGCAAGACGCCAGGGTGCCTTTGGAAAAAAGGTGCTATCCGTGGGAGCAACCACAGTAAAGGCCGCAAACTCTCTGGCTATTGTAGCCAGATACGACAGAGAGATGTGGCACAGGCTAGCGCCGTTGCTGGATCATCTTCCGGAAGAGCATAGGAAGGCAGCGATGTTACTTGTCCGAGAGGGTGAGGAAGCCTCCAATGACGCAATAAACATTGCGGTGGACCTCGCTGAGTCAGGCTTCAAGCAAGTCAATAATGGGGTCGTATTACGACGACAGTCATGGCTCAAGTGTACCTACTTCAGACCAGAGTCTGAATACAAAGTATTAGATATGCCTTTTGAGGGAGACCTTCTATTCGGAGAGAAGGTAGACGAGGCCCTAAAGGGAATGAAAGAGGACTCGGACACGGCACGTTCATTGGGTGCCCTCCAGAGTGGCCGGAGCTACAAGTCTTTTCGTCCCTTTAGAGGGGCTTCAGATAATTCCAGATTCTCTGCGTCTGGAGACAGATCCTTTGGCAGGTCGGCTTACCCCTCCCAGGGATACAGGCGTGCTTCCCAAACGGCAAACCGACGCCGGAACTTCCAGACGTCCAGGAAGAGACCATCCTATCCATCGTCGTTGAGAGACCAACAAAATAAAGATCAGCAGTGACAGTCAACACACCGTTCTGGGGGGAAGAGTGTCCGCATATGTCGACGAATGGGAACGAATAACGACGGATCAATGGGTGCTGGACACTGTAAGGAACGGGCACTCTCTACAATTCAAGCACAGCCCTCCGCACATTCCACCTGCGTTCACCGCTCATTCCCATCTGAGGATACTGCAACAAGAGGTAACACTCATGTTAGCAAAGGGCGTGATAGAATTAGTTCCAACATCACAGAGAGGTCAAGGAGTCTACTCAAGATAATTCGTCGTAAAAAAGCCGAACGGCAAATGGCGTCCCATTTTAGACTTATGCGATCTCAACAAGTCTTTAAAGAGTCTAAAATTCAAAATGCTCACGCTGCAGGAAGTGATCCGCGCCGTTCAAGAAGGGGATTTTCTAGCGTCCCTGGATTTACAGGACGCGTACTTCCATATTCCAATGTGTCGGAAACACAGGAATTCCTGAGATTTGTAATAGGACGGACTCACTACCAGTTCACGGTTCTTCCCTTTGGGCTCAAGACCTCCCCCAGAATGTTCACGAAATGCCTGGCCCCAGTAGCGGCCTGGCTAAGGAAGCAAGGCCACCACGTATACCCATACCTCGACGACTGGCTGGTAAGGGGATCCTCCCCAGCGTCGACCAACGCAAGTTTACAAGCCACCATGCAGCTTCTGCAACAGCTGGGATTTGCCATAAACTTTGAGAAATCCTCTCTGCGGCCATCGAGAATGTTGGTGTTCCTTGGGGCACAGTTCGAGACCCAGTTGGGGCTAGTGAAGCCTTCTCTCGACAGAACCGCAAAACTCAATCAGCTGGCGAGCCGACTACGACAAACCACCAGGCTCTCAGTGAGGAAATACGTTTCGGTCCTAGGGGCCATGGCATCCTGCATCTATCTGGTGGCAAACTGTCGCCTATTCATGAGGCCAGTCCAGGAATTCCTTGCGGACCGATGGACGCAGGCCCAAGGATCATGGTCAGACAAGATAAGCATCGACGACGACAAGCTGCTTCGGACCCTTCAGTGGTGGCAGAGTTTCCGCAATCTGAACAACGGTGTACCCCTACAGGAACTGGAGTTTCAGTGAACTATAGTCACGGATGCGTCCCTAACCGGATGGGGAGCTCACATGGGTACCCTTCAAACTTAAGGTCGCTGGTCTCCAGCGGAGTCACGCCTACACATAAACGTGTTAGAGCTCAGAGCAGTACAATGGGCCTTGAAGGCATTCCTACCACACATCAAGGGATCACAAGTACGAGTACTGACCGACAATACGACGGCCATGTTTTATTTGAGAAAACAAAGAGGGACGCGATCAAGAACTCTTTCCATAGAGGCCCAAAAACCATGGCATTGGGCATTAAAGCACGGGATTTCCATCGTGGCTCACCATCTCCCGGGAGTGAGGAATTCGCAAGCAGATTCCCTCAGCAGAAGCATGGCCCAGATACACGAATGGGAAATGGACACAGTTCAGCTGATGAAAGTGTTCGAGAAATGGGGTCACCCCCCTCTGGACGCTTTCGCAACCAAGGACAACAAGAAATGCGAGCAATTCGCAAGCAGATGGCCTCAGGAGGGTTCCATGGGGGAAGCATTCTCCTTCCCATGGACGGACATGTTCCTTTATGCTTTTCCTCCGTTCCCCCTCATAAGGAGGACAGTACAGTGGATACGCAGATACAGTTGCCGGGTAATTCTAGTGGCACCGTATTGGCCGCGGCAACCGTGGTTCTCCGACCTGCTTCACCTGTCGCTGGAACATCCAATAGCGTTTCCGAGAGTCCCGAACCTTCTATCCCGGGACAAAGGCACGGTGTGGCATCACAACCCGGACAGTCTCAACCTTGCAGCCTGGCTCCTGACTTTTCGGAGTTCGGTGCTTTAGACGTTTCGGAGGATTGTCAAAAATTCTGCAGGCGGCTCGAGCCCCTTCTAACAACAAATCTTACACCTATAAGTGGCGGAGGTTCTGTGAATGGTGTCGAGGACAGCAAGGCCTACAACCGTTGACGGTGACGCCGGAACAAGTTCTACCTTACCTGCTTCTCTTGGCGGAGAGTGGTTTATCCTTCACATCGATAAAGGTACACCTGGCGGCCATCTCGAGGTTCACGAGGAAGAGACAGTCGTCTCCTCTATTCAGCGACAGACTGGTGAAACACTTCATGAGGGGTTTATTTCAAACCTTTCCCCCAGTGAAACGTTTCCCTCCAACTTGGAGTCTCAACACAGTGTTGGCAGGCTTAATGAAACCGCCCTTTGAGCCTATGGCCACGTCGGACATGAAATTCATATTGTGGAAGTTGGCATTCTTAATTGCTATCATATCAGCTAGGAGTATCTCGGAACTGCAAGCGCTGGTCGTAGACCCGCCATACTTGAGATTCTTTAAGGACAAGGTGGTCCTGGCAACTAATCCTACGTACGTCCCAAAAGTTCTGACAGTGTATCACAAACACTCATCCATTGTTCTCCCTACTTTCTTCGCAACCCCATCATTGGCAGCAGAAAAAGCTCTTCATACCTGGGACGTTAAGAGGGCCCTGAAATTTTACTTACATCGTACACAGGAACTCAGGTCTACTCGACAACTGTTCATCGCATATGGTCCGTCGACGAGGGGAAAAGCAATCTCTAAACAAGGATTGGCTCGATGGGTCTCATCGACGATTGCGTTTTGCCACTCCAAGGCCGGAAGGCCGCTGCAAGGGCATCCTAGAGCCCATTCTACAAGATCAATGTCCTCCTCAGCAGCATTATGGGCAGGAATTCCGCTGACAGACATATGCCAGGCTGCGGCATGGCCAGTGCCCCACACGTTTACCCGCCACTACTGCCTTGCCAGGCAGCATGCGGACGAGGTGCAGATGGGGAGAGCTGTCCTGCGCCATCTGTTTCAGTAAGGTAAGCTCCACGCTGTGGAGAGTCGGTTTTCTACCTTTTGATGACAGTATACTTTATGTGGGTGAGGTTATATGAGTTAACTTATTCCTGCTGTACATATGCATTGTGTATTATGGTGAGGGTATATTACATTACATTCTCACCGCCGTTTCAGGTGTTACTGCTATACAATCTATTCGAAGCATGTGAATCCATGAATGATCCAATGCTGGAGAAGGGTATAGTTTCTTACCTGTAACTCCATTTCGCCAGCATTGGTATCTTTCATGGATTCACATGCGCCCTCCAGCCTCCCCAGAATGCAATGTATTTGCTTGATAAGTTTAACCCTTCCTACTTTGGAGGGGCCGAAATCTGAAGGGGAGCCGCGGGGGCGGGCCTCTTATACTGGGACGGCCTACGGAGCATGCGTAGGCGGGTCCTAAAAGGACGTAGATAGGACACAAAAGTGTCGGAAGTTTTCCTATAGGAAAAGGCTATATATGTGTACCGAGGGTCCCAGTCTGACGACGGGGAATATTCTAAGCATGTGAATCCATGAAAGATACCAATGCTGGAGAAATGGAGTTACAGGTAAGAAACTATACCCTTCTCCCACAGTTTTGGCCCTTAATATGGTCCTCATCTCTTTTGTCAACTGATATTACAATATTTTAAATGAAGTAAACGCACATACGATAATGCTGAGGGTTATCAAGGTAAAAGTGGAATATTTGGAATGTATGTCCAATTTTATGCAGTCCTAAGTCACTCTGTCCACCTGACTGCCTTTCGGCCTTGAATTTACCTAAAGAATCTGTACTTAACACCACACCAATTGTTATTGTTGATGATGTCAGAGAAAATGTATCTAATTTTAAATGCTTTGAAAGTTCTTAATGATGTTGTAATTGAAACCAGTAAATGAAGACGCTATAATTGTAGATGTAGAACTTGCTTCTGCTGAAGATTACCATAATGCATTAGGCATAGGGGATGGGTTGCAAGGAGCTGATGACCATCCACAAAATTTAGTTTCTAGACAGGAAAAATCAAAAAACAATCTAAAAAAAGAAAAGTGTCCTGCCGTAAATATTTAAGAAATTTGACAAAAACAGAAACTATGAATCCGGCTTACCTCAATAATAAACGGGTAACCCCAATTATGACTGCAGTGTTGGAGGAAAGCCCAATACGATTTAAATACGAACCTTGGGGTACAATGTGATCTTAGCCCCAACTATGTAATTGCTCCAAGAGGGGTGATAGACCCGAGGGTCCCTCAATCAAGTTGTCCCTTAACCTATGATAAAGGGATTTAAGCGCAGGTGAAACAATTGGTCTGTTTGGCGACAAATGGTTTAGGCACTCAAACCCCGCCCCCCCCCCCCCTGTGTATTTGAAGTGAACACCATCATCAAAAAGAGATATACATAGTGAGATAGGGGTACAAACAGAAGCAAAAGCACCTGTTAATATGGAGGAGAAAACATCAGGAAATTAGATTATAAACAATCCAAATATGAAGCTCCACGCCTTTACAAAGGCTACCCAAACAGACCAGTCCCCCAGTGATGTTCTTGAGTTGATGGTTTCTGGTTCAGATCAATTGGCTGCTTCAGGTTTTGGCCATTCAATGTTATCAAATGTCCCAGTCCGTGGAGCAGGTTTGCTGAGTAAGCTATACATTGCAGATAACCTGGGACGGGTATCCCCTGCGGAAGCCAGTGAGGACAAACTATCTGCCTTGACTCAGAACGAGTCGGCAGACAGAAGGTTTGGGAAAAAGGAAACCACTGGTTCTGTAAACAGTAAGGGATGGTATCAGCTCCATAACATTTTGAAGTATGCAAGTGGTACTTATGTAAGGATAGGCGGCGGGACCTGTCTTAATCATGAAAGTACTGGTAGAGATTCAGAGTATAACAAATCTAAAGTAAATCAAATATTAATTCGAGGTGTAGTACCTTTTTGATGTCAAATCTATTGGGTAATAACTATCCTGTCTGTTTGAACCAAAGTAATGTCCTAGCAATCTTCTCTGATATTGTAACTCTGTACAATATCTTCAGTGGATATTGAGAGAGTCCAATTTTCCAACATGAGGAAAATTGATTTTTAGTTTTGGGTCAAAAGTGGTAAGTGACCTGGTATACTCTGAACGTTCAAACCAGAATTTCATTGGTTTCTCCATTGAACATTGGAATGGCCCAGAAAGGTTGTGGGGAACCAATCTTGTGGGGGAAGTCTTATGTCTATATTTAATAAACACGGAAGCGGAAAAAGCCATTCAAATGAAGGGTCAGATTGTTATCACCCAAGATAACCTGCTCTGAAGCCACGGCTGCTCCGTGACATAGGGCTGGGCGATGAGGAAGTCCGATTGAGGATAATGAAAGGGGGACGCAGTTGGACCCTACCACTAACAGAGTATTAAGGTGCATTGATGGAATTAAGACACACTATCAATTAAGCTATACTAGAGAGCTAAAGCTATTATCTTGGGAAACAAGAGGCAGCCCGCACTTGATGTCTAATCCTAATGCTTTGACTATTATTAGAGATTCCAACTGTGTGTTTCGACAGTAAACATGGCTTACCTCCTCTCTGGTATTGGACAGATTTCAGGTGTTTTTCCTGTCAGCCAAGCCCAGTAAGGGAGGTAGAGCCGCAGGCAGTTAGTTCAGGACAAGGGTTAATTGCAGTGGAACCTTTCAAACTTCTGTTTGGTGCCCTGGCAGTTGTTATCTCATTCAAGGAACATTCTTTTGAATGCTTGCTGATCAATATTTATTGGCACAAAGGAGTGGAAATTATTGTGGACTTTAGAGAAATTCTTGAAACTATAGTAGATTGGCAGACAAGGGTTCCCAAAGGGCAAGTGATTTTTGCAGGTGACTTAAACGCTAATTGCTCTATGCCAGAAGTTGATGGTGACATTTGGGAAATAACGCCAGACAGCTAGTGATTTTAAATCTCAGCAGGTAGGAAGTCGGCATTAGGACTAGATTCAATTGGTTTGGGCCAGTTGAATGAGAGTATGGGCCAGGATACGGGCCTTCAACCCACTTGGCACAGAGGGAGAAGCAAGTCGATACTGGATTATATTTTTGTAGACCTTTAGCTTGTCGAAATATGTTCAGATTTTCATATAGTAAAAAGTGTGGAGTAACCATGGCATTCTAAAGGCCCAATTTAAGGTCTGTGTGAATGCTTGTTTGGGTCCCAAGAATTTGACAGTCAAAGCAGGAAGGAATGCAATCCGTTGGTCACCTCATAATATTTGAAATCTCAATTTTGGTTGAATGAGTGATGCAGGTTACGGGTGGAAGTTGGAGGTTTTTAATGTAACGCACTTTGATTAATTTCTGGATGGGGTGTTGAGTATCCCTCGGATAAGGACTAGGGTTAATGTGGCAACACATTCACACATTGTTGACAAGCAGTTGGCTATAGAAAAGCATAACACAAGGCCCTCAATAAGGGCTATTAGGCACTCTAGTGACCCATATGACGCGAAGTCCTCCAAGTGTAAAGTGGTAAAACAAAGGTATAAAAACTACTGTAAATTTGAGTGCAGCACTGCTGCAGAGGGACGCATAGTCCATGTTACAAGTCCTTATTAAAAAGGACTCAAGAGCTTTTTAGACTCTGGTGAATGCTCAACACAATATTGCTATTTGCCAATTGAATTCAGTCCCCAAACCTGTGTGGGTAAGGTTTTTTGAAAAGCTATGTACTCCAAGGATGGACAATGTGGTAGGCCCGATTACGGGGGCGGGGGAACCTACAATGGCTTATGCCAATTGAAGTTGAAGAGGTCCTCCAAGTCATTAAAAGTTGCAAAATATCAAGGGCTCCCGGGCCGAATGGGTTAACAAATAACATACAAAACCAGGACCCAGTGAAATGGGCCAATGCGTTGGCTGTTTTATTTAAGAGTATTGTTGCCCTAGGTATTTTTGCAAAATCCTGGGAGGACGTCATTTTCAAGAGAGGCGTGAGGATCGAACCAAAAAGTTATCGCCAATCTCTTTGATTGATGTGGAGAGTAAGATCTTTGTGTCCCTCTTATTGCAACATCTGGAGGGATTGGCAACCTCTACCGATAGATTACAAAAAAAGAGAAGGGATTTAGAAAGGGCCACTCGCCCAACCTTAACGGTTTAGCCCTGAGAGCAATTGGTCAAACCCGTCCTGTAGTACTTATTTAGCTTCAATAGACCTGTCGGCGGCTTTCGACAGGGTGCATCGTAGAAGAATCTGGTGGAAACTCAATGCGTGGGGACTACCGACAGGTTTATTGAATCTCATAATGAGGCTGTATGAAAATACAGGTATTAGGGTGAGACTTAACAACGCAAGCCTTCTATATAGGAGAATAGTAACAAATTCATGTTTAAGACAAGGACGTGTTTGGGCCCCCTTTCTGATATTAATGATTCTTTGCTTCCCACTGCCCATCTTCCTCCAAAATTGGGAAATTTGAAAATGTCTTGGTTGGGCCATGTGGATGATTTCATGCTCTTTACCAATTCCTGGGTGGGGTTATAGCGCCTTCTTTGTGCATTTTCAAAGCAAAGGCAAATGGACTCCTGATTAACCCATCCAAGGCTACGATTTTGGCATTGTCAAAGGGCAGATAAAGCGGCTCACGGTCTTTTGAGAATATAATGCTTAATACCTCAGCGAGCATGACTTATTTCGGCTTTTATATTTTGGCCCAGCCGATGTGTTATACTCTCCAGCAGGTACTGGTTTAAAGGGTGAAGGTATTATGCATGCAAATGGTAAAGGCTGACCGGAAATACGGCCGTTGTTCAATCAAACCCATAGTTATTATTATTTTTTTTTTTTAAGGGAACGTAGTCCCTAAAAGTCTCCATGGGATGGAAATTTATTTGGATACTGCCAGAAAGTTGTTGGCTGCACTAGAAGGATTAATGTGGCTTTGACTATTAAAAATACCAAATGCAGTACCAATTATCACCCTAAGATTCAAACTAGGTCTTCTGTCCCTTTGCTTGTGTGCCTTGCGTGCCCAATGGAGGCTATCACTTTTTCGTTATTTAATTTCACCAATCCATGATTTTCTATGCAAGGATATGAAATTATGTATGGACTGTTTGCCCGAATGGAGGGGTAATGAATTTTGTTTGTCATATAAAATCAATTTGTGAAGTGATATTGTGGGATCTGAATACGGATACAGAAACTCTGTTATGTAACCCGGATAGGGTTAAAAACATCTTGTATGACAGAGAATGGATAAATACCATTGACTGTTTTCATGGATATTTGTCGATTAACCACCTGGTACATGAACACAAACATTTCGGGTTACCTTTTGCAATTTCAAAACAAACATTATAGCTCTATCCTAATGAGATTGCAGTGGAAGTTATTATTAACCAAGGAAGTCCTCCTGAGAAGAGGTAAAATAACAGAAAATGAGGCCTACTGCAGATTCTGTTTGAATGAGGAATCAATAGAAACAACAAAACACTTGGTACTGTAGTGCACTCCATAATCAGAGAAAGAGCTATCTGGGGAAACTACTAAATGATATCGCGTGGTGTGAAGAGGGAAATCTGTGGCAAACATGCTTGCTCAGTGAGACAATTTCAGACAGGTTGGCCATCTCGGCCTTCATAAAATCAATTGAGCTTAATTTTTTACCCTAACATTTTGTACCCTGTTTGTATAAAAAAACGTTTAGTTGTACTGTATGAATTTTTATCAAATCTTTTAACAAGGAATGATGCGATTACGAGTATGACGATTTTAGGGTTTTATTCATTAATGAATTGTATATTTTCTTTTTTGCAGTAAATGGTTGTAAAGAGTGGTTATTTGTATACCACCTTTTATCCTTCTAATTGTGTTTTATATGGTTGTAAAAGTATTGTTTTTAAACCAAACACAATAAAACAAATTTGAAAAAACTCACTGCTGCCACCTAACGGCTAATGCACGCACTACAGCCTGAACATTACATAATCGTGAATTATTCCTTTATTGTTTGAAGCAGGTCTCAAATCTAAGTCGATAAGCCAAGCAGCTGCCCATATGCCCAAGAAACACAAACGTGTCCCTTTTGGGAAGGTTTGCAATATATGTTTGTCTTCTGGCCTAACCAGAAATGTACTGGGCACTCTGCCCCGGCTTTCCACATTTCAGGGTCACTGAAAAACCAATTCTCCTAGGACTAACCTGAAGACCAAAATCTGTCTAGCAGTAAATGATTGCAGTTAAGTAAGAGGATGCCAGTGTATAACAGTTTAGTGACCCATGTGTCATCTGCAATATGGATTAGGTCCCATAGTTTTTTTGTTTTTATATTGACTGACCAAAGTATACTTCCTGGGTATCAGACTTGGGATGCCAGTTTCCAGGCATTTCTTGAATAGGTTGTGTGGACTGTCCTTGATGCAGCCTACAGTGCTACCAAAGTAAGATGTGCTGTACCCCGACACCCTGCTGCCTTCTTTTCTGAAACATTTGAATTTGGGCTTACAGATTGTCAGTGTATGGCTAAAGTTCAGGTTTCTGATGGGAGTGCAGTGGGCGTCAAGTTTGAAAGGTACCCTGGGCCTTGCCAGGGTAAGCCTTGTCAATGTTAATTTGAATTGTATCCTATATTTCATTTGCAGCCAATGAAATTAATAGGATAAAACACGGGGAGTGTTGAGGGGGACGGAAAAGAGTCGGTAAATTGCATTGGCGACTGCTCCCATCCTCCCCAAATACAGACTGGCGAGTCTTATTTAAGACTGCACTGGGTTGATCCCTGCACCTTAGTGGAGGATAGGGACTGCCCTGGAAAGATTAGCGGGAAGGGCCATCTGGAATGCCCCCTAATACTCTCTTTACCCCCTTGTGAAAGCCTCTAGGGCAGAGAGGGGGCCTGTAAAATCAAACGTGCTGGCGGTAGAGCCATTACCCTCAGTGTAGTAACTTACTGGGGAGAACATATCATACGCTCTCAGTGGAAAGACTGATTATGGTGTTGGCGTGGGGGCAGATTCCGCTCCAAAATGGTTCTCGTAGATTGAGGTTACTTCTATGTGCTAAATTCACTTTCGAGGCAGCGAAGGCCCAAGAGTTTCGAGAGCCTGCCTACTAGAAAGATATTCAAAGGTGGGACACACTACCTCCAAAAACAGAAAATCAGACAGCACTCTAGCACAGTGCACACACTGTTTAAGTGGAGGTCTAATGAAGAATTGACAATGTATTGATCTTCCGGTGATGGCATCTTGGTATTTGTATAAAATAAAATAAAAATATAAAAAAATAAAAAACAATTTGTGATCATGGTTCTTAATTTGCTTAAAGAGGCTGATGTTTAGCTCCTGCCAGTACAGCTTGACCAGGACTCACCTGATTGACAGGTGGTGGGTGTGTTTGGAGGGAGGAGGGGAGTTGTGTGGGTTTTGCTGATCACTGATATTACTACTGTTTGTTTCAGGGTGAGCCTGCACTACGGCATAATGTGCCTCAAGAAGCTCAACTATGACCGGAAAGAGCTAGAAAGGCGACGAGACGAGAGCCAGAACCAGCTCATAGGTATGGGCAAGACATGCACGCCTTGGCTCCCAAATCCTTCTGCTGGAATAGGATTGTCAACTCTGAAGTCCTATTTCAGGGTTAGCTATAGATGTGCTAATGGTACTGCAGAGGGGGCCGGGGGGTGTGGGGGGTGTCCGTGTGTGTGTCCGTGTGTCCACTCCAGTGATGGAATAGCAGTGTACTGCAGGTATGATTGACATCCATTGTAGGAGAGAGGGTTTGTTTGGTAATTTACCTACTCCTCTTCATGTATTCCAGTGCTGGTATAGCATTGGGTGCTGAAGGGCAGGATTGCAGGCCATTGGTGTCTGGTTTAGGGCTAGAGTGTGGACAGCTGTTGAATGATGAAATGAGAAGATTGCTCTAGGATTAACTTTCTCTCTGCTTCTACCATTCTCCCCACCTCCCCTGTCATAGATGTGATGGTTTGGTCCAACGAGCGTGTGATGTGCTGGGTACAGTCATTGGGCCTGAAGGAATATGCAAACAGCCTGCAGGAGAGCGGAGTCCATGGAGCTCTCATAGCACTGGACGACACCTTTGACTGCAATGATCTGGCACTCCTGCTGCAAATTCCCACGCAGAACACACAGGTAAACCTAGAATGTGTGCAGAGGCTAGGGGCTAAGCAGGTTTAGGAGAAGTTTTCAAATTCCTGGCAGAAATGACTCCCCTCAGAGCAGTAGACTGGTTAGCAAGAACCAAGTTCTCAAATTGGCTAAGACGCAGCACATGCCTTCCAGTGCAGTACCTGTCGTAGCTTAGAAAGAGTCCACAACCTGGGGCAGGACCTAACATTAATCTTCCTAGAGTACAGAAGGGCATGTTGTGAGGACAGAAGGCCACAGGTTGGACTTCATTAGCTTTTTGCTGCAATTTATTGTGTGTAAGGCTCCCTCTATACTCCTCCTTCCCATTCTTTGTTCTGCTTTTCTGTTTCTGCTCTTTTCCTCGCCCTCTCTGCACCCAATCTCCTTTTTGTGCTTTTTCCCTGCTTGCACCAAAACATTACAACGCTTTACCTTTACATTTCCACTCTCCCTCTTCTGTTGCCATTGTCCGTTCTCTGTTTACAGATCATGTTCTTCCTCATTCTCTTCTTCTTGATAAACAATGTCATATTAACTGGATCGTATTGCTCTGTTAAATTGCATCTTTAATGTACCGCTGAATGATTGATATTGTGCAAACACTTTGGCAAACGCGTTCTGCATATTAAAATAAATACAAATACAAAAAGTGTTTCTCCTAGACCTTCTGACACAATACCTTCTCCAAGACGACATGAATATTGGGAGGAGGAGCGTAAACAAGTGAAGTGTGGTGACCGGTGTCGGGGAACAGATTAGGATTAACATGAGGTAAATACAAAGATGTACCGTTAAACAAACGTTTAGTAAGGCTAGTTGCAGGTTTGGGCCAATCTAAGAAAATGCAGAGGAAAACTTCACAAACAGAATGGCTTCTTCTTGTTTTCAACAGTTGGAGTCTTTGCTTGTGAATCTCAGTTCTTATTTTCTCCTGGGTGTAGGTGATCAACAACCACTTGGAGTATAGGGGGTTTTAAGCGTCCCCCACACTTCTTTCATGTCTCATCGGTCAGTGCACTCCGATTCTCTACTTTATTTTTTTATTCCAAGGAGACCTCTTTTTCGCGAGTTTAGGGCACACATGCACTCCTACATTGAGTCTGAACAGGGCTAGACGCTCAGAAGCTTCCCAAGAAGCAGGCAGCCTTAGTTCATTTAGAGGCTTTGCTTTAGCTTTCCTGCCACCCCCGTCTCGGGGTACGGTCCTTTTTCCTCAAAGGGCCTGTTCTCACCTTCCTCCTTGACAGTCTGCGGCAATCTTATACCGAAGTGTGGGGTACTCTTGCACCTCTAATCCTCTTCTCTCCAATCTGTCGCTTCCTATACTTTCAGTCCTTCGCTTCATGCTCTTACCTCCACTTGTCAGGGGTTGGGTTTGCCTGCTCCAATTCTGTCATTCTTTCCTTATCTTATCTTGCCAGCTGCGTTACAGTCTCCCATTGGTTTACGTAGGGAGGTGTGTCGACAGTGGTCCAGTTTCCCACACCCCTGATTGGAGTTTGGTCTAGTATGGGAAGGCTGGTTTTTCTTAATCTCGAGGAGCGCAGGGATTCGGCCCAAGGAACTATGGTTCTACTGTTAAGAAAGATTTCCCTTAGGTGCAATTTTCCCTCCATTTTTGAACCCCCAAACTTTTTACTTTTGTTTGGCTTACCTAACCTGACTTTTTCCAGTGGAGCACAGCCTTCAGTTGTACTCCCCTGGGCTTTCCCTAATTTGTTATGGGGAAACTGACACATCCTTCAGGCTTTCAGTACTGGGAAACTGTTTCCCTCAGTTTTCGACTGTTGCCATTTATTGGTAACTTTTTATCCATGTGCCAAGTGTCTTACAGTAGAGCGCATAGTGGTCCTTTTGTTTTATGGCCCTAGCCACAATAAGGATTTTTTTTTTTTTTTTTTACAAGTGTGCCTAGGACGAACTGGTGGCAGCAGTTTACTTTTAAAGTAGTTTTACTTCGTTTTTATGGACCATACCGCATTTCCCATGTTTGGTCCAAAACTGTGGCCAGTGCCGAAAATGGCTGTGCCACGGTCT
This sequence comes from Ambystoma mexicanum, assembly GCF_040938575.1. Lineage (NCBI taxonomy): Eukaryota > Metazoa > Chordata > Amphibia > Caudata > Ambystomatidae > Ambystoma > Ambystoma mexicanum. The sequence goes on along the minus strand of NC_090921.1, from coordinate 1,296,191,305 downwards.
TTTGTTCTGTCCTTTGGCCATTTTATCCCATTGCATTCCCCCAGATAGGTAGACCCGGGTATTCCTTATTTGGGCATGCAGCCTCTCATGAAAACCGCATCTTTTGCAGGCTTCTGAATGTCACGTGTGCTAGTGCCCAGGAAGAGGGTTGGGATGGTCTGGCCCCTATCCACACTACTGGTGCCGGTATGTCTGGTAGTCATGAATGACTTGAACCACTGTGGGCCACGATTGGCCTACACCTGACATACATGCAAGAGACCAGATCTTCAATTGACTATCCGGGATTTGGGCGCGAAACGAATCTTGGATAAGAGAAGGGGCTCTGCATCCATTCCAGGTCAATCTACTGAGGTTCACACCGAACTTCATAAGGAGCCAAGTATCTTTAACAAAAAAGCAGACACGAGAAACCACTGGTGACGTGCTAGGAAGGTTTGGCACCCTGACCCTGCTGTTGTCCCGTCGGACCCCTATTTCTTCATCAAACCAAGAAGGCCTGCAAGGGTGCTTCACCCCTTTGGAAGGCCTTCTACACTTACCCCTCGCAAATAGCCTCTTCAAAAGTGTTCCCTGAACCATCCAGTGTGAACTGCCCAGCTCGACCCCAGGGTATCGCACAGGAACGCCGCCGTCCCGAGCTGAGATTTGAAACTTTGGGAATCGTTAGCTTGTGGTTTTGGGCCTCTCCCGCCAAAGCTCGTTGTCCTAGCTCCTCTGGTTGTGATTTATGAGAGTGCGACACGCCACAAGCATTTGCAGTCCCTGTGTCGCCCTGTTGTGGTGACCAATGCTGAAAGTGTCTGCAGTTCTTACGTACCGTGTCCTGAGACGTGCTGCACCGGAACTATCCTTCTTCCTTCGAGGGCTGAGAAAAGTTTACTGTCCCGCCATGGACGATCATCCCGTCCCGCAACCGATGAGAGCCGCAGCGTCCCTGGAACTTCAGGGTAACACCTACAGGCGAAGTGGGCTAGGCTGCCAAACTTTGGTCTGGACTGTGTCGAGGGTCAGTGAGTACTTTTCCTAACTTACCGGTGGCCCCCTGGCACATCCATCCCTTTTTATGCATTAGTGTCCCTCAAAAGATACTCCCCTTGGCTGGTATAGCCTGCGCGCGCCCAGCTATTCCCGAGCTCCAAAAGTCGCTCTATCCGCAAGGATAAACCCTGTTCTAGCAATAGGAACGTATTTTCTGCCCCTGAAGAGAACCCACTTTCCATTTTACGCACGACTGTGCGTTGTTAACGCACAACAGTACTTTGAGTGCTAGGCTCCTCACTTCATAGGGCTGGACTACTTAAGTTAGGGATTGTTGATGAAGAACTGCCTAAACTGATATGTGCCGAACTAGCCCCTTTCTGTTACAGGTTGTGGTTATTTTCTCCCCGACGTGTGTGTGTGTGTGAGAGAGAGAGAGAGAGAGAGAGAGAGAGAGAGAGAGAGAGAGAGAGAGAGAGAGAGAGAGAGAGAGAGAGAGAGAGAGAGAGAGAGAGAGAGAGAGAGAGAGAGAGAGAGAGAGAGAGAGAGAGAGAGAGAGAAGAGAGAGAGAGAGAGAGAGAGAGAGAGAGAGAGAGAGAGAGAGAGAGAGAGAGAGAGAGAGAGAGAGAGAGAGAGAGAGAGAGAGAGAGAGAGAGAGAGAGAGAGAGAGAGAGAGAGAGAGAGAGAGAGAGAGAGAGAGAGAGAGGAGAGAGAGAGAGAGAAGAGAGAGAGAGAGAGAGAGAGAGGAGAGAGAGAGAGAGAGAGAGAGAGAGAGAGAGAGAAGAGAGAGAGAGAGAGAGAGAGAGAGAGAGAGAGAGAGAGAGAGAGAGAGAGAGAGAGAGAGAAGAGAGAGAGAGAGAGAGAGAGAGAGAGAGAGAGAGAGAGAGAGAGAGAGATATTTTTTATATACATCTGTCTAGGGTAATCTGTGGGCTCACTCTCACCACCCTGAGACTTAGTCTTTGACTGCCTGCCGAAATACTGTAGATTGGTCTACTTTGTCCAGAAGGCTCCTCTGTTCACTAACTAGGATGGCCTCCTAAACGTCTGCCCACCAGATCAGTTTAAAATCCATCTTAACATCTACCTTACCAGAGCTTCTGGAGTTGGTCACGAAACCCCCAAATTCCAGGCAGGTACTTGCCTCTGCCTCGTGACTGAGGGTGGTAGCTTCTTGGGTAGTTTCTCAGGTGCTGTGGGTCTCCAATGTTGGACCAGGTATTGACCCATGGCTATCTGGATCACAATCTCCAAGGCAGAGTTGGAGTAATCGAAGTGGATGTTCTAAATTAAAGGGTAGTTTTTTCAGCCATTTCTCCAACAGTTGAATTTTATATACCATTTCTCTAATGGCTTCTTGAGGTAATTTGTGGATTGCTCGTAGCTGTTGGTGATGGGATTCACGGTCACACTCCAATCGTTCCAATATTTTGTTCTTTATGGTGTCATATGTGGTTCGACCATCTTATTTGAGGACCTAGAAAGCTGCTTGAAGATCTCCGGTCATGAGCGGTTCTATGAACTGGGCCCAATATTCCTTTTCGCATTTGTTGCAGTGCATTCAGAATTACATAAGAATACCTTTGGGTTATCTCTGGGCTCAAACCTCTGTAGTTGTGCCACTGGTGGAAGAGGGTTTCCGGTGGGTTGGGCCACTGCATCCTGTTAATTGCTCAAATATAACCAACTGGCCTGTGACCAGCTAATGAAGGACGGACTTTACTACTTCCTGCTAGTGCCTTGGTTGCCTTCTGTCCCAGCTTCAGTTTGTTCTGAGCAACCCCTCTGGATTGTTGATAGTTTTGCAGCCACCAAAGATACCTCTTTTTGAGGTGTTGGATCCACATAGTAGTGTGTCACTGGTGCTTTGTCCTTTAGGTTGGCTGATGGTGTCTCCGGCATAGGCTGAAAATGTGTCAGACAGTGGGGTTAGGTCATCTGCATTCAGAACTGGGAGCATCCATTTAGTTTAGACTTGGCCCCTATCGGTTAATAGCCCAACTAGTCATAGGTGATACCCCTGTTGTAACAAACTGCATCCTCCTCAAACGTATCTGGTCGTAGAGTTTGTTTTTGTGATGGCTGTCGTGGCTTTATCTGAGGCCTAGTCTGTCTTCCTTTCCTTTTCTTCGGGGGACTGTTCAGGGTAAGACTTTCCATTTTGGATTCTGTTGGCTTTGTAGAGCTTCATTCTTGGAACTTAAATGTCTTCCAACTGGCACTTGTCTGGCTGTCACCCAGAGGGACATGGTAGATCATTGGGCGTGCGGTGGACCAAGGATCAGGGGAGCTTGGACTAGGTCAAACCTTGAGCAAGATGGAGATGCCCTGCCCTGAAATCCTTCTGTCTTCTTGTCAGATATATTTTGATTAATGTGAGGTTAATACATCAAGTGTACACCATGATGTGATGCCCCCTAGTTATATAGTCCCACCCCACAATTCCAGGCAAAAAGCATGAGGTTTGATCAAAACTCGAATTTACTTAAATGAATTAAAAGTTATAGCAAAGGGAGGCCACCAGGGGGCGCGGGCAGGATGGACGCCTGAACGTCGAGCTCCGCACCCAGCCCCGGGTGAACTGCGATTTACCGGCGGAACGAGGGTCCCATGCGCTACGCGACCCCCACCAAAAGACGGAGCCTGTAGCCCCCACCTGGACCCAACTCTGGTCCCGATCCGACGCTCCTGTGCGGAGTTACACGGACCGAGGCGGCATCAGCTGCCCCTCCCCCACGACCTGGCGCGGAGCAACGCAGGAAGCAGCGCAAGCCGCGCCGCCCACGAATAGGCCCGAGAAGGAGGGCCCACGGCGCTTCCTCCCCTGGACATCTTCCACGGCCCACCGCTTGACCCAGGGCCCCGACCCGAGGAAAGTCGTCCGCCCGCCCAGGGAGCACACGCCGGGGTGGCCCTCTGCGCCCAGGCGCTCCGCGCCCGGCGCTTCTGATACCCGAAGCCCGGCCCGACCTGGAAAGGACCATCCGCCGGTCTTGGGAGCTACGGTACTGCAAGGGGGCCGACGCGGGAGCACGCCCCCCCACCATCACAACACTCGCCGAGATGGCCCGCGGTGCTCGGGGGCCCCACGCCTAACGAGACACACCCGGTCACAGGGAGGCCCAAGTCCACCAGCCCCCTCCACGGCCTCAGAACTCGATCTGTTGAGGGCCACCCACTCACCCGTGGAGTAACGACGGGGCCGGAATAAGGGCACCAAGGACACCAAGGACTGCGTGGAACACACCAACAGCGTTGTAAGACCTTGGGGACCCCCCAGTTGACTTGCCGGGAACCCGCCACTAAAGGACCAACTCAACCACCCCTTCCCGGCTCCCCAGCCGACGAAAAGGCGGCGCCCGCTGATAAGTGGCCGGCACGAACCTTCCATGCACTGGAAAGAAAACCTGCAGAAATACCAGTTCGTTGCCAAAGAAAGTGCCATGGCCACCGGTAGCCCCACTCCCCCACCCCCAGACCTGGGGGCTATCCAGAACAACATCCAAACGATTCTGGAGGAGATACGAGGGATGAGGACAGACATGGGGGCCAAACTGGCCGACCTCACCACCAAAGTCACCACCCTAGAAGACCGCGTGGAGGGTGTCGAAAATAATCAACTCTCAGTAACACTCCTCGAAACCCAAATGGACATGAGACTCCGAGACATGGAAAGGCGTGAAGAAGAGCTTCGGCTTAAGGTTGATGACATGGAGAACAGGGAGAGGAGGAACAACCTTCGAATCTTTGGCCTGGTGGAATCCGAGGGCGAGTCCACACAAGGTCTTGAAGGCAAAGTGCACGACATCGTGAGGATCGCCCTGGGAACAGAGGGCGTGGGGACGATCAACTTCGACAGGGTGCACCGAGCAGGGGGGGGAGGCAGAGGCCCACGCTCGGTCCTGGTTCGGCTGCACTACTACAGGGACAAGGTCAGAATCCTGGAGAAGGCGAGACATCTTGGCATCATACAGTACGGCGACTCGAAGGTATCCATCTTTCAAGATCTATCGGCCCTAACCCTGTCAATGAGGAGGAAATGTGGCACACTTACAAGATGGTTGCAGGGAAAAGGGGTTCGATATCGGTGGGGGCACCCCTTCTACCTGGAGTTTGAGTGGCTAGGTGAGAAACACCACCTGGTGTCGGAGGAAGACATACGGAGAGCCACGGAGGATCTGGTGAGCGACCAGGCGGGCCACTCGGGCACCCAGGAGGGAGGACCACGGGACCCCCCCAGGGGCCCCGACAGACTAGGAAATCACAGCGGGAAATCTAAGGTCAAGGGGGCCCGAAAGTTTCGGAAAACCAGACACCCGTCGACGAACCTGGAAGACCACCCAAATTCATGATAATAGCGTTCGATTGGAGGTGGAGAAAATCACGAGGTGAGAGATGATTCAGGGTGCGGGCGATGGAGGCCCTGGGCCCACGAACTGCCTTGAATGGACGCCGTGGCGGCGCTGTGTTTAGCCCGCTGGACTATGGGACGGCAGAGCGTTTTGTTAAAAAGTTAACTGTTTATTTGTGTTGCCCCATGTCTGAGGTTCGGGTTATGGGTTGGTGGCCAGGGGGGAGGCTCCGGGTCCCAGAATTCTATCTCGGCCATGTCTACCGAAGGCCTGAAGGGGCCGACCTGAATCAAGTTTGCGATCTGGGACTCTCCAAACACACGAAAACCCCGGGGCTGGGGTTAGAGTCCTTGGTGGTTCGTTGACCAACCCCAACATATGTTGGGGAAAGTGGACGGACGCCTTATGTTTCAAGGGAGGGGCGGGGGGAGGGAGGGCACAGGGAGGGGGGTTTGGAATAAGGGGGAAGGGGGTAGGAGGGACAACGGGGCAGTTAGAGGGGTTCAGGGGGAAATTCAGTTCAAACCACAGGAATACGCTTGGCAATGGGCTCTAAAATTCAATCACCACGAGGGGTTCAAAATGCACGCCCGGAATGATGACAATGATTGAAGGGAAGGTGGGCACGTTGAATGTCAAGGGTCTAAACTCTCAAAATAAAAGGTCCCTCACGGGTAATATGTTCCGTAAACAACACCTGACGGTCCTATTCCTACAGGAAACACATTACAAGCGTGGGAGAGAGTCCAGAATCAAGGGGAAAGATATCGGCAGCAATTACTGGGCTTCACATCCGACCTCCAAGAAGGAGGGGGTGGGCATTCTCCTGGGAAGGGCTCTCCAACTCACGGGGGTGGAAACCAAGAGAGGATTTGGGGGTCGATTCCTAGGCGTTAAGGGGCTTTGCGAGGGGCAACAAGTCACTTTTGCCACTGTATACGCACCCAACTCGGGTCAAGTAGAGTTCCTCACACGGATCTTTGGCGTCATGGATGAATGGGCTGAGGGGGCCATGATTCTCGGTGGGGATTTTAATCTCATAGCCGACCCCCAACTGGATTGGTGGTCCGCTAGAGGTGGGACACCCAAAGGGATCACTAAGGACAACCTGGCTTTGCAAAACCTCCTGAGGGATCACTACTGGGTAGACGTTTGGCGCAAGGCGTACCCGGCCCAGGGTGGTTACACATTCTTTTCTCCCCCACACTGCACCTACACCAGAATCGACCTTCTGCTGGCCTCAGAGGAGGGGGATGGGGCGGTAACCCAACCAAAGGTCGAGACCATAACGTGGTCGGACCACGAACTACTTGTAGCTAACTGGTCCCTGCCCATCGCCCCGAGATCGGCTCGATGGCGGTGTAACGACACGCTCCTTAGGGATCCAGTATTCCGTGATTTCATGAAACAAGAAATGCTGGCCTACTTCGAGATAAACGACACCGGGGAGACGGACATGTCCACGGTATGGGAAGCGGGGAAAGCCACCTTCAGAGGTCTCCTCATAGCGGAGGGCTCGAGGCGTAAAAGGGAAAGGGGCCTGATCGAGAGCAGACTCCGAGCGGAGTTACAGATCCTGCGGGCCAGACTGGGCGTCCCGGGGGTGGACCGGAGGGCACTATTGGACGAGATGCAGGGCAAAAGACAGGAGCTCCACACGGTTCTCATAGGTGAGGTGGTTAAGAGGATGCGATATACCAGACAGAGATACTATGAACAGGGCGACAGGGTAGGCACTCTACTGGCACAGAGGTCGAGGGGGTGTAGAGCGGAGAGAGGGATTACCCAGCTAGCCGACGAGGAAGGCAGAATTCATGGGAACCGGCAGGAAGTGACGGAATGTTTTGCTGATTACTACAGCAAACTCTATTCCAGGCAAGTGGGTGAATCACAGGAGGATATTGCCTCCTACCTGGCAGAACATCCCCTCCCCAAACTGACCGACCAAGACTTAGAGGCCCTCGAGGGGGAAATCCTAGAGGAGGAGGTGGAGGGAGCCATTAAGAGACTGAAGGCCGGAAAGGCTCCAGGCCTTGACGGCTACACAGCGGATTTTTATAAACAGACCCAATCCACCCTAGTGAAGCCCCTGACTAAATTGTTTAATCAAATTAGGGGCAACGACACAATCCCACCGACTTTCTTACAGGCCCTCATCACTGTCATACCCAAACCTGGTAAGGACCGGGCGGTCTGTGGGTCCTACAGACCCATCTCACTTCTCAACGTAGACGCCAAGATTTTTGCTAGGATCCTGGCCTCCAGACTGGAAAATTCCCTCCCACGCCTGATACATCCAGACCAGGCGGGATTCGTCCTTAATAGACAGGGTTCCGATAATCTAAGGAAAACACTTCATATACTAGCCACAACCGAGGCCAGAAACGAAGGCACACTCCTACTGGCTCTCGACGCGGAGAAGGCCTTTGACAGGGTCAGTTGGGCTTTCATGAGGGAGGTTCTCATGTCGGTGGGGATGGGGCCAAGGTGGTTGGGATGGATATCCGCGCTCTACTCCTCCCCTTCGGCCAGAGTAGTGGCAAATGGGATTGAATCTAGAGAATTCCCCCTTGAACGTGGTACGAGGCAGGGATGCCCCCTGTCCCCGTTAATCTACGCATTGGTGATGGAACCGTGGGCAATCTCGATCCGCAATGACATGGCCATCAGTGGTGTGCAGATGGGGGATATGCACTGCAAAATCTGCGGACGACGCCCTGCTCTACGTTACCAGACCGTCCCATACAATCCCTTGGCTACTGCAGGGCCTCACAAGGTATGGAGAACTATCGGGGTACAAAGTCAACCTGGACAAATCGGTGGCATTTATGGGTGGGAACCTGCCGGACACAGAGGTGGCCTTTGTGGAGGGCCTGCCCTTCAAGCGGAACGATGAGGGGTTCCGTTACTTGGGAGTCCAAATCACACGTAACCTTGAAGACCTGTATGGGGCCAACTTCCCCCCCCTCTGGTCAGCAATCAGGAGAGACATAGAAAGGTGGGCGGGAACGGGTCTCTCATGGATGGCACGCCTTAATCTCATAAAAATGGTGATTCTCCCAAAATTCCTGTTTCTCTTCCAAATGCTCCCGGTGCAGGTCCCTAAGGCCTTATTTGATGAAACAAAACGAATCGTTCTTAGATTCCTCTGGCAGGGCAAAAAACACAGGATTTCGTATGAGGTATTGACTAGGACCAAGGAGGATGGGGGGGTGGGCTACCCCGACCTCGAGACGTACTATAGGGCATCCCAGTTGAGGATCCTGGTTGATCACTTCACACCGGGAATGAAAAAACAGTGGGTAGCCATGGATAATAGGCCCCTGGCGCCCGTCACACTAGAGGAATGGCTCTGGGTCCCAAGGAGTACGATCCCCAGAACCGTCTTGAACCACCCGATCCTGAAAGTATTGTGGTCTCTATGGAGAGAGGGAGGTTACTACAGATGGCTCACGACATGGCCCTCCCCCTTGAGCTGTATATGGGCCCCCCCTTTCCTGGCCAAAATAGCGGAACCAGCAGCTTACCAGACGTGGTTCGAGGCGGGCCTTAGTAGGACCGGCCAATTGTGGGTGGGGGGCTCCTTCCTCCCCCTGAAGGACCTCGAGGAAGCCCTGGGAATAGGTACGCTTTCCCCGTTTCGTTATCTTCAGCTCAAGGGTGTCCTCACCGAGCCATCTTGGGGCGATACCCTCAGGAGGGAACTCACAGACTTTGAAAAGCTCCTTTTGACCGCAAAGGGTTCCAAGGGGATAATCTCTCGCCTATACAAGCTCTTTCAATTCTCTATCCCCCGAGACCCACCACCGGCACGCACGCAATGGGGTAGGGACCTAGGCGAGGAAATCGATGACGAGAGATGGACAGAGATGTGTAGACGGGCTAATCGGTCCACATCCTCCCTCCAATATCGCCATCAGGCCCTCAAGATACTACACAGATGGCACTACCCCCCGCAAAGGATAGCTAGAATGCGGCCAGGATATGACCCACACTGTTGGAAATGCAAGACAGAAAGAGGTGACTATATCCACATGTGGTGGGGATGCCCAGTGGTTCAGAAATACTGGGACAAGGTGCGGGCCTGGATTAAAGGGGTGGATGGGATCGAACGGGCTTCCTGTCCTTGGCTCCTCCTTTTCGGGATTAGCAACGGGGAGGACCGGGATAGCACTCAAGACCACATGCTCCAGGTGATGCTGGTAGCAGCTAGATGCTGCCTGGCACAGAAATGGAAACACCCGAAAATGCCAGGGGAAAAAACCTGGGTGACCAAAGTAAGAGCCATCTACGACATGGAGTTCCTCACACACCTGCTTGATGAGTCCAAGTCCAACATCGAGGAAATCTGGCTCCCCTTTTTTGACAAATACGGCCGAGTGGTCTAGGACCTGGTGGTTGAGCCGAGGGATCCCCCTCCTCCCCAAGGACACGGGACCATGGCCCAAGGACCCGGTTGTGAACCGAACCCGTTTGATCAGCATGACTTTGACGTGCCACACGCACAATGCACTGACGCCTCTATCACTAAGAGAGCCCGTTGCGCAAGTAACTACCTATGCTATGAACGCTCGAACTGAAGGGGGGTGGGGGGAGGGAAAAGGAGGGAGGGGTAAGGGGTGTGTTGCGTTTGGTTTTTTCTATATGTTAACTTACATTAATAAATGCAATGTAATAATGTAATCACGTAATGCACAAAGGAAACCTAATAAAATCGATTTTCAAAAAAAAGTTATAGCAAAGCAAAGGTGGTCCCCAGCTTTATGCAGAGGAAATCGCCTACCTGCATTTCTCACAATATTTCTCACACAAAAGCATTTGTTTCCAATATCAATTCTTTATGCATGTTGAAGTTGTAATAACAAAAGCATTCTAATTGCAACTCTGCCGATTACCAGCCATTGGGTTAAAATTTGCCCCAGAGCAATCAAGTTGGCAGATGGGTCATAACAGTAACATGATTCTTCAAAACGTTTTACTTTCTCTAATATGCTAGCATCTTTAGACTGCACATGAAGTTACACTTGCACATAACACACAGGGCTATTACTGTCCCCAATTACCTGTTATCTGGGAACTTTCTTATGCACCCTCTCCATTCGTATGTAATTATGTGTCACGACCCTCGCCCAAAACCCCCTCTGGCAAACCCATTGGCGAGGTGGGGTCAGGACTCTGGCCTCTAGAGCCTGGCATCCTCTTCAAAAGCCCTCATGGGGCCAGTCCTGGCGCCTATAGAGCCAGGCTCATACACCATGAAACACAATGTGCTTGGGAACTACTTCATTGTATTGTCAGCCAACATGGAGGCATCCACATAGCTTGGTTCCTAAGAACCGAGCTATGCAGTCTAGTGTTTTTGGTGTGGTAGTCTAGGGACTACTTTACCTGGACTATTTTGTTGGGGCTATTTAAACCACACCCGAGCAAGACAACACGCTTCGCGTTACTTTGCAGCTTGCAACGTGATGCTCACCGTGTCCAGCTATTCCCTCAAACCTCAGAGAAGCAGAACCTTCAAGGAGACAAAAGGAACATCTTTAGCAGCAGCATCTTACCTGCAGTCTTCATCTTTAAACACTCGCAGCTTCTGAGAACAGCTTCCTCGAATCTGCACGCCTCCGGACAGAACGACCTGAAAGAGGAAGATCGCGGCAACATTTAAGAAAGCAGTAGAGACATTTACAAATTACGAACTGCTCAAAAGGCTTACCTAGCTGGTCGCCTCTCGGCTGGCACCACTCTGGACATTCCACTCTCGCTGAAGAACACCGCGACCTACAAGGAAGGAAATCACAGATTAGCAAAGGCAAGACTTTGCAGCGCTGCGCATAGCGCTTACTTACCGCATCATAGCGCTCTTAATGCGCCATCATTTACCAGCGGGGTTCAACCAAGCCAGTTCGCCGGGCTGAAGCTCCGCATAACCTAAGGGAGAAAAAAGAGACATTTTAAACAAAGAAAGGCATGCAGGATAGCAACAAAACTGAAGAACAGCAACAAGACCTACCTGAACAATATCAAACGGGCCGGCGTCAGTGAAGTAACTGGACCGCACTCGCCCATGAAAGACAATGCGCCCCTGCAAAGAAGGCAGGACGGACAGCACGCCTAATTCTACCACAAGGTGAGGAGAGGGCGCCAGAGGGACTGAAATCATATGGGGGTGGAGGGAGGATAGTTACCCCAGTCAGTCAGTCTTGAACACAGTCCTCCTGTATTTTCAGGCATAATCTTCCCCGCAGACCACATCAGGGCAAAGCTGAGAAGCATACCAGCGAGTAACCCGGCTGGGTTGCGTGCCTGTGGATACCAGGTGTGCGTAACATTATGATGCTGAGTTTTGCTAATATGTTTGTGTTATTGTGGGTGTCATTTAAAAAAGCACATAGTGAATCGCATCATACTCCTACGTCCCGTGCCCTTTTCTCCATACTTTTGGGACATTCCGTCCTGTGGGACGGGACCGGAGCACTTTTGTAAAAAAGCATCAAATTGAAAATGTGTCCTTCTCTTTTTACTAAGGTACCGCACGCGGTCCTAACCCTGCCCTCCTTAGCTCCGCCCACGCTTCGCCCTTCAGTCCTTTTCTATCACCAGGTCTGAGACCATTTAAGCAATAATAGAGGCTTATTTTATATTAATGTTTAAAAAAACTTTAAAAAAAAAAAATTGTGTGTATGAATGAATAAAGTTCTCATGAGTGAGTATGATTGTCAAGAGGGGTGAACAGTGAAACAAATACATCTTTTATGTGATCACTTATGTATAGGTCCGTAAGTTTTTAGATCTTTTTTGCATGAACGAGATCCAACTGCGGAAATACGCTTTCTCGGCTTTGAATAGTGTGGCTTTTCTACACGACTGGTGTTTTTAACAAAAATAATTTTGTATTGAAACTTTTGTATAATGCTCCTTCTCTCCTGATTAAATTTAAGAGGGGGTGTATGAATTGTTTTTGTATCAAACTAATATAATGCACATGCGTTTGAAATAAATCTCGCTTCTTATGAAAAAGATATTGATTCTGGGTCCTAGTTTACTGAGCTATTTCTGCTTGCTGATGTGGTATCGGTGATCAGAGCATGAAAGTTGGTTCATAATCACCCTGGTATGGTAGCTGTACCTGTTTGGAGTCACAAGTTTGTTTGTTTTCTGTCAAGGGTTCTGCCCTTTATGTGAGGGTCCATTTGTGACTTTCTCTTCTCCCCTCAACCTCCTTGTGTTTTTTGCTGCAAAAGAGTCCAAGCCTACATGAGGCCTGGATGGGACTATTTTGTTACAGGGACTATTTTTTACTCGGGCGTGGCTCTAGGGAACTTCTTACCTGGAACTACTTTGGAGGCTATTTAAACCACACCCAAACAGCAGCACATGCTTCGTGTTATTCTGCATCCAGCAGCGTGACGCTCACCGTGCCTGCAGCCAGCATCCAGTCTTCTGCCACGCCCGCCTCGAATCCGGAGCTCCTAGAATAAAGAAGAAGAAAAGGACAAGGTTAGAAAACAAACTTATTTCAAATTCCTCACCTAATTCCGGAACCATTTAATCTCCAGACCTGGAAAGTACATCAGTCCTGCACGCGTCGCTTCGCCAGCTCCAGCACGGCGCCATACTCACCAGTTCTCACAGCATCTTTCGATCCGGCACTGTCTCCATCATTTCTTCGCTGTAATCTGGCACCTGGGGGACACAAGAAAAAAAAACAAGGTGAGCCAAGGGAATCAACAAATACAATCTCTTACCACCATAGACTTACCTGATTTACCACCGGCGGTATTATTCCATAACTCTCCACATTTTCATATGCCGCATCTGTAAAGAGGGAGAAAAACAACACGTTAACGCATGCAATAGTTACCGGACAGCATTGGGTAACACAGACTCTTACCTGAACGCCAGCAGCAGCTACAAGACCTTCTTCTCACGAACTCAGTTGCAACTTAAGGAAGGAAGGGGACAAGAGTGAACCTCGGGCACATTGAACTCTTTGAACTTGATACTTACCAATCCCGCTAGGGACTTCAGAGTCAATACTTACCGGAACTCTCCCAACGCCTTCAAACCAGTGAAGTAACTGGTATCTACATGCCCCTGCAAGACACGCAGGATGGAGAGCTCATCTTTTACGAACATAAGGTGAGGTTACTAAGAGGATATCGGAGGTGATTAGTGGGGGAGAGCGAGAACAGTTGGGAAGCCATCACTAAAACCCACAGGTGGTTAATCCCTGTATCCACTTGCAGGAAAATACTTCTTCGGGTCCAGCAGACAAGACTGGGCGGGCCAGTCCAGACAGTCATCTCTGCACTACGCAGCACGTTGACGGAGACCGCAGCTGTCCGGGTCCGATCGACACCCCTGTGGGGTCCAGGTGAGCGTAACACATTGGTGCTGGAACAGGGCACGAAACAGGGCGGCCTTCCCTCCCCAGTGCCATTGCAATCATGCCATGAGCATGTTTTCTGAATGATAAACATGATGATGGGGGCATTTGAATATTTCCCAAAAAATCATATTGTCCCTATTTGTGGAGGACCTATTAATGTAGGCCCCTAACCCTGAGGCAAACATAAATCCAATAATTGACCCTGTAAATGCATGTTTCCCTTTTTGGGCTTAAAATAAACTGGACGAACTCGGAGCTCTTTCCACCAATGATGAAAACTAATCTTGTGGGTGACCAATGAGGTTTTAATGGTTGACCTTCTGCAGTACAATATGTGGGAATCTGGGTCCCGAGACCCAGTAGTTCTCCGTCACAGCAGTTATATGAAATAGCTGGACCTTCTAGAGGCAAAGTACAAAAAATGATAGTTACCTACATCATGATGAGTCTCACTCATAAAAAGGATTGTGCTTCCGAAATTGCTCTTTACGGCGGGGACCCACCCTGTAAATAGTCAACAATAAGCAGACAAAACTCTTACTTGTGACATTTGTGGAGCTGCATGAAGTCGATCTGCACATTCAGGAACGGAACCACCACAACCAGACTTGCGGATGCCAAAGACTTGACCGCTCTTACCATTACCACGGCATATAGCCATACCCCTGGGAAACAGAAGTGCGATAAAGATGAAACATGGGGTCATTCAGCATTGACTATCAGCAGAAGCCCCTCTGCTTCTAAAAGATAGCTAAATCGTACACCACACCATGTGCATATTGGGAGTCAGAAGAAAAGGTTACACCTTTACCCTTAGCCAAGACGCAAGCAACCAGTTCAGCCACGTGGGCAGATTTTGCATCGTAACCGATAGGTCTCCAGAAGTTCATGCAGTGTACCCACTACATAACCTGCCAAGACCTTGCCCTTGTTATCATGTAAACAATACCATCAAGGAGATGTCGTTCACGGCCAAAACCAGGCAATCATAGGGCTCCCTATTGGAGGGAGTTGGAAGCAGAGAGACTGGGTTTAAAACAGAACATATGCTTAGTGTTACATAAGCTGCTGAAATTAAAATTTGTTCATACAATTGGTGTGCTCAGCGTTGAACTCTTATCTTATTGAAGCTTCTCTTGGGTTCCTCTCAAAGCTCAGGTCTGCAGTTTAGTGGCTTCCAAGTGCCAGTTGGAACAAGAATCCCACTGTTTGTGCAATTTCGGACCCCAAGCTTCTAGGAACTTCGAGCCAGGACAAACATACCAGAAAGTTACATGTTTTGAACAAGTTATGTGGAACTATAAAATGCGCTGGATTACACTTTGGAGGAAGTGGCACTTGCATTGATCTACCCAATCCCTTTCTCACAGGGTTAGAATAGGAATCGCGTATTGTGGAAGTCTTTGCCATTCTTTTGCACTAACCATGCCCAATGCTGAATCAGCAAGACTGTTTATATGCCCCTGTTACAACCCAAATCAATAACAGTCCAGAGAACAGCAATCTTTCCCTTCTGCCCCTTCTCCTTTTCGTTCTCTCCCTTCTGCAGCTAACTTGGACTTCCTTAGCAGTGGGGGCCTCTGTTGTATTTTAAAGACATCAGAAAAAAAAATCTGAGTGAAGGAGGCATTTATCTACCATAGCCAATTAGAGCAGAGGCTGCATACATTTTACATGCAAAGCCACCAATAACAGTGCTGGGCTTAATCATCAATGCTGAACAGTCCTCTTTGCACATAGCTAGGAGCATACGTGCAGCAAGTATTGCCTCCTTTAGTCATGTCTGCCTGGCAATGCAGAAATACCTCACAACAGGTCATGCCAATCCTATTACTGGGTAATTAACAGCAAAAGTATAATGGATGATACAGTTAATGGATAGGAAGTGGCTTGGAACATGACAGCAGACAATATAGCCTGACTGTTTAGAGATATTTGAGACTTACAGTATTTACCATATTTAGACAGTTACATTTGGGGTAATCCATCATTTTATGGTGACATTGCAGTTCTAACGGTTCTGTTCAAGAGACAGTAGGGGCCTCTTGAAGGGTCATTGTGAACCCTGCCAGGTTGGGGTGGTTGTTAATCTGAGGGTAGGGAGTACCATTAGTCGATGGCAGGAGGGAGTGTGGGGGGTGTAAGGTTATAGGGGAAGGTAAGGTTGAGAAGGGCTTTATGAGAGAGGCAAGTAGCGGGAACTAGTTAGCCAGATAAAATGGAGGCAAGACCGTGGATAGACTTAAAGACCAGGAGGAGTTTGAACACAAACCACTTGTTTAGGAAGAGCCAACCTGCATGGAGGCATGCAGGGGTGGGTGAGGATCGAGAGATGTATGTAATACAGAGGAAGAGAAGTAGCCTGGGTGTTTGAGTGGTAGGCTGTCTGTTCTTTTTCTGTTTAATTCTCTACAAGGAGTTGGAGACAGCATTTCAGACTAGGAAGGGGGAGAAATCAGGAGAGAATAGAAATCTTTGTAGTCAACTGTTTAATTGGCAATTCAAAGAAGCAGTCATTGAGTTTGAAAACTGAGACTCAAGAGGTTATTCAAGAACTCATGAGCAAGCAGAACAATCATATGACAAGGTGGCCTATGCTAGTCTCTCTTGTTGTATATCCACTTTTCTGTGAGGGAGATAACTGGGGCATTTGGGAAATCACAGGTCTGAGAGACAAGGCCTGAGAACACTAATCACACGTGTCGGCTTAGTCGGAGTGCATCCCTGGTGCAACAGTGGTCTGTTGTCTTCCATGGAGAAGCCATCTTGTACAGAGCAGACACTGAAGCAACCATACCTGCTCTGAATATTGTCAGGCTAGATTCTGCTCCCTGCAGTCTTGGAAATCGGAGAGGCTTTCAGGTGTAGGCAATACACCATATCCCCTTCTCCTCTATGGGCGTAAAGGGGAAAATGTGCAACATGTGACCTTCCTCTTGGGTGTTCTCGTGACTGCAAAGGGGAGGTGTCATATAGGTTTGGATCAAAAGTGCGGAGGGAATAGTTGGGTTATTCGGGTACTGTCACTTTAGATGTGGGAATTATGAGGAGTTGTCGTGGCCAGTGGCTACGGCCATAACTGATCCTGTTGTATGAAATCTGATACTCATCCTTTTTTTTCTCAGATCCACAAATGCTTTACAGTACATTTCCCAACTAAAATTAAAACCAAACTATTCCATTTGTTCTTTTCCAGACTTTTTTCACGTTTTTGAGACCCTATCCTTAGAAATAGATCATTCTTACTATTATGAAAGGCCAGATGTATGTTTGTCTGATGCAGTCATGCGCAGTAGAGACTGCCAGCTTCGCCTGTTCTCACTGCTAGAGGGAGCTGTTGCCTTAGGATTTATAATGGTCCTAAAGTGTCAATTTGTTTCTCTTAACATAAATATACCACCTAATATATTAACACTCTGAAAATGTCTTTACGCACTTAAGCCTGTGTACACAGGGTGTTCAACTAGTATGTTATATGAAGCTGCTGAAAAAAGGAGCTCTGCGCTGTACTAACCCCCATGTAGGCAAAGCAAGACCTGTTTTTCTGTATCTGTCATTCAACGCTTTCCCCATACTCTATATGTTTTTCAATGCTTGCATCTTTTCTCCTTAGCTCCATCCCCTGCTCTCCCTTTTACCTTGGCATGCTTTTTGTCTCACCCATTCCTTCTCTGGTTTTCAGTGCACTCTGTTTCAAACCTGTCTCCATCTGTCACAGTGGAGCTCCTTTGTCCCTGAATACTTCTGGTCTTAACATGTCTGAACTTTCATGAGATCAACAGTTGACTGATGCTGTGTTACCCACCTCATGTTATTTCTTACTCTTGCAGGCCCGGCAGGTTCTGGAAACAGAGTTCAGCAACTTAATCTCTATGGGGACGGAGCGACGATTGGATGAGGTGCGCCGGGTGAACTTTGGTTAATAGTCACTTTAATGTTTCCTTTTTATTGTTTGGAACAATCTTTAGATCATAAGGAATGTTAGCAGAATGCAAAGTCACATGATGGTCAACGTCGCATTCCCTTTCCTTATACTTGTGGGCTTTCAAAGGTGAAAGCTCCTCCAGATGCCCAAAAATATGTTGCCATTTCCATTTCTGTATAGTAAGTATTGCTCTGATGAGTCCCTTGTCCTCCACAACCCTCTGATTTTTATTACAAGAACCAAAGCACTTTTTGTATTCAGCTCCTTTGGACCCATAAACACAAAGGCTATGCCCCTCTGTGACACAAGCAGGCTCCCTTTCTCTCGGCTCATGAATGTGGTCAGATGTGCTTTCCCCGATCTGCAGTGTTTCTTTCCCATACTTAGTTTTTTTTTTACTTGTAGTCGGGTGCCCTCCTGTGTGGCTGGGGATTTTTCCTATCCAATAACTTTTTCATTAATGAGTGTCTGAACTACAGTTCTCCAGCATGGGGTCTGGCCTGGATTCACATGCACATGAATATTCCCTGTCGTCACTTTCACTTTAAAACTGTATTTCTCCTCGAAACCAATCACTGTCCTCTGTGTCATTCAGTGTCGTCGTGTCATACTGCCCCCATCCAATGACAGTCCTCTCCCTAAGCCCGCCTCTGGCAGCCATCTTCAGATTTTTACGGCATGCTTCAGTGTTGGGAGTCCTCGGGTTGGTCTCTGAGCTATTTCATACTTTTTTTCCAAATCTTTGCTGAAAAAGTTCTATTTTGTTCCATCGGAGCCTGTGTGCTCCTATCTTAATCGGCCGACAACAGGGATCCGTTGTCGGTGAAGGTGCATGCCCCTCAAGGGCAGTTTTTCGTCGAAGTTTCTAGAAGGCCATCTTGGGCCTCCTTTGCGCCCTCCAACCGTGACAGAGGAGAAAAAAGAGGCAAGGACACTTTTCAGGCCCTGCACCCAATGCGGGCTGAGGAACATCTTTGTGGAGGACAAACATCAGAAGTGTCTGTACTGCCTGCACCCGGACCACAACCAGGATGGTTGCGAGATATGCCTGGGCTTCTCGAAGAAAACGAAGGAGGACAGATACAACAGCTTGGCGTCATGGCTCAAGTCGAGCAAGGCCTCTGACCCATGCTCCGAGTAGGGTCATGCCTCACCCTGGACCGGTAGGTCCAAAGAGCTATCTCCCTCTGGGAGGAGGTCGAAGTCCTTTAAGGACGGTTTGGGAGTTCTCAATAATGTGCTAATTCCTCTCTACCTTAGAGACCCGAACACTTTTGCTGGCCTCTAGGACTTTATTTTCAACCTGGAGAGAGTGAGACCTTTTCCCACTCTCTCATGTATTTTACTGTGATTTAAACACTGTTTCTTTTGGTTTTGGAGTCTGACAAACTCCATAGGCATCATCCTTTTACATTGTGACAATTGGCACCTTCAGTGCAGTGGCACAGGGAAGTCTTTCAGATTTCCCAAAGGTTTAAATACCTTCTCTTGGATAAACTCCTGTTTCCAAGAACAGTAAAGTGAAATTGACTTTACTTTCAATTCTAACTTTCTAGACCCAGCACACACTATCTTACAATAGGGTGCTGGAAGGGTTGGTGACTTGGTATCCCCTTTGTCTAGTTTCTCATGTAACAATTTTATGTTACCCTTTCTACAATTAATGGCTGGTGGCAGTGGTTTACTTTTAACTACCATTGGGAGTTTTTACCTCGGGCTGCGTTCACAGCTGCAGTAAAGCACCCATGGGTGCCCATTTTGTCAAAATGGCCCTGGTCTTCTTTTTTCACCATTTCTTTGTTCATTTTGTCTTTGGCGGGATTCACAAGTGAAGCCTGCCTCTGGCTCTAGTATGTCTGGCAAGGGCAGGAAGTGAGGGAGGTGCCCAAAACTCCCTGTGCTTAATCCCCTTGGTTACAGGAATGCACCCACAGGTGATTGGCAGGCTGAATGTCCGGCAAGGACAGCCACCCTGCTGTGTGATTGACAGCTGGGCAGGAATGAATGAGAGAAACCTGCATAAAAGGCAAGGTTTTTTGACTTGGAGGGCAGAGTCGACCACTGGACGAAGGAATCCGAAGAAGAACTTGGAAGGGACGCCTGCTGCAACTCCTGGACCATTGGTTTGCCCGGTGAAGCCCTGCTGCTGTGCTTAAGCTCCGAGTTCGCCTCGACTAGAGAAGCCCTACAAGGATGACTTCTCCCCTTGAGTTGGTGGGACCAATCAACTCCAAAGTGAACTTGTTTGGACATCCTCTCGAAGCTGGCTGTACTTCCGCTGCTGCTGCTGAAACCGAAGGGCCAGGCAGAGGAACACCAAATCGAGTGGATCGCTTTTAAGTCGGACCCGAGCGCTAGGAAGATCCTTCGGACTTTCCTGATGCAGGACTGATCAAGCCTGAGCCACCTCAACAGAGTGCTGGACCCCAGAAGCAAAGAAAGTCTGAAGTGGTAACCGAGAACCACAGTGTTGCAATTTGCTCTGACGCGAGGAGCTGAAATGCCCGAAGTGCCAAAGAATTGGCGATTGCCCGTTGCTGTCGCCGACAGTCCAGTTGTGTTGCAGGAGTCCACAGAAGTCCTCCCTCTTGTCCCCACGACTGAGGTACAGGAACAAAAGGATCTGCAGAGCCACATAGGAACAGAAGCCAGCTGGAACTATTTCTTCTAACCAAAGGTACTGTAAAGTCTAAGAGAACTTCCCTCTTGTCTTGTAGTCTTACTTGTTCTCAGTTGAGACCTGTCGGTTGCTCCTGTAGAGTTGCTTGCATCTTGTACACCTCACACGCCTCCCAACTTGTGGCCCTACTTGATTCTACTTTTTCTACAAAGACTTCTAAAACATTGTGCAAGACTTTTACTTACCTGAAAGTAGTGCTTCAGCTCACCTAGACTTTTGCTCAATTGACATTGTCTGGCCTGGCTCCCTGAATGACTTTTCTCCCCTCTGATTGTGTGTTTTTACCTTCCTTCCAGGAAAGGGTTAACATTCTTTGCATTGAGGGGTTAAAAATGTACTTACCTGCTTAAGAATATTTGTGTGATCTCTTGTCTTAGTCTAAAACTCTTTACTTTGACACCCATCTCAGTACTGCTCTAAATGTACAAGTGATGTATTCTTGTCCACAGTGTACTAGCTATTTAAGTCACCTAAAGGTGTAGGAAGTGTCTGTGTGCCATCCCAAATGGGTACTTGCTGATTTAGAGAAACTAAGAGTGTTTATTTTGGAGTGGCTTTGTGTGTTACTATTATATTGCCCCTTCTGAAGAAGGCTTATTCAAACTGACTTTTAAATTAAAAATTGTTTAATCAAGAAACCTTGAGTGTAATTGTTTATTTGGATACTTGTCACTGTGAATATCTGTGTAACCACCCTACTGCTCACATTGACCCCTCTTGAGATAAGCCTGCTGATCAGCCCCTCTACCAACCTGTGTAGAACAGACTAATACCAAAGGTTGGGTTCCTATTGCCAGGAGGTCAAGGTTGTTGTAGTGCACTCAAAGGGTACTGCACCAAATCTTGACTTACAAGGATGCCCCATCCGTGGGGATTCAAGAGAAGGCCAAGAACTGCAAGCCCGATTCTGCTGGGTCCCAGGTCAGATAGACCGCTATTGCCATCGCCGTCCGCCTCATTAGCCAGCCTAACATCGGGTTCCTCCTCCAAGGGGAAGTCCTCCACGCTGGCCAAGTTACAGGACAAATCAGAGAAACTGAGGCTGAAGGAAGAGAAGAAAGCCTCACAGCAGGCTCATCAGGCAAAGCCGAAGACTCCATTGACCACTTTGTCGACATCCTCTAGGGCGACTGCTACGGCAGGTGGTACCGACCCAACGTGGGTGATCCCTACAGCGCAGAGTCTCCCTGCCTCCCAGGCGTGACATGGCCGCCGAGGCAGCGGCAAGGGCTGTGGGCACCCTTTGCGGGTGGGAAGCACAGGCTCAGGTCCCTGTACACAGCCCTAAGGAGGGAAAAGGGGGTGGCAAATAGACCCCAAAGCAGCCCTCCCAAGTCTTACGTTCAGTCAATGGACATCTCATCCATGGACGACGATCAAGCGTCCGTCCTTACAGTCCACAAGGAAGACGGCGCAGGGCCTAGCACTACATCATTCTCTCCTCAGGCGTGGGACATATCCATGGACATCCTGTCAACTCTCCACACCCTAGTGATGCAGATCCAGCAGAGGTTGCCCCCAGCACCTGTTGTACCTTAGGCCCAAGACCAACCTCCACGTAAGAAAAGGAAGAGTCATCCGACGTCTCTGCATCAGCCTCCTTCACCGCGTCGGGGCCCGAGGAAGATGAGGACTTCATCCCGGCAGACGACAAATCACTGCACCTGGACGCCCCTCGTAGAGTCTCTATATCAGATGAGGTGGGATCATTCCACTCAATGATCTGCCCAGAAGGAGGGCTTCCTATATCAGCGGCAGGAGTCCAAGAGGAAGGCGATCATGGTGGTACCTTTTTTGAATGACATTCGAGAGGAAGGCCTAGCCCTCACGAAAAACCCATGCATGGCTCCAACCAAACAAGACCGGTTGGAGAAGAGATACAGGGTGCAGGACTCTGCACCCAAGTCAAGGATTCCTGTTTTCAAAGACTTCATGGAAGTAGTTAAAACAAGTACATCCACCGGTAGCTAATCTGCCACCAGGTTGGGATCTCAATGTTTTAGTAAGCAAGCTCATGGGTCCACTTTTTTAACCAAATAATTCAATTGAACTACCAGTTTTTTTTCTCCAAAATTCTCAGTATAGGGAGAATGGACCATAAGTACATTAGACATTCGCAGAGCAGTCATGTACTACTTTACAGAACAAAAGAACTTAAAAAGGCAGTTCAGTTCTTTGTGTCCGAATAGAAGGGGATTCTGTCTCAAATGCTTATGTAGCCAGATGAATTGTTAAATGCATATAATAATGTTAGTCTTTCAAATAAGTAACTTTCTTTTACTCCTAAAGCTCATTCCACATGTAGTACAGGAGCCACACTGGCCTTTATAGCTAATGTTCCGCTTGAAGTTATTTGTAAAGCAGCAACACAAAGCTCTGGTCACACATTTACACAGCACTTTTGTGTTGATACTCAGGCAAGAAACCATTCTCGGGTGGGGCAGGCAGATTTAAAACATTTGGTTGCAACTATTCCTTCGGCTCACTACACTATACAAAGCATACGATTCTAAGCAGATCCACATGCCTCAGAAGACAGTCATTACTTACCCAGTAATATCTTTCTGTGGCTTGTATGTGCTGTAGGGGAAGCATGGAATCACAAGAAGACACTGCCACAAAAGTTGCAAGTTTCAAAACCTTTATTGTTAGATTCAAGGGGGTTGGAAAAACTCCTGTCTGGCCCTATAACTAAGATGGGAGTAATCTCTGCCATCAAATAATAATAAAAAACAGTCCTAGTCAAACAATAAAAGCCTATACTAACAAAAACCTAATGCCTGCCCTCACTCTAATACAGCCTAATGTGACATAGGGATACGTATCTAAAAAAGGACAAATCTGTGGTGAAACGAAATGTCAGAATGGCAATATAAATCAGTGTTAATTTTCATCCCCACTGTAAAGGAGGCATTGTATCACAAGTGAAGACAGACACAAGAGATATATACTGTTCAAGGGTGTTAATTGAGCAAAAGGGTTGGATAAACTCCTGTCTGGCCCTATCTCTAAAGGTGGGAGCATGCTGCACCATCAAATAATAAATAAACCAGTCTTAGTTGTGTCAGTCAAATCAAAATGGCCTATACTAACAAAACCTAACGCCTGCCCTTACACTATTGCAATAAATGGGTGCATGCGAAAAGATGTATTTAAAGGAAAAACAGTATTCTAACATAAAGGATCAAGTTGGCTAAGTCAGCTCTCCTCCCCACGCTGGACAGCACGGGGCAAGGCAGTCCCCACAGGCAGGATGACGCACTCTGGCTCAGGCTCTCAAAGCAAAGGCAGTTCAAAACATGGATTTGGCCCGCGTGGCCTTCCACGTTCGTCTTTTTTTCCAGCTTTCAAACACAGTTCAACAAAGTTCGCGCTGGTCCCCCTTGATTGTGTTTGACCTCTCAAAGCAAACGTTCTCAAAAACGTTCACATTAGTCTCCCTTAGTCGGGCTTGGTCCTTTCAAAGCAAAAGTTCAACAAAAACACTGAAGGGGCTCCCTTCAGGGGTTCCCTTCCCCCAACTTATTACACTTCCAGTCTCCCTGAGTCGGGCTCGGACCGTTACCTGATGTCGAAGACTTTCGAATGTGCATGGCTTTTACTACAGACCTCCGCAGGAACACTTCAACTTTCCCTCCAGCTCACACTCTTGTCTTATTTGCCCCAGTGCTTCTTGGTCTGGGTAGTTTGATGGCATAAGCACAAAAGTTATCACTTCACTTTTATAGTTCATTCAATTTATCGACAAAAACGTTTCACCTTTCACAGAAACTTTTGAATGGGCGACTTGCTTTCACCGGACCACTTTGCTACTCAGGATCGCTGGTTTCACAGCGATTGCTTATTCTAAGTTCACCACGAGTCTGCCTTCCTACGCGTCTCATAGTTCATTCAATTTATCGACAAAAACAGTTCACCTTTCACTGAGATTTTCGAATTGGCTACTTGCTTTCACAGGACCACTTTGCTACTCCATATCGCTGATTTCACAGCTATCGTTTATTCTAAATTCACCACAGGTCTGCCTTCCTTCGTGTCTCATCCACACGCGTGTAGCCTTCAATTGTGCGATATACTATTGCAACTTCAATCTTTGATTAATACCCACCAGTCTTCCATGTCCCTCACCACCTCACCGGCTGTATACATTCCTTTCTTGTCCTCTCCAGGGGTCACCCTCAATCGGGCTCAGACCTCTCCTTAAAGTTCACACACGGGTCTCCCTCAGCCGGGCTCAGACCCCTCTTAATTTGCAAGATGTAATGTCTTTGGACTTCAAGTCCCAGAATGCACTTTTCCTTTTTTTGCTCCCACTTCACTAGCTCCCCAAAAACCTCATTCCAGCGTTTTGGGAGCTGCTGGAGTTCAAGGGGAGATTTTTTGAGGTCAGGGTTCTACCACCTGCCCCTCAAAGGCCTGGGCTCTCCTGCTTTGCCTGACCTTGCCTGGCGTCATTATCGGGACAAAAGTTGTCCTTTTTTTGAGTCGTGTTAGAAAAAGAAAGAATATTGTCAGAAGAAGGGGAATGATTTTGTTTTTGTGAAATATAGGGTGTTGTATTTATTCTCTTATGCCTCCCCTTGATGTGGGTACCTATTGGAATTGGGGTGGGGGCACTGGGACAGGACTTAAAACAACCTATAAAGGTGGAGGCGATGTCGGGTAGGGGTGTGTTTATAAAGGTGGTAATTCCTCGTCTCTCCTGAGGGCATTCCTCCAACAGTCCCCAAGCCCCCTCTGCCTAGGTGATCCTCCCACACTGGTCCACCCCCAGGGTCTGGTTCCAAAGGCGATGGCTGTGCCCTGGCCACCTGAACAAAGAATCCCCAGGGTCTATAAGTGAGAACACCCTCGGGTTTCTCACACCATGTTGTATAGCATAGGGTAAGATGGAACACTTGATGGATGAACGCACTTTGGCTTGCGAACACAGTTAGGCAGCTGGATCTGCCCTCCAGAGCCTTCTTGGCCATTCAAGTATGAGTCACAGATCCACAGGTTTAACCTCTAAGGTTCCCCTCACCCAAGTCCAGGTCACCCTTCAAGCTTGTACACAGTTTAAACAAAAAGTTTCTAAGTATAGTATTTGGTCGCAGTTCACTACAGGTTCCCCTCTGTCGGGCTCAAACCTTTTCTCCTTCGTGGGGTTCCCTTTTCCAAGCTTTCTTCACATTCCACACTATAGGTTCCCCTATCCGGCTAACCTCCTTTCATATTTCGATTTCGCTGTCGAAGACTTTCGAAACTGGGAGGATTTTTGCTCTCACCTCCACATGACCACTTCGACCCTCCTTTCTTTCTTAACTTCCTCTTTACATACTTTCCTTCAGTTCCAATATCTCTTGCAAAATGTACTTGCTATGTATGACTTGCTTTCATATCAATTGCTCCTAGATCAAGTCTTTCAAACCTTTAATTCATGTGGTTTTCTCGCTTCCTGCTGCCTCTGCAGCTTTAAAACATTTCAGAGACTTTCGATTGGGCAATCTCACTTCACCGGACCACTCTGCTACTTTTTATTTCGTATTCACAGTTCTTAACAATGTATTCACTTTATCTGGCAGCTTATCAGCGCTCGTGTAACCTTCATCCCTCGGATACTTGTTAGGCAGTTTGTATGGTCCTTTGGGACCACTACACACAACTAAGACTACAGGTGTATGCAAAACCAACCTTTGGTATAAGTCTGTACCACACAGTTTTTGGTAGCGAGCTGAGCAGCCAGGCTTATCTCAAGAGGGACTGTGAGCTTGTAAGAGTGTTACACATAGGTCTACAATGATAAGTATTCAGATAGACCCTTAAAACGTAAGGTTTTTTGGTAAAACACTTCTTAATTTATCACACAATCATTTATAAAGCATTCACTAAATGAGACAACCAATAACGCACACAAATTATACTACAATACTGATTACTAAGCAGTTGAGCTCCCTTGAAGTAGGAGCCAAATAGCATTGAAGTAGGAGCAAAACGGCATTAGTTAACAAAACGAATATTACAGTTACCCTAAAACAGTGCAAATAGTTTGAGTTCACCAGCGGAGTTGATTCAATGCAATAGATAGGCCAAAGTCAGTGGACTTGTCTTGTATACGTAAAAACGGTTCTGGTATTTAAAACGGAAAAGTCTTTATCACGGTTCTTGGAAGTAGTTCTCAGAAGAAAGGTTCGTATGTCGGGTCACAAGCTGACTAGGCCTGCAAGTTGCCAAAGTTCCACAAACTTTCGCAGTGAGAGGTAAGTTCTTTCAGTCAGGCTTTCACAGTACCTTATTTTGAAGAAAAAGATGCAGCTGAAGACTTCTGTTCCTGCAGATCTCGCTATTCCTGAGCCTCCATCGTGGGGACAAGAGGGAGGATGTCGGGACTCCTGCACGGGGACTGGTCACAAAGCTGGCAAAATGGCAATTCTTCGATTCCGGTAGCTGTTCTTCAAGCACATAAGCTGGTGTCCTTCTCCCTGGTTAATCCTAACCAGCTCAGAGAATGGTATCCAGGTGGCTTATGAGTTGATTGGTCCCACCAACTCAAAGGGAGAAGTCGTCCATGAAGGGGCCTCTGTGTCAAGATAAAGGTGGCGATTCGGAGCTGCAGCAGGGCTCCACCAAGCAAAGCAATGGTCTAGTAGTTGCAGCAGCCGTCCTCTTCCAGCTCGTCTTCGGTTCTTTTGTTCCAGTGGTCGACTCTGTCTTCCAAGCCACGAGACTCGCCTTTTAAACAGTTTTCTCCCATTCATTCCAGCCTAGCTGCCACTCACCCAGCAGGGCGGCTGTCCTTGCCGGACAGTCAGCCAGCCAATCACGCCAGAGTGCATTTGGGTCTCCTAGGAGACTAAGCACAGGGAGTTTCGGGCGCCTCCCTCACTTCTTGCCCACCCCAGACACTCAAGCGCCAGAGGCGGTCTTCAGTCATGAAGCCCGCCAAAGGCATAGAAACAAAGGGACCAAACCTAGTTTGGCACTCAGACACACTAGAAGGACCTTTCCAAAAAGAAATGGCAAAAAAAGACCAGGACCTGTTTAACCAAAGGGGGCTTAGGCACCATCTCAAAAAACATGGCTCCCGTGATTTTTAGCTACCGATGTTCGCGGTCGGGAAAAATCATGGTAGTTTGTTGTAAAACCACTGACACCAGCCATTTCGATAGGAAAGGGTAGCGTTTCACTGCTACATGAGTTTCTAGACATAGAGGATAGTAGGTAACCCCTCCAGCACTCTATTGTAAGATAGTGTGTGCTGGGTCTAGGAATTTAAAAAGACCTGCAAAGTCAATTTAACTTTACATTCTCTGGGAAACAGTAGTTTATCCCAGAGAAGGTATTTAAACCTTGGGACAGCCTAAAAAGACTTTCCTGTGTCAATGTACTGAGGGTGCTGTGTGACACACATGAAAAGATTATGACTACAGAGTTATCCAAAACTCCATAATCAAAGAACACAAGAGTAAAACACACATCAAAATACATGAGAGAGTGGGAAAAAAGGCTCACACTCTCTCCAGGTAAAAAAATCAAGGCCTCAAAATCCAGCAAAGTTGCTGGGGGTCTCTAAGGTGAAGGGAATTAGCACATTTATGAGAATTCTCCCTAACAATACAGTCTGAAGCATTTCAATTAAACACAGACCGGGCTTTCTTTGCTTCCCTTAACTCACTGGTCATGTTAAGATGCTTTCAGTCTTTCGCGCCTTCGATGTAGGAGTCAAGGTTGTTACCATTCTCCAGCATGGGGTCTGGCATGGATTCACATGCTCATGAATATTCCCCGTCGTCAGGCTGGGAATCCTCGGTAAAGAAAAAATCAGTATCAGTTTTGTTTCTGATCTGTCTTTCGTAGTAGTAACCAATCACTGATCTCTGCGTCATACTGACCACAGCCAATGTCTGCCCTCTACCTAAGCCCCGCCTCTGGCAGCCATCTTCAGATTTTTACCGCACGTTCAAGTGTTGGGATCCTCGTGCTATTGCTCTCGAGCGTTAGTGCTATTTTTCATGTTTTTTCTCAGAAAAAATTCTTTTTTCGGTCAAAAGAGCCTCAAGCTCCACCGTTTCTTCATCCGATCAACGGGGACCCGTGTCGGATTCGTCTACGCCCCTCAAGGGTGAAGATTTCGTCGAGCCACGCTTTTGGAGGACTCCAGAAGTTTCTCAGGCCCATCTCGGACATGGCCCAGGAGAAGGGAAGCTCGACGCCCGGAAAGCTGTTCAGGGTCTGCCCTGGATGCCAGCTTCAGAATGTCTTCAAGGAGGACGAACACTCCCTTTGCCTTTACTGCCTACATGAGGACAAGACGCACGTGGAGAAGGACTGTGCGTTTTGCGGCAATATGTCGGAGCGGACCATGAAGGACCGCCATCAACGTCTCGCCAACTGGCTGGAAGGAAAGAGCCCGTCAGGCGAGAAGAAGAAGAAGTCCGAGCAGTCTTCTAAGACCTTTGAGGGCGCCCCGGCGACGGGGGTCCAACAGAAGGCCAAGCACGCGAGTCCGCTGGCACCGGGAGCGCCGAACGGTCGGGCTCTACGGGCGCCAGGCAGGGCGCATCCTCCCCGGCGCCATCAACCACGAGCCAACACTCTGGCTCGGGTAAGAGGAAGGCTGAGCACCCGGCGAAACTCCTGGAGAGACCCCGGTCGTGCCCTAGGGCCCCATCAGAGGGGGAGCGAGGTGGTGACCCTCCCCCCAAGGAGAAGGCGTTGAGCGCACCTAAGGTGGTGAAAGCCTTGATCCATCCGGCCAAGGCCTCTATCGAGACAGTCGCGGCGGCCCTGGCTCAGCCTGTGGAGGCTACACCAGTGGTGGCAACCCCGGGGCCCAGAATCTCCCTGCCACCGCGGAGGGAGTCTTCTTTCATGCCCATCGACAGGACCCCCGTGAAACCTCCGACGGAGAAGAAAAAGGGGGGGGGCAGGAGGTCGTCGTGGACTCGGCCTCAACCTCTGAGGAGGAGCTGATCGAAGTCTTAGGCCACGGCTCTGGCGTGGAAGAAGGCCATCCTGTCGGGAGGGACCCTGACGTGGAAGACGACGAGGGCGTCGAGGATGCCGACGGGGCTCCTGATCGCCCGTCGGATCTCCCTCAACCAGTGCCGCAAGACAACTCGGCGGCCATTTTGTTGGCTATTCAGTCCTTATGCTCGGAGATAAGGACGAGACTGCCGTTACCGCCAACGGAGGAACGGCTCCCGACGGGGGACCCGGAGCCAGGCCCTTCTGGGAGCCCTCCCCCTAAGAGAAGAAGGATTCAACCTCCACCTCCTTTTCAGCCATCGCGCCCTGTTCAGCCCTCCTCCCCGTCCACGACACGTGGGGATGATACGGGGACTGACACGGCCGCGATGGGTACAGACGACGGGGTTTACGACGAGGATCTCCCGTCGTCACCTCCCACCCGGGCTTCCCCGCCCGACGAGATTGGATCGTTTCACTCCATGATCGCCAGGGCATCCGAGCTTTTTTTCCAGCTCTGCCCGGAAGAGAAGAAGGAAGGTTTCCTTTATCAACGGCGTGAGACCAAGAGAAAGACGGTCCTCGCTGTACCTCTACTAGACGACATTTGGGATGAGGGCCTCGCCCTCCTCAAGAACCCATCCACGACGCCGGCTAGAAGGGATCGGTACGAGAAGAAGTACCGGGTCCCGGACGCGGCCCCCTTGTGCCTTTGGGCACAGCCGACCCCGGACTCGGTCGTCTCCGCGGCGGCCAGGAAGAAAGCGGGGGGGGGGGTGCGGCCTCTACGTCAACCTCCCCGCCGGACGGCGAGGGAAAGAAATTAGACACGATGGGACGCAGAGTCATCTCGTCGGCAGCGACGACGATTTAGGCGGCCAACGCCTTGGCTATCGTAGCCCGCTACGACAGGGAGTTGTGGTACAAACTGGCCCCCCTGCTGGACTACCAGACAAGAGGGCGGAAGCCCTAGAGATCTTGCAGGAAGGAGAGGTGGCGTCAGACCACGCCATTACGATTGCGACGGACATCGCTGACACTGGATTTCGCCAGTTGGGCAACGGCGTGTGCCTTAGGCGGCGTGGATGGCTCAAGGCTACTGACTTCCGTCAGGACGTGCAGAACAGAGTCTTGGACATGCCTTTCGACGGAAACAACCTGTTTGGGAAAACAGTGGACGATTCCCTTTAAGCCATCAAGGCGGACACGGAGACGGCCCGGGCTCTTGGGGTTCTCCAGCAACGGCGGCCGCCCTTTCGGAGCGGCGGAGGCAAACAGGGTGCCTCCAAAGGTTCCAGCGGCGGATTTTCCACCTACCGTCAAGCGGCCCGTTCGTCGTCACAGGAAGCTTACAGGGGACGAGGCAAGTCAGGCGGACCCCGCCGTCGTCGCCAAGGAGGACAAGGTGGCAAAGCCTCGTCGAAGCAGGACTGAACCGGCCGCGGGGTTGGGCCCCCACCAAAGCACCCCGGTGGGAGGCCGGCTGGCGAGCTTCGTCAGCGTGTGGGAGTCCATCTCTACCGACCGTTGGGTGCTGGACGCCCTAGCTCAGGGTCACGCGATCGAGTTTCTAAAGAGATGCCCGCGCGTCCCCTGTGTGGCCAGGAAAGAACATCACGTCCCTCAACTTCTCTTGGAGGTAAAGGCGATGCTCAAGAAGGGCGCCATCGAGCTCGTCCCAAAGAGGCTTCGGGGCTCCGGAGTTTACTCAAGATACTTCCTCGTGAAGAAGAAGACGGGAGGATGGCGTCCCATCCTGGACCTACGACGACTGAACAAATTCATCAAGGCACAGAAGTTCCGGTTGGTCACCCTCCAACACGTCCTGGGTCAACTGGAGGAGGGCGATTTCCTGTCGTCGTTGGATTTGGAGGATGCCTACTTCCATATTCTCATCCTGAAGGGACACCGAAAGTTTCTCAGGTTCGTGGTCCAAGGGCGTCACTACCAGTTCAGAGCCCTTCCCTTCGGATTGAGGTCGGCACCCAGGGTGTTCACCCAGTGCCTTGCACCGGTGGCGGCGCAGCTGCACCGAGAGGGGATCCACGTCTACCCCTACCTGGACGACTGGCTCATCCGAGCAAAGACGAAGGAGCTCGCCGTGGAGCACACGGCAAGGACCGTCCAACTGCTCACGGACCTGGGATTCTCCATAAACTACGGCAAGTCCCACCTGGTGCCCGCGCAAGACGCACTGTTTCTGGGAGCGAAGCTCGACACAGTGTCGCTTCTGGCCTCTCCGTCGGAGGAAAGGACGAGGGCCATCTTGGGCAAGGTGCAGCGGATGCTGGTTGCGGACGCGGCCAGGGTGAGGTCCATCAAGTCCCTCCTCGGAATGATGTCTTCTTGCATTTATCTCATCCGCCTGTGCAGTCTCCGGATGCTCCCGTTGCAGGAGTTCCTGGACGCGCGCTGGATCCAGACGACGGGCAGCTTCGAGGAGAGGATCACACTCGACGAGAGTTTCCGACGAGCGATCCGGTGGTGGGGCACCCGCGCGCATCTGATGGCGGGCATGGACTTCCAGACCCCTGGCCACCAGGAGACAGTGACCACGGATGCCTCCCTGGAAGGGTGGGGAGCGCACACCGAAAATCTGCACGCGAGAGGCCTTTGGCTTCCGACGGAGAAGTCTCTCCATATCAACGTCCTGGAGCTCCGTGCAGTGTTTTGGGCCCTCGGGTCCTTTCTTCCGTCCCTCAAGGGCAAGGTGGTGAGGATCTTCACCGACAACACCACCACCATGTTCTACATCAGGAAGCAGGGCGGTACCAGATCCCCAGCCCTGTCCAAGGAGGCGCAGGATCTGTGGCATTGGGCCGTCACCCAAGGGATGTTTCTGGTGCCGTTTCATCTGGCAGGGATAAAAAATACCATCGCTGACTCGCTCAGCAGAGAGCTGCGCTCGTGCCACGAGTGGGAACTACGACAGGATCTAGTGGACCGCCTCTTCCGACGGTGGGGCACACCCCAGATCGATCTGTTCGCGACGGCGACGAACTCCAAGTGCCGGAGGTTCACCAGCAGGTTTCCCCAGCCGAGGAGCATGGGCGATGCTTTCTCGTTCCCCTGGGAGGGCCTGTTTCTATACGC
The DNA here is from genome assembly GCF_040938575.1 of Ambystoma mexicanum. Lineage (NCBI taxonomy): Eukaryota > Metazoa > Chordata > Amphibia > Caudata > Ambystomatidae > Ambystoma > Ambystoma mexicanum. The sequence goes on along the minus strand of NC_090921.1, from coordinate 1,296,158,939 downwards.
GTTCCCTCCATTGCCATTGCTGATCCTGCTCAAGAGGTCACGGTGCAGGATGATCCTCGTCGCACCTGCGTGGCCGAGGCAGATATGGTTCCCGGACCTTCTGGACTTGTCAGCGTCCCCATCAATCAAGCTGCCAGTGGACGCGGATCTTCTCTCCAGGGAAGGAGGCGCCATCCTCCATCACGACCCAAAGTCGCTGAACTTGCAGGCCTGGCTTCTGCAGCGTTAGAGTTTGGAGGATACGACATACCGGCCGACTGCAGAGAGGTTCTTGCAAAGGCCAGGGCGTCCTCAACTCTTAAATGCTATGGACACAAATGGAAGAGGTTCTCTGTCTGGTGCCACGCACAGAAGATTAACCCTCTACGGATTATGGCTCCCCAGGTGCTGCCGTACCTTCTGACGCTGGCCAAGGCTGGACTGGCGCACGCGTCCATCAAGATTCATCTTGCTGCGATCTCCCGATACACCAGAACCACGGGGCGGACGTTTTTGTGGTCTCATCGTCTGGTGAAAGAATTAATGAAGGGACTGTTCAGATCGTTCCCGCCGGTGAAGGCTCCGGCCCCGGCGTGGGAGCTCAACGTGGTGCTGACCAAGCTCATGGGACCTCCGTTCGAGCCTCTGCAGTCAGCTCCGTTGAAGTTCTTGTCGTGGAAAACAGCGTTTCTTGTGGCCATCACCTCCGCACGAAGAGTGGGAGAGATCCAGGCCCTTTCCTGCAAGCCCCCGTACTTGACTTTTCACGACACGAGGGTAGTGCTCAGGACGCACCCCTCCTTCATGCCCAAGGTGCCGTCGGACTTCCACCTCAACGAACCCTTGGTGTTGCCTGTTTTCTTCCCGTCGCCTTCGTCGCTGGCCGAAAGGACTTTGCACTCGCTGGTTGTGGCTAGAGCGCTGAAGTTGTACGTGGACCGCACGAAGTGTTTTCGGAAGACGTCACAACTTTTTGTGAACTTTGGACCTGTCAATCAGGGGAAGGCTCTCTCAAAGGCCTCCATTTCCAGATGGCTCTCCGGCTGTATCATGTACTGTCATCAGTTGGCAAACCGACCGCTGCCTGGCCGTCCGAGAGCCCATTCCACCAGAGCGATCGCAGCTACCACGGCATTCCTATCTGGTGTGCCCTTGCTGGACATCTGCAGGGCTGCTACGTGGAGGTCGACGCACACCTTCACGAAATTCTACTGCGTCAATCGGGATTCCAGGGAGGAGTCCCGGGTCGGCCAAGCAGTGCTGCGCAATCTGTTCGCCTAAGGTGAGCCTGGTGAGGAGGTAAGAATTGCTTAATGTTGAGTTTGATGTAATGCTTAATGTTGAGCCTTTGCCACCTCCCGTGGTTGTGCATGTGTGTACTGCTACATACATGCCAACATTCTGTGACCAAAAATCTGTAGGAATCTTAAAGTTTCAAAAATAGTCAGGCGAGGAGGTAATGATAGGAATAGGGCGCGTCAGCAGCCCATTGTCATTGAATGAGCCCGCCGTCGCGGGTGCATTCAATGACAATGAGGCGCTTGCCACGCCTTCTGCCATCACGCCAGCTCGGGGGAGCCCTTGAAAGACTCGCCGGAGTTGATGTGGTGGGGGGCTAATGGCGCCTTTTGTGAAAGGCACTCGCGGCGGAGGGGCGCCCTTCGCCCACCTCCGTAGGCGCCTTTTACATCAAAGGCCTGCATGCTGCACCTTCTCCCGCTACGCCAGCTCGGGGAAGTCCTTGAAAGACTCCCCCGAGCTGGCGTGGTGGGGTGCTAATGGCGCCTTTGGCCAAAGGCACCCGCGGTGGAGGGGCGCTTTTAGCCCACCGCCGTGGGTGCCTTTGATATTAACAGCCTGCATGCCGCGCCTTCTCCCGCTACGCCAGCTCGGGGAAGTCCTTGAAAGACTCCCCCGAGCTGGCGTGGTGGGGTGCTAATGGCGCCTTTGGCCAAAGGCACCCATGGTGGAGGGGCGCTTTTAGCCCACCGCCGTGGGTGCCTTTGATATTAAAAGCCTGCATGCTGCGCCTTCTCCCGCTATGCCAGCTCGGGGAAGTCCTTGAAAGACTCCCCCGAGTTGGTGTGGTGGGGGGCTAATGGCGCCTTTTGCCAAAGGCACCCGCGGCGGAGGGGTGCTTTTAGCCCACCGCCGTGGGTGCCTTTGACATTAACAGCCTGCATGCCGCTTCTTCTCCCGCTACTCCAGCTCGGGGAAGTCTTTGAAAGACTCCCCCGAGTTGGTGTGGTGGGGGGCTAATGGCGCCTTTTGCCAAAGGCACCCGCGGCGGAGGGGTGCTTTTAGCCCACCGCCGTGGGTGCCTTTGACATTAACAGCCTGCATGCCGCGCGTTCTCCCAGTACGCCAACTCGGGGGAGCCCTTGAAAGACACCCCCGAGCTGGCCTGGCCAAAAAAAACAAATTTAAAAAAAAAAAATTTTGGGGAATTTTTTTTTTTTTTTTTTTACAAACAGAAATCGGTATTTGGTGTCAAAAAATCGGTAGGCGGTAGGACTGCTTAAAAAGCGGTATCCTACCGCCTAAATCGGTAGGGTTGGCAAGTATGCTGCTATGTATTCTTTATTCATGAGCATGTGAATCCATGCCAGACCCCATGCTGGAGAAGGAACAAGTTACTTACCTGTAACTGTTGTTCACCAGCATGGGTCTGGCATGGATTCACATGCGAACCCTCCCGCCTACCCCTCTGCGGCTCTTCACTTGGTCATACTGCCACTTCACGTGCTACCAAATCTGAAGATGGCTGCCAGAGGCGGGGCATAGGTAGAGGGCAGTCATTGGCTGTGGTCAGTATGACTCAGAGATCAGTGATTGGTTACTACTACGAAAGACAGATCAGAAACGAAACTGATACTGATTTTTTCTTTACCGAGGATTCCCAGCCTGACGACGGGGAATATTCATGAGCATGTGAATCCATGCCAGACCCATGCTGGAGAACAAGAGTTACAGGTAAGTAACTTGTTCCTTGCTGCTTCTGTGCCTCTCCAACTCTGCTGTTCACCAGGGAGGATGGCTGATAACCTTGTAGCACTTGGAAGACGCTTTCTCCCTTCTAGCTGGGCTGTCGTACGCAATCTGCACTGCCTTTCGGAAATAACGATCTCTCGCCTGGGGGTTCAACCCCTTGGTTTGTCGCTCTCCTTCACCTGTTTCGCCATAGCCCTGGAAGAACTGCTCCTTCTCGTGCTCCGCCTTGCTCAAAGTGTGTCTGTGTTCCACCTTTTAACCATGTGGGGAGAGTTAATAGGTATTAGGTGTGCGTGAATAAAGTCAAGTAACTGACCCTATCTGATCTCGTTAGAGGGACATGTCCAGTGCATGGGTGGTAATCCTTTCAGTCTTAGACCTCCTCTTCCTCAGCTCAGTTGTGTTTGTGTAGGAAAGGGGGTGGGAGGAATCTGGGAAGTTGGAATATCCCATAAAATAGAATTGGATAGGGCTATTGGGAAAGGGGGGATACCACGTCTCAGCATCGGGTGTCTGTCCCCCACTCCCAGACGACCTCTCATCCAGGTGATCCTCCCGCACTTGTCCACCCTCAGGGTCTGGATCCAAAGGCGATGGTTGTGCACTGGCCACCTGAGTAAGGGATCCCTGGGGTCCGGGCAGTGCAACACCCTCTGGTTTTTCACAGTGCTTAGATTCACATGTTCCCACCCACCCTCCCCTCAATGGGAGCTAAGGCACAAATATAGCATGCAATAATGAAAATAAACATAACAATATACATTAAAACATACATGGTTTACAACAAGCTACCTCATGCAACCAGACGTCAGAAGAATAACCATCTGAGGACGTTGGTGTGTGAAGGAGCGTGGGTGCTGTGCACATGAGAGTAGGGAAATTGTTACAAGAACATTCCTATTGATGCCCTTTTCAACTTTGAAAACAAGAACTAATGCAATACTCTGCACCAACCACTAGATGTCGGCCTATGCAAGGCAGGTGAATCTAAGCCGATATAAGCCAACTGGGTAATTAATGTTTGTCATATATACGTATAGGATTGTTTTAGGGATAGTTTATTTTCCTTTGGATTTTACGTGCCTAGAGAGATAGCTCTATCAAGTGCTAAAATCGCTAGGATATCTCACTGGGATTGGAGCCCTTGCACTGCAGATTTCACAAAGACATTCCCATGTCACTTCTGTGGAGGCTGAATCCAGTGAGTGATTCACACCATCTATCATCCATCAACCCATTGCTTTAAACTATGTAGACTGATTGGTGCCAAAGAACCATAAGCAACTATTCTCCAGCATGGGGTCTGGCATGGATTCACATGCTCATGAATATTCCCCATCGTAAGGCTGTGAATCCTCAGTAAAATAAAAAATGGTTTCACTTTCCCTGTAAAACTATTTCTCCTCTAAACCAATCACTGTCCTCTGGGTCATTACACCGCATCCAATGACAGTCCTCTGCCTAAGCTCCACCCCTGGTGGCCATCTTCAGATTATTTCTGCATGCTTCAGTGTTGGAGTCCTCGCACCGGATAGTTGCACGCCAGAGGCCTCCGGCAACTGGAGGAAAAGGGCCTTCACATCAACGTCCTGAAGCTTCTGGCCATATTCTGGGCCCACAAGTCTTTTCTACCGTCGTTGAAGGGCAGGGTGGTAAGATTCTTCATAGACAACACACCACCACAATGTTCTATATCCGGATGCATGGAGGGACCCGCTCGCCAGCACTCTCAAAGGAGGTCCATGACCAGTGGCGCTGGACCATTTGTCAGGACATGCTCCTCCTCAGGAACACCATTGCGGCCTCGCTTTGTGGGGAGCTGCATTCTTGCCACGAGTGGGAACTTTGCTAGGACCAGGTGGACTTTCTGTTCAACAAATGGGGCCAACCCCAGATCGATCTCTTTGCAACAATTCGAACTGCAAGTGGCAAACGTTTGCCAGCAGGTTCCCTCAGCTGAGAAGCATGGTGGACGCGTTCCTGTACGCTTTTCCTCTGTTTCCATTCCTACGTGTGATCAATACACTCAGACAGAGCCAGTGCAAGATAACACTTGTCGCCCCAGCGTGGCCGCAACAGATCTGGTATCCAGACCTACTGCGTTTGTCAGTGGCCCCATCCATCAGGGTGCCACTGTTCCCGGACCTTCTCACCAGAGAATGGGGGACGGGGTGATTGAGTCGCTGAACCTGAGTACATGGCTCCTGCAGCCCCAGAGTTTGGAGGTAGGTTATGCTTTACCCGCGGAATGTAAGGACATCCTGGCCAGTGCCAGAGCCTTGTCAACGTTGTAGTGCTACGGCTATAAATGGAATCACTGGACTCAGACGACTACCCCCCTGTGTGTCGCAGCCTGCAACTTCTACCATATTTGCTTTCCTTGGCCCAGGAGGCATTGGCTCACACCTCTATCAAGATGCATCTCGCCGCCATACCCAGGTACACCAGATCTCCGGGTAGACCTTTGCTGTGGTCACACAGACTCGTCAAGGAGTTCCTCAAGGTACTCTTCAGAACATTTCTGCCGGTGAAGGCTCCTGCCCTGGCTTGGGAGCTCAACGTAGTTCTAACTAAGCTCATGGCAGCTCCTTTTGAACCTATGAATCAAGTCCCGCTTAACTTTCTTTTGTGGAAGACGGCATTCCTCGTGGCTATCACCTCGGCCAGGCAGGTCGCGGAGATCCAGGCCCTGTTTTGCAAGCAGCCTTACCTGTCTATCCACTCTTCAAGGGTGGTACTGCATACAACACCACCTTTATGCCAAAGGTACCATCAGAATTCCACCTCAACAAACTTTTTATCTGTCTTCTTCCTGAATCCGTTGTCGCCAGTGGAAAGGGCCTTGCATTCCCTGGACGTTGCTCACGCCTTGATTTTCTACATGGCAAAACTTCTTAGTTGTTCATCAACTTTGGACCTGTAAATCACAGGAAGGCCCTATTAAAGGCTTCCATCTCCAGGTGGCTCTCCGGCTGCATCATACACTGTCATCGACTGGTTAGCAGGCCTCTGCCAGGCCGGCCGTGAGCCCTCTACCAGAGCCAACGCAGCAACAATGGTGTTTTCTCTCTGGTGTGCCCCTGCTCGACATCTGCAGGGCTGCTACGTGGAGGTCCATGCACACTTTCACAAGGTTCTACTGCGTTGATAGGGGTTCCAGGAAGGAGTCTCGAGTCGGCCAAGCGGTGCTACGCAACCTTTTTGTTTGAGGGGTGTCTGTTCCAGAGGTGAGTGTTCATTGCTTCTGTTGAGCCTTGCCACTTCCCGTGATTGTGTATATGTTCTGCTGTGTAATCGTTATTCATGAGCATGTGAATCCATGCCAGAACCCATGCTGGAGAACATTTAACTTGCTTACCTGTAACTTTTGTTTTAAATACCTTCAATACCTTCAACTATCCCTCTGTAAATACCCCCGCTCTCGAGCCCTTCACTCCTCTACTTCTAACTCCCTCAGGGTTAGTCGTTTTGCAAAGAAATAAGCTTGGGGTAGATCTCTATCTTCGGGTGGGGCCTCCCTTTGGACAGCCTCCCGGCCACCTTGAAACTTGAGGCAAACCATCTCCGGTTCTGGATGCACCTCAAGACCTTCCTCTTTGCCTCTGCCTTTGCCCCCCCTTCTCCCCTGTTGATCTGTTTCTTCTCTTGGCATTGTGCACCTGGCCACCTTCTGTCACTCTAGGCCCAGGTACCTGCTCACCCTGCCACCCTCCTGCACTGGGGTTCTGCACCTGTACCCATACAGTCCCCCTCCCACTTTTCTTCTGCACTTATCAGATATACCCTGACTAACTTTCACCTGCCACTTGCTGGCCGCACACTACCATGGTTTATTGCCCTCTATTTATTTATTTATTTATTTACGTATTTATTCTGTTCTCTCCTCTGTTCCGCACTTTCCACCACCCTCCCGCCTCCATGCACTTTCCACCTTTTCCCTTTTCCATGCACTTGCGTTTTCTTAAATGTCACTGGGCCTAGTAAGATCAGTGTTTTCTTTTTTTTCTCCCTTATTGCCCTCCCTTTTGCCTGGCCGCGCTCTGAAACACTTGTGTATGAGCGCGATCTGAATAAAATATAATTTCAATTCATTTCATTGTTCTACAGCATGGGGCTGGCATGGATTCACATGCAAACCCTCCCTCCCCTCTGTGGCTCTTCTTTGTTCATACTAACACTTTACGTGCTTACCAAATCGAAGGTGGCCAACTGGGGTGGAGCTTAGGGAAAGGACTGTCATTGGATGGGGCAGTATGACCCAGAGAACAGTGATTGGTTTATAGGAGAAATAAAGTGTTTAAAGTGAAAGTGAAACCATTTTTTAGTTTACTGACGATTCACAGCCTGACGGGGAATATTCATGAGCATGTGAATCCATGCCAGAGCCATGCTGGAGAACAATAGTTACAGGTAAGTTACTTAAACCTTTTCTGCCTATACTGCCTAGTTCCTTGCCTGCAGCACCATCAACCATTACGTAGTCTACAGCTCTGTCTGCTTTCATGTTGTTATTATTATACCAAAATTATGGAAAGTATGGATTAATAGAACCAACTAATATATTTCCAGATTTCTTGCAACACCATACATCCTAAAAAGTCCCAGATCTTTTTTCTTGGTTACTTAATGTATTATAGGTTAATTTGCTAAAACATATTAATAGCAGACATGGGCCATGTGCTTCTGAACTCTCTTCATTTCCATGCCTGCAGCAGCACCATATGATCCGCTCAGTCTCCAGGGCTGACTTTCCTACAGCATACACCTCGAGATTTTACCGAACTTCTCCTTACACAGCACAGATAAATGGTCAACTGGGATGGAACCTACTGTTTGCACAACTTTTGTTAAATTGTGCAGACTCCATGGGTCTGTCTTCTCCAGTCTGCACTCTAAACAGTAATTGTAATGCAAAGGGTAGTCGATGTTTGACAAATATGAATTGTGTACATTTAAATCCCACAGTACATTTCAGAACAATATTTGTTCCTTTGTCAAGTGGTCTGCTAATTGCAAAAAAAAATAATGCTCAGAAATAACATGTGAAGGGATTTAACTTCACATGACACCACCCTGAACTCGCAACAGTTCATCAAATGTAGTCTCCTTTTGATAAATCCCTGCATCACCATAGCTCAGTCGTTCCCACTCACATGTTGAAATTAATCTAAAGCAATCCCGGTGCTACCATTCCTTCTTCTGAAATGCTCCCTGGTGTTCTTCATTGAGACTGTCTGCTCTCCCTATCAAGCTGTTTTTTTATTACCTCTGAAATTCTGAAACGTAATTGGGCCACATCACATAATTGCTTGAATTAAAATATCTTGAAAATTGACAGCTCCCAGATTTTGTTTCAATGTCTGATTTGTTAATTTAATATTTCACACATAATGTCATTTGTTGCCATGTATCGCAGCCCACCCTGGCACCAAATCATATACCTTTATCTTAATATTTAAAGATGCCATCTGTCCCTATTTCTTTATTATATCTTGGTGTGCCATTCTTTTGCAGCAAGCATACTATTATATGTTCTATTTACTGTGTATGATTATTTGATCATGTGTCAGCACAACCAAGACCTTTGTGGTGCCTGAGAGAAGTGAGGTTGGTAAGGGTGCAGATGTAGATGCGGGGCACAGTGGGCGGCATGTTTGTTGGTATAAACGTTTATTCAATATCAAGTAAAGAAAAAACCCCACCTGTCCCTACAACTAAGAGGGGTTTCCCTTCCTCAACCAAAACTAAGGCTAATGTCAGAATGTTGTTCAAAACTGAATAGTCCACTGTCCTATGTCTCAAACCTATTTCCGTCCCTAACACTTCAAAAGAAACCTATAACTAAACTACACCCTGCTTCTAACAGGATGGCTCCCTCCTTCAGGATGTTTAAGGCAGTTCGTAATGATGGGGGAATAGCTTTCTACCCCTAGCTGTTGCTAGGCTGTATTGTGTTGTTGTCCGCAGATGGTGAGGAGGTCTTTCTCTCTGTCCAGACCTTTTCAGATGATTTATCAACGTTCCAAGTTCCAAAACAAGATTGGGAAGGTGTCTCCCTTCACCAAGCGTTAATATGGTTTAACCTTCTGCCAAAGTATATATCTTCCTTCCTCTGGTCTTCTCGTAAAGTGTGCCAAAGAATCTATCTCTCCCTCCTGAGCTTCTCTTGACTTGTGCCAAAGGATCTCTTCCCCTGGACTTCTCGGCTCATTGTTATGGTGTAAACCTCTTAAGCCCGGTCCACTAACCTGCCAGGCGTGATCTTTCATGAACAATCCTCTTGGTTTCTCAAGGTTCGGGTCCCAGAGCCCTCTTTCAGCTTTGCAATGTCTCTTAACTAGGCCTGGTTCACTATCCTGCCAGGCCTCTCTTTGAGTCTCTTTGGGGTGCTCTCTTACTCCCTGCGTTATCAACTGGTCCCTCTCTTTGGCCCTACTGGGACGAGGAAGATGATTCTGCACTTCCTCCCAACCACAGCCTCTGGGGTCTCTCTGTGCCTTCCTGGTCCCCCTCTGTGTACCTTTCCACTTGGTCCGCAAGGGGTCCGGTCCTTGGCAGCACCAGTAAGCTTCCGCAGCTTCCCCTGGGCTCTGGCTGGCTTCCTTTTTCTTTCGGCGGCTCCACCATGCTGGTTTCTCCCCACACGTCAGGTCTCACCTGGACCCCGCAGATGTCTATCTTTCTGCTACCGGACGTCGGTTTCCCCAACAACTAGGTATGTCATGGCTCTTCTTTGCTTTCTCGGTCCCCGTGTGTCCTGTCCACACTGCTCTGCTCCCAAGCTTGAAACTGCTCTGGGGCAGGACTGACCTTGTTAGTTTTTATGGCGGATTGGCTTTCTAGCTTCCAATAGCTAGTATGTTCAGATTGGTTCCACATAGGGCTCTTCATCACCCTGCTCTTCCTCGTTGGCAGTACTTTTGGAATCGTTCATATTCACTCCTCCCTCACTCTTCCTCGTCCTAGAATCATCTGATATACTTAGTTGCTACATATGAGGAAATTAGTAGTAGAAAGAGGAGACCAACCGGATAGAGGTATTTGAGCCCGATCTATATGGTTGGGTGAATCATGTCTGGCAGCATAATGGTGTACATACCACGTTCTCCCTTGACAGTCGTCCTCACCTCTTCCACAGAGTGGGTCCCCACCCATGGGATCCTTGCACTGCGCACCATCCCCAACGGGACTATCGGGTAGCAGCCTAACATCCTTGACCCCATGGGAAGCCCACCCACCCCCTTCCAGGGAGAGACGATATTGAGGGATTTGTCACAGGTTGTAAAAATCTTAGCTTTATCATCTGTATCCCTGATAAATGCTGGAAATGTTTAGATACAGTAGAAACCTGTAGACACTTAGTGAAGGATTGGATGTAAAGTAATAAGCTGAGCACCATTGAAAACAGGAGAATGTGGATGCTTTGTTTTTTTGTATGGATACTGCTGGGTATATGTATTAAACTAAGAGTAAAAGCAGCAGTAGCATTTTAATTCATTTGCGTTTTTTTTGTTTTAGAGACATTGGTTCAACGCATGTGTAGATTCAGACTGTTGAAATTGGGCCTCTTTAGATGGTATATGTAACAGACATTCGTCTGGTAATTTACATTTGTTGCAGCACCAGTGGACTATTTCTTGTGCCAACACGCCCCCACCGTAGGAATACTTAAATTTGTCTTCACACTAGCAGGTCAGAGCATTTTCTTTTTAGGTCTCTTCTTCATGCGGTACAGTGGTTCCAGCTGTTAGGATAGATTTCTTTTAGCAACTTTCCCTCCATTCTTTCTATGGGCCCCTTTCTTTTTGCTCTATTTTTGAACCTGCCCAGACTTTCTAAAGGGAAGTAAAGCCATGTGCTTCACTTCTGTTGCTTTTGCTAATTTGTTATGGGGACACTGAGTAGTCCTTCAGTCTATCAGTTCTGGTGAACTGTTTCCCTTTTTCATTCTGTGACGTTTTAACATTGCACACAGCATATTACAGTGCAGCGCAGTGCAATGGGGATACTTTTGTATCACCCTAGCTTGGGATTTTTGGTTACTTTTATAGGTGCCTATAGACACGCTAGGGGCCAGAGAAATGTTTTTTTACCATGTTTCCAGTATTCATGGACCCACGGTTATCTGGGTAAATCGGAGTCAAGGGGGTAAGCAAAGGCAGTGCACCTGTTCCCCTTCTGTCCTCCAGAGGATAACCTTGAGAACAAGTTCCTTTGACTCCTAACCTTCCATTTCACTGCCCTTTGGTCATCGAACCTGGGTAGAATTTTCGGAGAGATAAAAATACAATTACTTACCTCAGTAACATTGTTCAATATCTTCCTTGAACTATCACCATCACAAGAAAATTAGAACTTACCTTCAGAGATTCCATTTTGGGGAGAATCATTGTCGCTCCTCTGACATTTTGGGCATAAGACCCCATTCTTCTTAGGGATTGGACTGCTTAAGTTAATGAATTCACTTATGCACTTGTTCCATCATTTACTTACCTCTTTTGTTGAATACGTCATTTGCATGCATTTATAAACCTATGGTGAATGTATATATGTTTATTATTGAGTATTGTGCGATAATATCACCTGTTTCATTTTTTCAGTGTGTCTAGAAGGCCTAGAATGAATAACTGTATTTTTATACTTGTCCAAATTGAATTATTGTATGCCATACTGTGTGGCTTCATTGAGCGCCCCTGGCCCCAGCCTCTCTCCTGAAAATAGCCTGGACTGCTCTCCAATGCTACCTTGATTGGGTTTTGGCAAACCTCTCAAGAGATCCCTGTTCACTGTAACTAGGATGGCCTCTTAAAATCTGTCCACCAGGCAGATTCTAGAAATCCATCTGAACTACAGCCAGTGAGGAGACTGTTCTGATGAGCCAATTACTTTCTACACCAACTTCTCTGAATCCAGTCTGGTTTACCCATGAAAACGTAAACACTGAATAGGTCAGAGGTGTATCCACAGTGTCAACCAGATCTGCCCTGCTGCCTTTTTTTGTTTTATAAATCTGAATAGTGTAATATGAACCAATATGACATGTTCCATCACACCTCTCAGTTGGTTCAGCAAGTGTGTGGTATGTCTCGGAACTCTGATGATGCCCCTTGTGACTTTTGGGATTTGCCTTAGGACTGCTGCTCTCTGCATTAACCTGTCCTGTGTGCCACCACTTCCACAGGATTAGCCTCGATCCATCTGTGCCACATCTCAGCAGGACTATTATTTGTCATTTTCAGTGTGTAATGCTCCTGTTCTGTGCTTGATCTGTAGGAAAGCACCAAGACCTTCAGCCGATCGCCTTCCTGGAGAAAGATGTTCCGTGAGAAAGACCTGCGGGGAGTGAGTCCAGACTCTGCTGAAATGCTGCCAGCCAACTTCCGTACGGCAGCTGTGTCCACCATTACCTCACCTGTGGTGCAGCTACGCAAGATGCAGTCAGAAGGTATGGCAGCATGTAGTTAGTTACCTGACAGCACAACCAACTCTATGGCACTGCAAAAAAAGACACATGGCACTACAGGGCTGTTGATGCAAGATAGCTGCTATACGACTGTCTCAGTATACAGTGATTGGGTGGTCATGGGAGCCTTGACATGCTTTGTGCTGTGTCCGCACGGGATCCACAAAGGATTCCCCTGCACCACTCAACCATTTCCCAGTACTGAGGCAGAGGACTGATGGTGGGTTTTTGCTGACTCAGCCTCTGTCTCTTTAAGAGATGCTCTTTGGGGTCATACTTGGCTGAGCCTCAGTAATCTTGTGAACAATGCTCCCTGCTTGGGGGACTCACAGGGAGGATATTGTATGGAAGCTTTATTGTAGCTTATAAGTGCAGTGAAGATGTGCCAGCTGTGTTCGGGGAGATCCACTGCTGCAGCACAGAGAGGGGAAAATCCTGCGCGGTTGCCAGCATCTCATCTGCGCATATTGAAAAGAAAGATTGCAGGCAGAGTTTCAATAAGCTTGGTTCCTGTTGCAGCATCCCACAGTTGAGCTGCTTTACAAGCAGGTGTTTTGGGTGTGCAAACACTGCTGTCCCCATCCCATTATCACACTAATCATGAGGCACAGATGGACCAGTTTTGTCACAGGACGGCCCAAAAGGAAGGGCTGGGACTCTGTAAAAAGGGTAATCCGCTAAATGATCGGAACAAAAAGCTGAATGCTCAATTATTGCGCATTCGGTTTGGGGAAATAAAACAAAGCCCATAATGCCGAACATGGGGAGCAGGCGTGGCGGGGGTGTCTCCCGCTCCCCGTGTTTGGCATTACAGGCCTCCGGGGTTTGCAGGGGTGTACCCCGCTCCCATGACATTGGAAGCGGGACAATAAAGAAAACGAAAAAAAGAAAGAGGGACCCTGCACACCAGTTCTGTCTCACGTTAGTGGGAGGGAACCTACGCCTTTGGGGGTACAGGAGAGTCTGCGTCACATTTCTGTGAGTGCCGCCGAAAAAGTTAAGTGGGGGGATGGGGTAAGTGGATGCGGGATCGCAGACAGTGGTCTATGTGATAATAACTGCGCAACAGGAGTTTGCAATCCCATTTTTCTAATTCGCAATATCTCGATTCACAGTAATCGCGTAGATCTGTAAAATGTATGGACAGTTTTGCATTGGTAGAAAGGAGTTGGGGAGTGTGTTGCAGAAGGAGTGGAAACAGAAAGGGGTGAAGAAGGTGGCAAAGGTGGGGGAGAATGAGGTGGTGAAGCAAGAGTGGACAGAGGTAGGTTGAAGGAAAAGGAGAGATGGTTGGAAGGGCACATCAGGTGACAGCTGGAACAGATACAGGAGGGAAGGAGCAGGTTGGAAGGAGATATCAGGGGGGGTGGATTGAGAAGATACAGGGCAGAGAGAGAGGAGACCAGAAGAAGTCATCAGCAGAACTTAAGACTAAATATGAAGGGCGATAGCTGGAAACCTATTCAGGCGACAGGCAGTGAAACGACTGGGGATAGCAGAGGTACAAGCACATGGCAATGCAGCTAGGAGTACAGGAGTAGAAAACAGTCGAAAAGGAGAGGACAGGAGGTGCGTGAGAGGCCCTCGTAGGCACAAGATAGTTGTAACCAGTCGGGTAAAAAGGGGAGTATGGGGCCTTTCGGAAGAATGCCAATGCCCTGAGACAGGGAGATGGCGAGAAAGCTCAAGCCAAAGCCTCCATGTAAACTCAAGTTACCAGCCTCTTGATGGAAGCTCTGGGGGTTTGCTCACCATTACCCAGGCCGAGCTTCCATGCCCTTCCAGGAATAGAATCTGGGTTCAGAAAAAGCACATTCCCATAACCAAGGACAAGATGCAGCCGAACATAATCACCAAATCAAGAACTGGAGATTGACAACCAGAATAACTATTAGGCCAGAATTCCATTTTAGGGGGTTCCTGACTCTCGGTTGATTAAGCCCCTACTCTTTTTGCATTTTTTGGGGTTCTGAATCATTTTTGTGGTCAAAGAGACTTCTGATGCCCCTTGCCACTACATCCCCTTTTCACTACTCAAGTGTATATGGTCCTAGGATGCCTGTAAGTCTCTGAGGCCTTTTTGTGCCGTAAAATGATTATATCACTCTACATTGATTTTTAGGGGGTAGGCTGGCAGTAGTTAATGTTTAGTTTTAGCTTCACCAGGGCTGTAAGACAATTTGCCACATTTATAGCCAAATGTAATTTTACAGTAGCCTTTAGGATATTAATGGGCTACTCTTGGCCACTTTGATTTAGGGCGCCCTTTGTGCAGTGAAACCATGAGGCAGGCCACAAACGGCTGTTGTGCACATATGTGCTCTTTCTGCGCCCAAGATGGAACACTTTATGGTAGTTGGAACTGGTCTAAACCAGTTCCTGGACCAGTCACTACACTTCCCGTGAGGGGGGATGGGTGTTTGATGGTTTTTTGGTCCATTCTGATTGGCAGGATGCCAAAAAATGGCCACTGCCATTGTCCTGCTGCTTGGGTAGTTTTTTCTGGTATGCCATCCGCCTTTGTCGGCTGTGCCACTGGGGTTCTGCCATGTGCAGACTTCTCCTGGAGCCATTTCCATCACTGATTCCACTTCTGGATGGTGGGTCACACTCTTGTGAAGGATGATCGTTTTTTAGGCCCTTCGGGATTGTTGTTGGCTCATGGTTCAACTCCCAGGATGACCAGATCCTTCATTTTGCCCTGTAAAAAGAAGCATTTACTGTTCTTCTTTTCCTGGAACAATGTTTTCAGGAACCAACACTATAAGTACTTACCACTGGGTCCTGGGTTGGCAGGTTATTTAAGATACTCACCTGAGGGGTCCACTTGATCTGGGGTTGTCAGGGGTCTTCTGGTCTTCTTCAACCACATTCCCCATTGGTTTACATTTGGGGCTGAACCCTGCTCTTCTGGTCTCCTGGGACTGCTTGGTCTCGACCCCTTCACTGGATCTATTCTTCTTTGTACCTATCGGATGGAACTGAGACATATGTAGCTTTTCATCATAACCGCAGGTCATCCTACTGACTTTGGGCTTCATCACGCATTGGGTGGTAGCCCTTAAATGTGGCGGTAACGCTATTACCGTTGCACTCGTGATCCTGTGCAAATTGCACCGAACCAAGTAGCAGTAACGCAATTTGCATTGGAAGTATCCGGGCGGTATTACCACCGGGATACCACCAACCTCGTGATGAGGCCCTTTGTCATTTTTCCTATGGAACAAATTATAATACAGTACTGCCTGAAGTAATTGTAATACAAATGTGTTGTTCACCCAAGTGTAATCCTCTCTACTGCATCCTTTCTGTAAGATTTAATATCCAGTCCTATGTTAAGGGACAGATATAGCCTTTCAACAGCAGCCAAAGCAGAGTCCCCCAGAAACCCCTGGTGAAGCCAAAACAGAATAACTGCTGTCACGAGCACGAGCCTACTCTGTAAAACCAACGTACAGTGATATAATCACCCAAGGCCCAAAATTGTTTTTTTTATTTTTTTTTTTAACTACCCTTGTCCTAGGAGTGTTATTGGCTACCATATACTCAAAAATGGTTGAATTGGCAAGGGGACATCGGTAAACGTCCCTATAATCACAGAAAGAGGTCAAAGATCCTGAAAGCCAAACACGAAAAAAACAAAGTTCAGGGGTTCCCTAAGAGTGAAAGCAAAACCTGCAAAATTGAACTCTGCCCTAATAACTGAAGGTTGCCTTTAGAAAAGCAAATGACTTAGCTCTCGGTAATGTTCTTTCTGATGGATTAGTTGTTCAGAATGTTCCTCCCAAACTCCCCCTCCTGGCAGATAGCTCATTCGCCGCCTGTTTTTCTGTGAGATCTCATCTGCTGAGTGCTGGGGGAAATGGAGGAACTGTGGTCCTGTGTCACTGTTGGCTCCATAAATACTGCCCATGAGGTCACTTCCAGACTGATGGGTGCACAACAGCACTGAGCAGGGCTGACACAGAGCTGTCCTGCGGCCCTTGCTGGCTGAAAAATTTCAGAAGACAGATGGCACAGAGAAGCTCTATCTAAGACGAGGAATCTGTGGGAGGAAGGACTAATCCATCAGAAAAAATCTTACCACGAGGTAAGTAATTTCTTCTTCTCCCTCCCCTTCTATTCTAAAGAGAAAATCTGGATTAAACCCTACTGTTTTAATAACTTTTGTGCTCTCAAAGGGCTTCCCTGGATAGCAGAAATTCTTGTAATAGTAGTTGTCAAACAATTTCAGAGATCGGGCAAGTTTTTGGGACCATTTTTATACAGGATATTTCATGGTCATTAAATGTTCTTGTATCCACATGGGATGATATTTATTACATATAAAAGGTTTCTCCCTTCTTATTGATTTGGACCTATCCGCAACACTCAATATAAGGAATCATTTGATTTGCTAAAGTTGTCACAGTGGACAGAAGTTAATGGCTTGGCTTTTGGTTGTTTAAGGTGCATCTTGGCTGATGGTGGTGTGCAAAGCATTCAGCTAGGCCAATTCCAATTACCTTTCCAACCTACAGAGTACCACATGGACCCCACGTTGACGACTCTTCTTGTTAACATTTATCTATTTCTGTTGTGAAGCTATGGATCTGTTGGGCCAGCAATATTTTTCATATGCAGATTACACCAAGATCCTTGGGGAGGCTGTTGTACCAGCTGTGAAGATTTTGAATTATGATCTGTAGGCCTTGGTCAAGTAAGGAGATAGATGTGTGAGAGTTGGCCTCAAGCTTAATTCCTCAAAAATTGAGGTTCTGCTATTTGACCTTTGTCACTTACTGACTAATCCAGCTGCTTGTCCACCTCCCCTTATTTTAGGGCATCAGGTTTCCTGTTTTCACAAAATCAGAAATGTGGGGTACTTTTGGAAAACAGATATGAGCCTTAAAGCTCCGGTTAGGGCCGTGGTCACCTCTTCATTTTCCACATTTTTCCAGCTGAAACAAACACTCCCATTTGTCCTCAGGGAAATGTATTGCATTGTAGTAGGGACTCTCCTTAACTATAGGCTGGAATTTGCTAAACCCTCTGTTTGGTTAACCACAGGTTTAGTTTCCTGCCTATAGACCATTAAAAATGCGTTGGTTTGACTTATCTACTCTATTAGATTTGACTCTGCCTCTTTCTATTCAAGGCAGGAGCATCGATGACTTGCTGTTATCAAAGGCATTGTGTTCAAAATCTGCGGTTTGGTCTTTGAGTGCCTCCATGGAAAAGTACCAGATTACCTGGCCAACAAACTCTGCCCTTATGCTCGGAGCAAACTTTACTTTCAGGGCATTGCACCCCTGGTAATTGCAATGTTCAAATGTACCGCCAGCGGTGGGTGAGATTTCTCAGTGCAGCGCCCTTGACTGTGGAATACTCTACATGTCTGGCTCTGTCTGTTGCTTTGTCTCTTCAGGAAGGAACTTGAGACCTGGGAAATGTTTCCTTTTTTGCCCTTAAGCAACGCACCCAGAGGCAATTGGGTTTGGCATGCAGGTGTCATCCACACAGTACAGATACTAAAATCAAATCAAAATCACATTGTGTACAATGAGGTGGGTCAGTGCAGGTTTTCCTTCAGGTGCAAGAAGATGATGTTTTTGGATAGATTTGTAGGCTAGAATGGTGGTGATCTAGATGAAAGGGTGTTCAGTGTTTGAAATCAAGAAGGGTGAAGGAACCAAAGCAAGAGGCAATGCAATGTTAGTGGGTTAGATGGAGGAGGGAGAGGGTAACGTAGAGCATTAGAGCAAAGGTTGTGGGTGGTGAGTATCAGGAAATGGAGGTAGCCAGATGCGGGTATGTCATGGACAGATCTAAAGGCTAAGAGCAGGCCTTGGAATGGAAGAGGCATTCTCGATGGTGCACTGAGTGGCGGCCCAATGAAAGACAAAAAGGTTGATGTAGGTGAGCAGCAAGGTAATCTCATAGAGAGTCCCAATTGCAAAGGTCAGAACTTTATTTAGATGGCAATGAAGTAGAGCAGTCGCCCTACGAGGAGGCTTTGACAGTAATCAAATCCGTTGATGACAAGAATATCAATGAGAGTTTTGGCAGAGTGGTGGGCGGGGACACATTATCCTAATGAACGTTGGCTCTCTTGGAACAGTGCCTGTGGAGGTTATGAAGGGGTGAAGCTTGGGTCTCCCTTTGTTTTCACAAAGTAAATGACTTCTTGGTAATTTACTTTGTGGAAATTACTTCGGATTACTTACACATATTTGTGGGTTAAGGAGTAAAAGGAGGGTGGGGAGGGGTTTGGGATGGGGTGGTAGAGAAGAGGTAAGGGAGGTTTGGGGGGATCCCTAACCCCCTATGAAAAAATGTTAAAGTCAAAATTCTGCGAAGTAAATTGCCAAGAAGTCATTTATTTTGTTGAAATGTTACGGAACCAAAGCTGGAGTTAGCTTTCAAATAAGACTCCTTGGAGCAGGCTTGAGAAGGTCCGGTGCAAAGACAAGGTGGGAGGAGAGAATATGTGGGGCACTGGAGGCAGAGAGGCACATAACCTTGGAAAAGTTCAGCATGAATCACTGATGTGCCATCCAGCGGCAAATAGCAGAGAGACATAAATGCTACTCGTACCCATCCCCAAGCCTCAAATATTAGCATATTTGACCTAAAAACATTTGACCTAAAACATTTTTTTCCTTTTTTTTAAACCTTTTTTTCAGTCAAATGTGTAATATATATATATGATATTACATGTAGTTATGGTTAAGTTGGTGTTTCCATAGGAAGAGCACTTTTTGGGCGGCTTATAACTTCGCTCCCCCTGGACGAATCCTCACCAAACTTTGCAAGTATATGGCCCACTCTGAATTTTTTTGCATAGTTTGGTGAGGATTCGTCCAGTGGGGGCAAAGTTATAGGGGGGGTCCCAAAACTTTTTTTTTCCCATAGACATAATGGGAAAAAACTTTGCGGCTTGGTCCCGAAAGCGTGCTTTTGCAAATTTGATGTAAATCCGTCCAGTAGTTTTTTTAAAAATGACCAAAATGTAAGGCAAAAAAATTAGTGATATCTCCGTTCGCTCCGCGGACGGACTTCCCGGTTCGCTCCGCAGACAGTGCCCTGATTGGCCGAGCGGCTTGCGTGATGTCCGCGGACATGCGACGTGTTCGCTGATTGGACGGCGTGGTGCGTGAAGCGCGTCAGATTTTCTGTGGCGCCCGCCATCTTGCATTCGCAGACGACCGCAGTCAGCGTGGTGAAACTTGGATTAAAAATTGTATTTAGTGGAGTGTGTTGGTGTGTAAGAGTGTTTGGGGAGGGTGGGGTGAGATAGATTCAATGTTCTGTTTTTTTTATATGATAGACACTTTTGTTGTGTTCGATTTGTCTGCGGACAACACGGCTGTTCTGAAATGTTCTATATAAACTAAATGGTGGCGTGTTCTGAGGACGGAGTATGTGTCCGTTTTGTTCGCAAGCAAGCTAAAACTGAGCAAAGAACACTCGCGGTGTCCTTAAATGTTCGTACATAAACAAAATGGGGGTGTCCTGAGGACGCTGTCCGTATTGTACTCTGGCAAGTTGAATGTGTTCTAAGAAACACTTGCGGTGTCCTGAAATGCTCTGATTACTTACAGGTAATCTTAATTACTCCTAGTCCTACTCTTCCTCGTCACAGTACTGACAACCCTCCTCACCCTCCCTGCGTGGAAGGTCCCATGCTCCGGCTTGGTAATATGAAACCGAGTGATGTGGATGTGGGGGAGGAGTTATAGGAATTTAAAGAAATAGAAGAAGGTCCTGTGTCGGAGGCAGGGGCCTCATGAAGTAAGTACTGGGACGAGGAAGAGTGGACGTGGAGGTAATGTTTGCAATTAAACAAAATGGGGTGTTCTGAGAACGCTGTTCGTATTGTTCGTTGTCAGGTTGAAAGTGTTGACATTACAATTTCTTAAGGCCCTTACCTGAATTTTTGTCCACTAAATAAACGATAAATCAGGCTGCTGTGCATCAACATTATTTTCATAATCCTATCACTTGCCCCATTGACCTGGCTGTCCTGCTTTTGCAACACTAAATCATATCTCACGCCCCTAAGCCTGACATTATCAAAGCATTCATATTCCCCGTCTCTCTCCGTGACGATACAGGGTGCGTAGCCAAACGCGCCCAGTCGTCTCCAGTCCTACGCGACTTTACACAGAACCCAGAAAACAACACAGATCATCTCACAACACAGCGCGCAACAATTCGGAATATGAAACTGTGATTTAAAAGCAAACAGCAAGATTGTACATTTCGTAAAGCATTTTTATTTCACATCAAATGTTTAGAGAATATTCAGCGATTTGCATTTGTCTTTGTTGTCGACCCGCAAAAGTTCATCTTGAGTCACGCGCTGTTCCTTTGCGGTACACAGGGTGTTGGTTTATGATAAAAGAAGCACTATGGTCGCACTAATAATCGGAAGGCTGTTCCAACAACGAGGCATTAGACCACCATAATGGTTGGTATGTTGCTTCTAGCCGCTAGAATCGCGTAAGGGCATATTGGTCCTTGGCGATTGTCCCATAAAATGGTGAGGGTCATGAAGTTGTTTAGAAGTATCTGCACCTGGCAGTTAAAAAATCCATCGGCCGAGGTCTGAAAATCATGGCATTGACAGTACGGAAGGACATACCTCTTTTAAAAAACATAAATTAGTCTCACCAGCCGATCTTCATTAAAAATATTCATTTTATTTATTAGGGCGTGAAACTATTTGCTAGCGAGGATAGTGCAACGGAGTTAACTTATTCCCATTAACCCACCCTCTGTCCTCTGCCTTTTTCAGAGCCCTCTAAGCGACAAAGGGCCAATTCGGCGATGATAGTGCGCGGTAGAAAACACTATGCCACATTGAACGAACAAGTACAACTTAATCGGGCTTTAACGCCACGCTATTGTTATTATATTCCGGTATAAAATAATCTAAAGGGTTACTTACATTATGTTGGCATTTTCCATTGTCTAAGCATAGTGCAGTCCCAAAATACGACTCCGTCTGTGCCAACGATCTTTCTCATAATGATATAATATATAAAAGTGGTTTCGTTCAGAAATTTCATCCTTATCGTGTGTTACGTTTTTGTAACACACCTTCAAAAGAAGTCTTTTAGCACGATCCCTGTCTGTCAAGGTCAAAAAACAATAGAACCTCATAGTGCGAGTCTTGGGCCTCTCCGGCACGCGAGCAAAAAATGGAAGCAGCTGACCTTCACTGTAAACGACCATAAATTCTTAGTTTGCAACATTCTGTGTACAGCCATCTATGAGAAATTGCTTTTTACACTCCATCTTTGTATATTGTTTGCGTGCTAATAAAATAACTTTGTTAAAGGGACGTTATGGTTCCAAGTAAAACCAAAAAACCCCAGAAATTCGCCAGTTATGGTAAGCTAAGCAACCATAACTCGCGCCACCACCGTGCACTGCTAAGACTAACATCCAGGACATCAAAGATGACATCACAAATGTCATTGATGACATCACTGATGACATCACATTTGTATGTACTTTTCATGAAATATGTGTACAAGGGATTCTTATTATAATGTTGCGAAAAAAGTGTCCAGGATCATTGCAATAAATATCATACCCTAATTTTGCTTTGAACGATGCATTGATATAAATAGCATTCTATTATGGGGTTCTATCTAGTATAAGCAGAAACATAGCATTGTGTGCAGCGTACAAGATGAAGGTATAATATTCGTAATGTTAATATGTTGAATAATGAAATAATTGTTTTCTTAATAGATTTTTGTGTACTGTGAAATATGTAATAAGTATCTAATAAAACCCATGTATTACATAATTGCATTACTATAGAGAAAACAGAAAGAGACAAGAACACATACCAATATACATATACATAGAGTAAATAGCAGCTTTGAAACAGAGAAATCATCATTTATTTGCTTGAAAATAATGCTGTCTTTAAAGCTTGTGTCTTCCCCTAGGTATATGTTTCATATGATGTGACTGGACTCTAAGGGAATTACTATAAAAACCTACTTGTAGGATACGTCTACAAATAAAATACCATTTTTAGTTTCTGACTGTTACTGAAGAAAACCATGTGGCCTAGATATGTCAGCAAAGAAAAAAGAGTGAGCCAGAAGAACACTCGCGGTGTCCGGAAATGTTCGTACATAAAGAAAATGGGGGTGTTCTGAGGACATTGTCCGTATTGTTCGCTGGCAAGTTGCATGTGTTATAAGAACACTCGCGGTGTCCTGAAATGTTTGAAAATAAACAAAATGGGGGTGTTCTGAGGACGTTCTCCGTATTGTGTGACTGCTTAGCTGTATGCAATGAGGGAATGGCACATAGAGTGAAGTGGAAATGGTAGAAGGGCTGTCCAAGAGTTACGCGGTCCGTGGACACCGCGGCTGTCCGTGGACAGGGCGTGCTACATCCGGGGTTTTCCAGCAAATCCAGCATGGAAGGAAGACTGTAGGGATCAGCCAATCAGATGTTGAGGTTGTGGATTTGTGTTGAAAGAGACTGTGTGTAGTGAAGATGGCAGAAGTGGAGAAAGTCAGGGTGTTGGTGCTCGGAGATATGTTTGTGCATGGTTTACAACAGTATGCTCAATGCAGGCATGTTGCAAAGAATTTTGATGTTAAAGGAGTGGAGGTTGTGTGGAACACTGTGCCTGATTGCAATGAACAGGGAATTAATTGTACAAGTTTGTGAAGATATGGGCAGGATCAACAGTCCCCATGTGGTAGTTTTGCACTATGGTGCTTTCCGTTTGGGCTTTGTCAGTGCCCCTACTTTGTTGGCAGATTTGGAACACTTGGTTCAAGTAGTAATGAACATCCTTCCAAATGCCAAAGTATTTTTTTCTGGATTACTACCTAGGGCAATATGGGACAATAGTTCCTTTTTTTGTCCTCAGCAAAACAATGCTAGGTGTGTAATCAACCGAAGCATGTGTGCCTTCATGCTTAGAGCTGGTATGTTCTTCTGTAATAATGATAATATTGATTCCAGTAATGCTGTTTATTTTAAAGAAGATGGCATTTCCTTATCTTTTATGGGAAATGCCATGCTGTTTTGGAATGTAAGGGTTGCTTTGGAGAAGGTTATGTGAAGATTTTAGGAGTAAAGTAAGAAAAAAAGAACAAAAATACAAAATAACAGGTGTCTGTCAAGCATCTGCAAAAAAAACCAAACAAATGGCTCTTTTCAGAGCCAACCTCAAAGGGGAAATGGGGCACACTATTTAAATTTACATTCATCACGCTCAGATTTTCGATATGTCCGCGGACATGGCGGTAGTCCGCGGACATCGAAATCACTAGCTAGGGGTTCAGTATGTTCTATGTTGCATGTATTTAAAGTTGTGCTACTAAAAACCTATGAAATTCAGTAAAACAACTTTGTTAAAGGGACGTTATGGTTAAGTTTCGCTTCTAAAAACCTATGAAATTCAGTAAAAAAAACTTTGTTAAAGGGACGTTATGGTTAAGTTGCGCTACTAAAAACCTATGAAATTCAGTGAACAAACTTTGTTAAAGGGACATTATGGTTCAAAGTAAAACCGAAAAACCCCTGAAATTCGGCAGTTATGGGAAGATAAGCAACCATAACTCGCGCCAGCGTGCACTGCTAACACTTACCACCCAGGACATCAAAGATGATATCACAAATGTCATTGATGACATCACTGATGACATCACATGTGCATTTACTTTTCATAAAAACTCTGTACAAGGGATTCTTATAATGCTGACCAAAAACTGTCAAGGATCATTGGGATAAATATCATGAGCTAATTAGTGCATTAAACAATGCATTGATATAAATAGCATTCTATTATGAAGTTCTATCCAGTATACTAAGCTACTCCTGCAGAAACATAGGCAGTGTGTGCAGCATACATGATGAAGGTGCCATATTCATTATCTTGCCATGTTGTATAGTGAAATGATAACTGCTTTCTTATTAGAGTTTTGCTTACTGTGAAACATGTAATAAGTAGATAATAAAACCCACTTAATACATAATAATTATTACAGACAAAACACAAAGAGACAACAACACATACAAATATGAGTATATACAGGGACAGTGAAGTAAACAGAAAAGCAGAAGTAGTAGCAGAAAGAGTTCATAACCTAACTGATTGCCTTTATGCAGAAAAACTATTGCTCTATTTCAAAGCTGCTACTTACCATATGTATGTGTATCACATGGTGTGACTGCACCCAAAGGAAAGGAGAGTGAGTATAATGTATACAAATATGAGCATATACAGGGAAGGTAGAGTAATAAAAATAAAACTATGAGAAAGTGCTGATAACCCTAATGATTATCTTCATGCACAGAAAGGATTGCTCTCTTTCAAGCCTGTGTCTTCCGCTATGTATATGTTTCATATGATGTGACTTGACCCTAAGTCTGCAAATATAGTACCTTTTTAATTTTTACTTCCTGACTGTTACTGAAGAAAACTATGTGGCCTAGATATGTCAGTAAAGGGAAAAAAGGGAGAGCCAGACATGTGATGTCATCAGTGATGTCATCAATGACATTTGTGATGTCATCTTTGATGTCCTGGGTGTTAGTGTTAGCAGTGCACGGTGGTGCGAGTTATGGTTGCTTATCTTATCATAACTGACGAATTTCAGGGGTTTTTCAGTTTTACTTTGAACCATAACGTCGCTTTAACAAAGTGTTTTCACTGAATATATATATATATATATATATATATATATATATATATATATATATATATATATATATATATATATATATATATATATATATATTGTGTGTAAGGGTATAGATTAGGTTGAGGGGAAATGGAGAGGGGTGTTGCAGGGGTCTCCCCTGCATTTCAGACCAAAAAAAAGGTCAAATAAATTCAATCAAATGTTATTAGGTCAAATAGACCGAAACCTAAGCTTCTGCTACTCCCTTACTTACAACAGCCTGGGCGCATCATCTTTGTATAGCGCTCCCAGCCAATTTTCCCTTTTTAAATCCTGTGCATACATGCAGGGGGAGGTAAAGAAGAGAAATCTGGGTATCGTCTGCAAAGTGGTACAATGTAGTCCATGATACCATTGTTGGTAGGATGAGGTATAGGCGGGGGCCTCTGATGTGAATGAAGCGGCCAAACCCATGAATACATCTTTAACAATTAGTTTACATATTTATGTCTAAGAAACCAGGCTGAATATAAAAAATGTGCAAAATCAATGACCAGATATGGATATCAGTTCTTTTAAAAAAATTCAGATCTTCAAACGTTGTTCTTATGCCCGCATTTCTTAAGATTGGGAGCAACCATCTTTTCGTGTTCGAGCATAGGCAGAACACTGTAAAATAAAGTGCACTTCGGTTTCTATTCCAGCCGCACTAGACGGGCCCTTGGCACTACGACCCATCTGCCACTTACAAGTACGTGAGCATTACATGTTGTCTACATTTTCAAAAAAGCGATGGCTAATACAATTCACATAATGTTCAAAAGTACACTTCGAATGGATTGTGTCTTCCCACGTATTCCTTATCTTTGATATTTCCTAATATCCAGCATGCTGCCTCAGAATTTCTTTTTCAGTAGAGGGCGCTTTGCGTTGATGCTTGTCGAGTCGATGTCCCTCGGAGGCCTCCGTCTTGACGTCGACGTCATCACAGGTATAAGTAGCACGCTTCAGTAACGTAACGGTTGGTTCCGTGTAAGACTTCGATTTTCTTAGAGTTTCTAAGAAACTAGCTTTGAGTTTTCGACAAGATGGCTTTTTCCTCGGCTCCGTCTACTCCCCGGTCCAGATTTAAAAAGTGCCGGGACTGCGGTGCTAAAATGTCAGTGACAAACCCATAGAGGATCTGCCTGTGGTGTCTAGGGTCAGAACATCCGTGTTCGGAGTTTGATGAATGCATGTCGATGACAGCTAAAGCCTTGAGAGAGCGCAGAGGGAAGTTGGAGAGAGGTAAGCCTCAAAAATCTATTACCCCCTCCAAACATAAGTCCTCTGACGAGTCAAGGCCTTTGTCTCCTTGTCATAAAAAAAACGAAACGTTCCCGTTTGCGAAAGGGGTCGCATCATTCCTCGTCTTCGCAAGACATGGCAAAAACAAGCGCCATAGGTCGCCATCCACTTACTCATCCAGTTCACCTGAACGGGTCGTTTGTGCCTCAAAACATAGTACCCCGGCTCAATGGGAGGAATTTAGAGTTAGTATGATGAAGGTGTTCGAGAGAGGAGCCTTGCCCCTCTCAACAATACCTGAAGGCGATACCCCAGTCAAACCACCTAGGAATCACAGGATCCGGGAGTCTTCAGACTCAGCCGTGGAAACTCCTCGAGAGCGATCTCATCCCTCGAGTCGAGAGAAAGCCTCTGTGACACGCAAAAAAACATTGTCATCCACACCGAAAGAAACCCATACGGCAAGCCCTAAGAGTGAGTCGTTGATGCCCTCGGCGCAAAAATCGAAGGAGAATCCATCGGCGCCTCGAGTGTAGACCTCCTCGACGCCATATATGACAATTCCTTCGCTATCGTCGAAGACCTAGGCGTTTGTGTCGAAGCCATCAACGACTTTGTGGAAACCTTCGAAGTCGTCAACAGTTTTGTCAAAGCCGTCGACGTCAACATCGACGATTTCGACAGTGTCAGCTTCCGTTATGACGTTTATAGCACCTTCTTCTTTTGAGAAGACTTTTACACCACAACCTCGCTCAGAGTATTTTAAAACTCTTTCTTCAATTTATGAAGATGCTGAGGAGTCATCTGAAGAGGAAAGACCATTTGGTCTCGAATATGGGACACCTTCTGTACCAGATGAAATCATATCGGAAGAATCTCGTATAGAAAACTTGCAGGACTGTTTGCATGAGGCAAGTGGTATCGACACTTCCTGGAAATTGATTTTGATAAGGCAGATCCAGGAGATCATGCCGAGGGGGCATATAGACAACTCATGACGAGAGTCATGGAGTATATGGGAGGGTGCAGACCCACTCCTGTTTTCGAACAGAACGATTTAATGGAAATTTTGGATAAAGGACCACAGGAAGACCCAATTGTCCTGTTTCATCAGGCTCTACAGAGGAGGGTGAATTCCAATTGGGAAACACCCGAGGTGGTCCCAGCAGTGAATAAGAGGCTAACCGCCAAATACAGAGCTCCTACTTCTGTTCCTCTATACCGTTCAAAATATCCAACACCAGAAAGCCTGGTAGTACAGGCATCTACCTCTTCAGGTAGACAAAATGCCTATCCCACAATTCCACAAGATAAGGATGACAAAAGATATGATGCCATGGCCAATAAGGTTTTCTCGGCCGGTATTATGGCGTTAAAACCTGCTAACGCGACGTGCACGCTGGCGAGATTTACCCACACCCTTTGGGAGTGTATTTCTATGGCAGCTGACCACGTCCCCGAAGGAGTGGAATGAGACGGTTTCTTGAACATTGTCAAGGATGGGAAGGACGCTATGTGCGAATCCCTTTAGACTGGCCTCGACTCTAGACCGTATCAGCAGAGGCATGGCGGCTAGTAAAGTGATCTACAGATTTGCGTTGAAGCCCTGATTTGTCAGAGATGTTCAATCCATACTTCTCAACATGCCCTTTAATGGCACACATCTATTTGGGAATAAAGCTGATGAAAGTTTGGAGAAGCTGCAAACTTCCAAGGCGGCGGCCAAATCCCTTCGAGCTGCAATAAGGCAAACTCCAAACCGCCCCAAAAATGCACCCTGGAGGGGGATGTCCTTTCGCTATTATTTCACATTCGGAAATGGCAGAAGACAGCCAGCTCAAAGAGGTCAAAGAAGATTCCCCCGTGGTGGATGGGGTAGAGGTACTAAGACCGCAAAAGCAGGGGCTGCCTTACCGTCAGCCTCTGCACCAGCAGCTCCAAAACCTCTGAGGCCTTACATCACAAGACTGCAGTAGGAGGCAGGTTGTCACAGCATCTGATAGAATGGCAGGCTATTACTACAGATGCTTGGGCATTGGAAACAGTTTCCCAAGGTTACTGCCTACCTTTTTTGCAAAAGCCTCAGTCATCCACTGGGGAACAACTCTTTGAAGGTTCCAGATCCGCTCCTTCTGCAGGAGATTTTAATCATGCTTGAGAAAGGTGTTATAGAAGCAGCACCTGTAGCGCAAAGGAACAAGGGTCGGTACTCCCCTTATTTTCTAATTCCAAAGAAGGACGGGGGAGTGAGACCTATCTTGGACTTAAGGGACTTGAACAAGTTCCTCAGGAAGGACAAGTTCAAGATGGTTACTCTGTCTCAGATCCTTCAGGCCCTCCAGCTTCAGGATTGGTTGGTATCATTGGACCTAAAGGATGCTTACACTCATGTGCCGATCCATCTCAAGCACAGACAGTAAGTGAGAGTTGCCAATGGCGAACCTCAGGAACCAAATCTGGTTCTGCCATTTGGGCTAACCTCCGCCCCAAGGGTTTTCACTATGCTAATGGCGCTAGTGTCAGCGAGTCTCAGGAGAGGGGGGGAATTCACATCTACCCTTACCTGAACGACTGGCTGATCAGGGCCAGTACCCCAGAATAAGCCCTAGATCATCTCAGCTATACATGCCACTCTCTCCACAGGCTGGGCTTCTCCCTCAACTTCAAGAAGTCACAAATGATACCTTCACACAAAGACTCCAGTTTATCGGCACAATCCTGGATGCATCCCTGGGAAAAGCCTTGCCACCAGAGGTGAGGGTTCAAGACATTCTGCAGATGGTGACAAAATTCCAGAATGTCCAACATCTTCTGGCCTTCGACTTTCTAAGGTTGCTCAGTCTCATGGCATCCAGCATTTTTCTGGTGCTAGAGGATCGATTGCCTGAGAATGAGATATCTCCAATGGGCTCTCAGGACCCACTGGTCACAATTCTCAGGAAGGATGTCAGATCTCCTTCTTATCCCAGACAAAGTTTCCCTGGATCTTCTGTGGCAGGCCTGTCGGGAAAACATCTTGCAAGGAGAACCATTTTGGCAACATTGGCCTGAGATAACAGTAGTGACGGACGCCTCACTCACGGGGTGGGGAGTCCAAACTACATATCAACCTTTTAGAGCTGAGGGCAATCAGTCTAGCGCTGAAGGCCTTCTTGCCAAATGTATGGGGAAAGAATGTCCTGATAATGACGGACAACACAGTGGCCATGTACTACCTCAACAAGAGAGGAGGTGTAGGGTCACTATCACTGTGCAGAGAGGCAATGCAGCTTTGGTTCTGGGCACTACAAGAAGGAATATCTCTTATCAGCAGTTCACCTAGCCGGAAAGAAGAACACAACGGCGGAAGCTCTGAGCAGGCAGAGTTCAGTCTCCCATGAGTGGGAACTAGCTCAGGAAGTCCTTCAAGAGATCTTCACCCTTTGGGGAACCCCTCAAGGGGATCTGTTCACGACCGGTGCTAACCAGAAGTGCAAACTGTACTGCTCAAAGGAATTCCCCCCAAGAGGAGCTCTATGAAATACGTTTGTGGTGGACTGGGAATTTCCACTTCTTTACACGTTTCCTCTGGTCCCTTTCATTTCTCGCATAATCAGAAGGTTGAGAAGTTTCAGGAAATCCGTGCTCCTAATTGCCCCTCGAATGGGCCAGGAGGATGTGGTACCCGGAACTTCTGGGCATGTATCTGCCCTCCGATTAGTCTTCCACAAAGAGAGGACCTTGTCTCGCAAGGGGAGGGTCAATTCTCCATCCGGATATCAGGACCGTCATCCTTCACGCATGGTTTCTGAGACGCTGAGATACAAGTAGTGGGACCTCCCAGACGACATAATGGAGGTTTTGCTTTTGGCCAGAAAGTCAGCAACCAAATCTTTATACCGCTGCCATTGGAATAAATTCTGCAGCTGTTGTAGAGATAAGAAAGTTGACCCTTTCTCTTGCAATACTCTGAACCTCTGGAACAGCCTTCCTACCTCCCTGAAACTTGAGGAGAACCACCTCCGGTTCCGGAAGCACCTCAAAACCTTCCTCTTTGCCTCCGCTTTCTCTCCCCCTCTCCCCTGCTAATACTACTGAAACTGCACTGAATCTGCAACTGGGCCATTCACCGTTCTCGGCCCAGCCACTCTCCCCTGCACTGCCTCCATGGCAACCCCTGCACTACGGGACTGTGTCTGTATCGATACAGCCCCCCTTCCCAGCACTTGTCTGCACTTACCTCGCACTTGCCACCAGCTGGCCCTTGTTATTTATCCTGTATGCTGTATGCTTATAACCCTGTACTGCACTTTCCCCTCTCCCTTTCCCCCATGCACTTTGCCCTTCCCCTCTACCCTTGCACTTGCGCGATCTGAATGACACCTGGCCTAGTAAGATCGTTGTCTGTCTCCCCTTGTTCCCCCCCCTGCCTCGTCGCGCCTTGAAACACTTGTGTATAGGCGCGTTACAAATGCCTTATCATATCATATATCTGATGGTGTTATCTTTTCTTTTACACTTGGCAAATCTGGGGCTCCAGATTGGAACAATCAAAGGATATCTAGCAGCGCTATCTATCTTCAAGCGCACTGAAGAGGAAGTCTCCTATTTTAAGATTCCTCTGGTAATCCAATTCTTAAAAGGATTAACTAATGTTTATCCTCCGACTCTTTTCCAAGTCCCACTGTGGGATCTCAATTTGGTTTTAAACTTTCTAATAGGTGCTCCTTTTGAGCCTCTTCATTCTTGCCGATTAAGTCTTCTTACTTTGAAAAGAGTTTTCTTTGTGACAATAACATCAGCCTGAATGGTGAGTGAGCTACATGCTTTATCCTGCAAGCCTCCTCGCACTGTTTTTCATAAAGACAGAGTGGTATTAGGGGAGAAGGCTAACTTTCTCCCCAGAGTTGTTTCTGAATTTCACATCACTCAGCAAATAACTTTACCATCCTTTTATTCTCCGCCACATCGGGAAAGAGGAAGAAAGGCTTCAGACTCGACCCTAGGTGTGCACTGAGCTTCTACATTACCATATTGGCAAAGCTGAGACAAAATAATCAGTTGTTTGTGGGCTATACAGGTCATAAATTGAGTCTAGCCATCATCAAACCATCTCTAGATGGATTATTTTAACAATTTCAGAATGCTACAGACTGGCCGGTAAAGACCCTCCACCACATATAAGGGCTCATTTGATATGGGGTGTCGCAACTTCGTCTGCTTTGCAGAGGGGAGTTCCAATAAATATTTGTGTAGCTGCCACATGGTTGTCTACACACACCATTTTGAAATACAACAGTATAGATTCCTCCACTAGCCAAGATTCTACTTTTGGAAAAGCAGTACTGCACTCTGTGCATACTTGAGCACTTAAATTTTACTCCCTCCTCCAAATTATGTAACTGCTTTAGGAGTGTATCAAAGATGAGGAATACGTGGGAGGACACAATCCATTCGAAGAACAAGTTACTTACCAATGGTAACGTTCCTTTGACTGGATGTTCCTCACACATACTCCTTATCGCCCCTCCCATCCTACCATGCAGTAAAACTTCTCTTGTGGTTACAGTATGCGCTCTCTCAAGGGGAGTAACCATCTAACTTAAGACCCTGCTTCGCTTTTCAAAACAGAACTGAGCAATGGGCGCTGTGCGTGCTACTTATAACTGTAATGATGTCAACGTCAAGACGGAGGCCTCCGAGGGACATCGACTCGACAGGCATCGAAGCACAGCACCCTCTACTGAAAATAAAATTCTGAGGCAGCAAGCTGGAGGAAATATCAAAGATAAGGAATATGTGGGAGGAACATCCAGTCAAAGCAACATTACCATGGGTAAGTAACTTGTTCTTCTCCAGCATGGGGTCTGGAATGTATTCACATACTCATGAATATTCCCCGTCCTCAGACTGGGAATCCTCGTTAAATGAAAGAACAGTTTCACTATAATTTACAAACTGTATCTCTCCTTTGAACCAATCCATGTCCTCTGGGTCATACTGCCCCATCCGATGACGGTCCTCTCCCTAAGCCCCTCCTCTGGCAGCCATCTTCATATTTTGACCACACGCTTCTGTGTTGGGAGTCCTCCAGTTTGCTCTGCGTGCTACTTCTACAGTTTTTCGGTGGAAAATGTTTCTATTTTTAGTCTGAAACCGCCCATGTGCTCTTATCTCCATCTGCCGACAGCGGGGATCCGTTGTCGGTGAATAGTTTCAGCGCCACTCAAGGGCGGAGATCGTTGAAGATTCCAGAACGCCATCGGGCCTACTTCACGCCCTCCGACCATGCCGGAGGAGAAGTGCGGGCTACGGAATGTGTTTGTTGAAGAAAAGCACCTGCAATGCCTCTACTGCCTGCACCCATACCATAAGGAGGTGGAGTGCGAGATATGCCTCGGGTTCTCCAAGAAGACGACGAGGGATAGGCAGTGTGGCTGAATGCTAGGGCCTCTGCCCCGTACTCCGAGCAGGGTCATGCCTCACCCAGGATGGCCGGTCTTGTAAGTCCTTCGAGGGCGCCTCATCCGTGGGGGCCCAAGACAAGGCCAAGAACCACCAGTCGGAAATCCACCGGGTTTGCTGCTGAGGCGGTTCCCAAGATGGACAGGCCACGATCAATGTCACCCTCCCCCTCCATTGCCAGCCGACAATCGAGCTCCTCCTCGAAAAGGACATAATCTTACCCAGCTAGACTGCGGGAGAAGTCTGAGAAGCCACTGATGGAGGAGAAGGAGGCCGAACAGCCCAATCAGGCCCAATCGGCACAGGATAAGACTTCAACCATGATGGAGTTGGTGGTGGCTGCTATCACGACTGCTAAGGGAGCTGACCCTGTGAAGGTAGCCCCCGCAGCACAGAAGGTATCCCTGCCCACAAAGCACGACACCACCGCAGTGCCGTTGGTAAAGTCTGCTGGCATTCCTGAAGGGGGAAACCTTCTCAGGCCCTGTTTCAAGCCCTGCCGGGGGGGAAAAAGGGTGGAGTCGATGCCCCGAAACAGCCCTCCCAGGCCGTGGCACAAGCCATGGAGGTCTCATCTACAGACGAGGACCAGGAGTCCTTGCACACGGTCCACGACGACGTGGAATAGGAGGGTGACAATTGCACAGGCCTAGTGTTTCTATCCCGCCAGCTCAGCCGAGAGATGTGTCTCTGGACATTCTGTTGACCCTTCACACCTTGGTGTCTGAGATCCAGAAGATGATGTCACCGGGCCCGGTTCCTGTGGTCCCCCAAACCCACGTTCAACCACCAACGAAGAAGAGGAAGGGTCATCCGATGCTCCCATTTCAGAATCCACATCCGCATCGGGCCCCTTCTCTCCCAGCAGACCCAGTCACGGGTACAGGGACGACTACGTACGATGACGAGGATATCGTTGCAGCGAATGGTGAGTCTCCACATTTGGATGTGCCACCTAGGGCGTCCCCACCGGACAAAGTGGGGTTGTTCCACTCCATGATCGGCAGAGCCTCAGAGCTATTCTAGCTTGTGCCCGAGGAAACCAGGAATGGGTTTCTTGTACCAGAGGCGCAAGGCCAAGAGAAAGACAATCATGGCGGTGCCCCTTCTGGACAATGTGTGGGAAAAGGGTCTGGCCCTCATGAAAAACCCTTGCACGGCTCCCTCCAAGCGGGATAGGCTGGAGAAGTATTATCGGGTGCCGGACTCCGCACCCAAGTGCCTGAGGTTGCAACCATCGCCGTATTCGGTGGTATCGGCGGTCACGAGGAAATGTTGGCTAACTCGTCCTCGCCGTCTTCGGTCACTCCGGACAGCGAGGGGAAGAAACTGTATGCCATGGGAAGGAAGGTGATTTGCACCGCAGCGTCCAATATCAAGGCGGCCAACGCACTGGTGATCCTTGATAGGTACGATGGGGAGCTGTGGTACAAGCTGGGGCCTATTCTGGAATTCCTCCCCAATGATAAGGGGATGGAGGCAATCACTCTTTTCCAGGAGGGAGAACTAGCGTCTGATCACACCATTACAGTGGCATTGGGCGTCGCCGACAAGGGGATGAAGGCAACACATTTCTGGCAGAAGGTCCAGCCGAAAGTATTGGGCATCTCCTTCGATGGAGAGAACTTGTTTGGGAAGGTCGTTGACGAGTCCCTACAGGCCATCAAGACATATACGGAGATGGCCCATTCCCTGGGCACTCTCCAGCAGCAGCGCTCTTCTTTTTGCTCCGCCAGTTGAAAGTCGGGGAGGTCTTCCAAAGGTTTATCCTCTTCGTACAGTCTGCCCTCCAGATCCACGACTCGAGAAACCTACAGAGGCTGTTCCCAGGCCTACGGTAGCGGAGGACAGGCCTGAACCAGCTGGCACGTCGGACCCACCCCCCACGTGCACCCCAGTGGGTGGCCGGCTGACGACGTTCGTCAGCGGGTGGAAGAAGATCACCACCTACAGATGGTGCTGGACGCTCTGGCCCATGGGCGCACCCTGGAGTTTCAACGCAGGTGTACGCGGAGCCCTTCGATTACCCGTCAGGAACAGCACATCCCTCAGCTCCTGGAAGAGGTATGGGCCATGCTGTGAAAAGGGGCGATGGAGCTAGTTCCCCAACGGCTCCAGGGGCTCTGGATTTATTCCAGATACTTTCTGGTCTGAAAGAAGACAGGTGGCTGCAGCGTCTCAACAAATATCTAAAGTCCCAAAAGTTCAGGATGGTCACATTGCAGCATGACCTGGAGGATGCCTACTTATACGTCCCGATTCAGAAGAAACATCAAAGTTTCTACGATTCGTTGTGCAGGGACAGCACTACCAGTTCAAGGCCCTACCTTTTGGCTTTAAGTCGTCCCTCAGAGTGTTCACAAAATTCCTGGCACTGGTGGCTGCCCATCTACGTCTATGGAGCATACACGTGTACCCGTAGCTGGACGATTTGCTCATTCGCACCTGCTCACGGGAGCTGACCGTCAGACACACAGACGACCGTCCAGCTACTGGCGGATCTGGGATTCTCCAACTATTCATAGTCCTGCTTAACACCATTACAGAACGAGCTGTTCCTATGCGCCAGACCTCGGAAGAGAGGGTAGCAGCCATTCAAGGGTAGGTGCAGCGACCGTCGTCGATGAGGACAGCCATGGTGCGAGCCATCAAGTCTTTACTTAGCGTGATGTCCTGCATCTACCTCATCCGGCTCTAAGGGTTGCAAATGATACCCCTTCAGGAAGTTCCTGGACGCTCGCAGGATACAGGTGTCCGAAGCTTCGCGGACAAGATCCCACTCGACGACGAGTTCCCTCAGGTGATAGGATAGTGGGGCGTCCACTCCAACATCGGCCATGGCACGGGATTTCAAATCCCTCCATACCAGGAGACAGTCACTGCGGATGCTTCCCTGGAAGGCTGGGGAGCCCACACCGGAAGTCTACACACCAGAGGCATGTTACTGCCGAGTAGAAGGATCTCCATATCAACATCCTGGAGCTACGGGCAGTGTTCTGGGCCCTCAAGTAGTTTCTTCCGTCCCTAAAGGGCAAGTTGATGAGGATCTTCACGGACAACACCACACGTTCTACATCAGGAAACAGGGGGGCACTCGATTCCCAGTGCTCTCAACAGAATGCGCAGGACTTGTGGCGGTGGGCGGTCAGCCAAGAGCTGTTCCTCATCCCTCTTCACCTAGCGGAAGTCAAGAACACCATCGCAGACTCCCTTAGCAGGGAGTTACGCTCCTGCCACAAGTGGGAACTTCGACAGGACCAGGTGGACCGCATCTTCGTCAAGTGGGGCAGGCCCCAGATCGATCTGTTTGCGATGGCGGCAAACTCCAAATGCCAGTCGTTTGCCAGCAGATTTCACCAGCCGAGGAGCCTAGGGGACACGTTCTCCTTCATGTGGGAAGGGCTGTTCCTGTACACGTTTCCCCCGCTCCGTCTCCTGCTAAACGTTATCAACACACTCAGTGTGTCAATGTAGGATGACACTCCTTGCCCCAGCGTGGCCGAGGAAGATTTGGTACCAGACCTTCTCAGGCTGTCCGCATCGCCTCCGGTCAAGCTGCTGGTGGTTCTGGATCTTCTCACCAGAGGGAGGGGCAATCCTGCAACACGATCCAGGATCGCTGAACCTGAAGGCTTGGCTCGTGCAGCCATAGAGTTTGGAGGGTATGAGTTGCCAACGGACTGCAGGGAGGTCCTCGCCAAAGCAAGGGCGTTGTTGACCTTGAAGTGCTACGGTCACAAGTGGAAGCGTTTTGCTACGTAGTGCCATTCACAAAAGATTACCCCTTTGAGGGTGACGGCCGCACAGATCCTGCCGTACTTGATATCCTTGGCCAAGGCTGGACTGGCTCACGCCTCCATCTGGCGGCTATCTCCTGCTACACCAGGTCACCAGGAAGATCTTCACTTTGGTCCCACCTACTCGTCAAGGAGTTCTCAAAGGACTTTCAGATCTTTCCCGCTGGTGAAGGATCCTGCCCCGGCATGGGAACTCAATGTGGTTCTGACAAGGCTCACGGGGGGGCCAAATTCAAGCCTCTGCATGAGGCCCCGCTCAAGTTCCTCTCGTGGAAAACGGCTTTCCTGGTGGCCATCACCTCTGCCAGAAGGGTAGGTGAGATCCAGGCCCTATCCTGCAAGCAGCCATACCTGACCTTCCACGAATTGAGGGTGATGCTGTTTACGCACCCCTCCTTCATGCCGAAGGTTCAGTTGAAATTCCACCTCAGGAAGCCTTTGGTTTTACCTGTTTTTTTCCCCAAAACCTTCATTGCAGGTGGAAAGGGCCTTGCACTCGCTGGATGTCGCTCGTGTCCTGAAGTTCTACGTGTCACGCACTAAGAGTTTTCAGAGTACTTCACAGCTGTTTGTGAACTTTGGTCCATGGTGTGAACCATGGGAAGGCCTTGTCCAAGGCTTCCATCTCAAGATGGCTCTCCGGCTACATCACGCATTGTCATTGGTTAGCTAAACAACCACTGCCCAGCCACCCAAGAGCCCACTCCACCAGAGCGATCACTGCAATGACAGTGTTCCTGTACAAACCAATTATCAATCATAGCAAACCCCTTGGTATTCCCCATTTCAATCACTTGTTCCACATTAGACCACGGTCCACTGCATCAAACACTGCTGACAAGTCAATAGTCGCTACATAGAGCGATTCACATTTACGGGAATCAATCTGTCTAGCAGCTAACTTAAATAAAAATCCTTTGAGTGAAGTAGCTTGATGTTTACTGAACCCTGTCTGCCATAAAGGAATTCTATTGCATGACCTTTGCCATGTTTACAAATGATCTAAAACAAATGCAGCAAATAACTTGCTATCAGCGTCAATTATTGCTATTGGCTGAAAATTCAGTAGATCAGCACGTGAGCCCTTTTTGAAAGTTGGCAGTATGTATGCACTTGACCAGGATTCAGGAAACTTGCCAGTGGAAATTGTATTGTTGAATAAAACCAGTAATATCGAGGATCAGGTTTCTGGATCCCCCTTAAATATGATAGTGGACAGATTATTAGGTCCACTGGCTCTCGAGGAGCTAATCCTATTGATAGCCACTAAAATGTGTTCCTTACAAATGGTCATCACCCAAGAATCATTGGTTGTAGCCAGTTAGGAAAGTTCTTCATATTCCTTCTCAGAGCGATTGCCAAAAACTGTAGCAAAATGAGAGATCCATTGATGTTCTGCAACTGAGGAAATTCTATGTTCAGGGCCACGAGCGTGCAAGGTCCTTCATTAAATGCCAAAAAGACTGAAAATCTTTATTTCTAAGGATCGAGAGCATTTCTTCTGCATCTGTCAGATACCATACATTTCAGTTAATCCTAGTTCAATTCTTATATGCTTGTTTAGCCCTTTTTATCTGCTGTATTTTAAGGTTGCAGGAAAGAGTCATATCAGTCCTTATACTTTTAATATTTAGGCAGAGCGCCTTCTTTTGACTAACCACTATGGGATCATACACATGGCAGTGCTTCTTGTGTGAGCCACAAGTCCGAACATGTTTACCCAAACTGACAGACAGTAGCTCCTCGAAGAATCCACCATAATTTTCCACAACAAAGGTTGCATTTTGCAAATCTAATGAAGTAACTGATAAACAAGCTGAAGCTGTTTTATTGACCCTACCTAGAGAGGTCAAGTTCCAGCTAACTTGCGTTGCAGCAGGATCAACTCTAACATTAGGGTGAGTCTATTTGAAAAGGAGCAGGGAAAATGAAGACGTAGACAAATAGCTATGATCACTAAAGTCATTAGGTGTGACTAATAAATGGCTTCATCTCTCAAATAAACCAAAACTTACAAAAATATAATCAATAATAAAATTCGAGGTCCACTTAGCAGGAACATCCTCTCCTATAGATCCATTTAGCATAGAACGACCAACTATGTAGTCATCCAAATTTGGCCATGTTGCATATATCATTTCGACACAGCTGAACATTAATATGCCAGTGGTGCTTGTACCACTGCAAAAAGTACCTGTTTTATGTGCTTCAGCCAACTCCTGTAGACCGCCTTCCTGGATTATTAACAGGTCCCAAATAAAGTTCTTGAATTACTTTGTCATCTATACATACCATGGATGCGTAGCCAAAATATGACTGGTCTAAGTTAGGCTTTGTAATCTAATGGATGACGGCCTAATTCCAAAGAAATAGGTGTGCTGTGTGGTTTCTTTTGTGCAGAAAAAACAATCTTTTAAAAAAGAAAATCGGCCTCTACCTCCATTTTTGGTAATGGGGATTTTACCGCGGGGCTGGAGAAGGGGGCATTCACAAAATGGCGGGAAGGAGGCTGCGAGAAAATTTGCGACATGTACCGTGAGGGGGAAGTGCTATCCTTTAACGTCTGTAAGAGGAAGTTTGCTATACAGGAGGGTGAAAGGCTTCGGTACGCACAGATAAGCCATTGGGTACTACAGCCGGGGGTAAGGTTGGGAGCCACTCGGGACCCAACACAATTTGAGAAATTTCCAATGGCGGATCGAGAGGTCTCATCTCTAACATATATAAAATTCTAGTTGCCGCAAAGGCAGGAACGCAATGGGCCTATATGCGGGAATGGGAGCGGGTCTTGGGACGTGAGATTGGTAGAGGGCAGTGGGAAAGGCTTTGGAGGAGAATACCCAAACTGGCCAGGGCGTCCCAATTACAAGAGACATGGTACAAGATACTATTAGGGTGGCATTATACTCCTGCCCGGCTCCATAGGTTTTACCGTACACTATCAGGGACTTGCTGGTGAGGGTGTGGATTAGCAGGTACTGCGGAGCATATTTGGTAGAACTGCCCAAAGATCAAGCCCTTTTGGGGAAAAATGCGGGATGCACAGGAACAGGCGTTTGGCCGGGGTGATGACAGAACTCAAATGCAGATCCTCTTGGGTATACACGACACCTTGGGAGCTGGGGAAGCTAGAGGAAGGGAGAAAGCAAAAGCAATTTTGACTTTGGTGGCTATGCAGTTAATAGCGCAAAAATGGAAAGGCCCTGAGGTCCCCAAGTGTCAAGACTGGCTGCGGAAAGTTTGGTAAATTGTTGCTTTGGAATGGGCGATCTACGCCATGAACGACAAGGTGCAGTCCTTTGCGGCGGACTGGGGAGAAGTTCTGTCTGTGCTTAAAAATGACTTTAGGGTGATGTGGTGCCCGCAGCATTTGAGACTATTGGAGTTGCAATGAACATGGAGATGCAGCCTGGATGGAAGGAGAGTTAAGAGTTTTTAGGGTAGTCGCTGAGGGGGAGAGGGAGGGCGGAAGGGTTGTTTTCACTCTGATTGTTCTGTTGTAAAATTTAATAAAAAGAGTTTACAAAAAAAAAAGAATCGGCTCTATCATCTAAGCCACTTGGTAGAATTTGTGCAAACTAATTTCCCAAGCACATGTTCTCACGTGCATCTTTCAATCATCTGCAACTTATACCAATCATACAGTTACTTTTCCAAGCACTGGAGTCCTGTTTAGAAGGACACACCAGATTGGGGATGTGGGATTTAGGAGTCGCAGTGTGGAGTTACAGGTTTAAATTAGAACATGGTTGAGAGGTCAGGAAGTGAAAGAAGAGAGAGAGAGAAGCGGGAGAGTTTAAGAGGAAAGATGAGAAGTAGAAGTGGTGAGGAGAGAGAGAGGAGGAGGAGCGAGGATGTGGAGAGAGGAGAAAGAGTGAAATTAGAGCAGGACAGGAAAGAGAAGAGAAGCGTAGAGAAAGGAGAGGAGGAGATGTACCAGAGAGGTTGAAGATAGAGTGAGAAAGGGGTGAGGAAGAGAACCATCATAGGCGGAAGGAGGGAAGTAGACTTAGAGAAAGCATACTCGGCAATGAAGGCAGTGCAGGAGAAAGATGCACAACTTGGTTGAAGAGAATGTTCTGGAGGTGATGATGGAAGGGCCATGTTAAGGACTTGAACAAGAATCACGGTGCATAAACCTAGGCTATTTGAGGACCAGGATTGTATTGCCACTCGGAGGGGAACATTGATAGTACCCTGGGCTTGATCCGCTGAATTATTGCCAGATGCCAGACTCCCATTGGAAGACCTAAGGGTACCGAGTGAAGGTACCTGGCCGGAGTGTGCATGATGACCAATATGCATTTCTGGCACTATAGAACAAGTCAAGAAAATGTTCAGAGCACTATAACTACCAGAGAGTGTAGGTTAGTTTTCCTGCTAAGGGGTCATCCTTAAACAACTGAGAGAGAGGGAAGGACAGGGTGACAGGGTCCCAAGGAGACCTTGATTTGTGTTGCTGCTAACCCTAACGCCATCCTGTGGCCTCAGCCAAAACCTAATCCCAGTTTATATGTACCGATCAAAAGTGATAGTGAAATAGTAAATGGTTTTGAGTTGTGGGTCGATCCCCCGGCTGGGATAGTTTACATACTTGAAAGGACAGTGTGCAAACTCTATGTTGCAGGTTGCACTTATGCTATAAGGCAAAGCTGAGAGCTGGGTTTGTTTAAGCACAGTCCTTTTCCCTAGATACTAGAACTTATTTTTATTTTATTGATTAAAGCGCAGACCTAGCTTGAGAGCAGCAGAGCGCTGTAGGATGTAGGAAGCCAGTGTTATGGCTGGCTTCTTCGAACAGTAGCGCAGCACTGTGAGATGAGGTCTGTGCGTCAGAATGTGTGTCCAGTGGAATTATTCCTTGGTCAGGTGTTGTTGAAAAGGCCATGTTTTGAGAGATTTGCAAAAATGGACCGTTTTGGGGGCATCTTAGCCGACACCCAAATCGAGTGCCAGAGGATGGGTGTGTGGCAAGAGAAGGAATGTTTGCATGCGCCCCCTCTTTGCGGATGAGTTGTGATACAAGCTGGGTGGTCAATTTGCTGCGTGAGGAGTGTGTGCCACCAGATATGTGGAGTTTAGCTGTCAGGTATGTTAGTGTGCTAATCGTAACTGCTTTGTAGATGATTCTTGCAGTCTCTGAACTGTTTTCTGGCCTGCAGAGGAAGCAAATGTAGTTTGCGTAGGACGGGGGTGATGTAAGGGAGCCAAGTGAGCAACTGGGAGCCCTGTCAGGAGGGCATTTCCCCCATCAATGTGCGAGACCACGAGGGCCTACACTACGGTCCGGAAGTCCAGCAGCAGGATGCAGTGTTTGATTTTGAAAAGGGTGGAGATTCAGAACCAGGCTGTTTGGGCCTTCATCGTCATGTGTTTCAGAAAGGACAGGCTGCTGACAATGGTGAATCCATTTACTTGAAGGATATTACTTTGAAAAATATCACTCTTGCATTCTGTTCTCCCAACTTCTGCTCTTGTTAGAAATTATCTGCTCCACAAGGAGGATTGGAGAAGGCTACTCTAATAGAACATTGCCACTATAAACATTTGACAATTGTAAGGGTGCAGAAGTGATAACATGTTTTTGGATATAGATGTGTATTAATTTAAGAGGGTTGGGGAAATGCCTCTCTGTCCCTAAATCTAAGAGGATGTTCCCTACCTTAAAGGAAACTAGTGTAATTGTCAGGTAGTCCGAAACTAAAATGTCTGTCACTTCAGTGTTCCAAAACCTACTCCTGACACTAATAATCTAAGACAACTGTGTAAGGATGATCTCTTCTCAAAGTCCAAATTGTTCTTTGTGTTTTCAACCAACAGACAAGTTCCCAGTTTCTCTGGTGATAAAGTGATGCAAAATAATGCTCCAAAATACAAGATTCCAATGCTAGGGTTGGGCTCCTTTCCGCTAGACTTCTTATCTTAAATCACTGGATGATTCACAAGGAAATGTTTCTTAGCTTCACAGTTCTTGTATCCTGCCAGCTTGGTATGCTTTGTTACCAAACGTAGGATCCCAATGTTGGGCTTGTGTACCTTTCCCCTAGTCTGCTTCTTATCTTACTTCTGTTCCTTTAGGCTTCTGAGCTCTTTTCCCCTTTTGACACAATGTGACTGAACAGTCCAGGAGGGAATGAGTCTTGGGTTCATACTTCTCTATCCTATCAAGTTGGCACAGTCCTGCTACCAAGCGTAGGTTTCCTTTTTGTCTGTTCCAGGGTTCTTGACCCTCTTATTCTCAAGCTCTCATGTGGGTACGAGTCCCAGACTCGCAATACTTTACATGGCTTGGTTCATTCTCCTGCCAAACAAGTATTCGCTCCTTGACTGTCTCTTATTCTCTCACAGGGTCCCAGAACCTCTTTGCTTTAAACTTTGGTTTCTCATGTGGGTGCAAGTCCCAGCCTCGCACTTTACCGTTGTATCCGCTAGGCTCACTCTCCTGCCAATAATACCACTCTCTTGTTTGTTGCAGGGTCCCAGACCCTCTCACGTTTGGGTGCAGGTTCCAGACTTGCACTCTCCTGCCAAGTATACAACTTTTCCACATTTGCTTCAGGGTCCCAGACCCTCTCTTACCAGTTCTTGAGCTTACTCCATTGCCTTCGCGGACCTCTAACAGTTCCCAGGCAATCT
Source organism: Ambystoma mexicanum (assembly GCF_040938575.1). Taxonomy (NCBI): domain Eukaryota; kingdom Metazoa; phylum Chordata; class Amphibia; order Caudata; family Ambystomatidae; genus Ambystoma; species Ambystoma mexicanum. The sequence continues at coordinate 1,296,115,692 of NC_090921.1, read as the reverse complement.
GTGTACCTGTTTGCTTCCTTCTTGGAGGTATCGGCGGTTCCTGGGCAGCTGTGTCCCTTCTAGAGGCTCCGGTAGTGTTTGGTCATTCATCGAGGTCTGCAGCGGCTTTGCAGTCTGATGCCTTTCCCTGGCTGCACGTTCTGTCTCTTCCGTGCTTCATCGGGCCCTGGGAGGTAGAGAGGATTCACTTGGTAGCAATCCGAGTGGTCCTCTCGTAATGGACCACGCTCAGGTTCTCTTTCCTTCGGGCTTCCCTTGTGGCTCGCGTCAGCTGCTCCCGTGCACGGCTCCCGCTGTTTCTCTTCGGAGGACGGCTCTCACTCACCCTCACTCTCTCGCATCCCAGCTGCGTCTGAATTTGAGCTTCAACTGTCTTCAAACTCCTGCGTGGGATTTATGTATTGCTTTGGGCCAATCACTGGCATTAGGAAACTAGACCACCTGCTCTGCTTTCTCGCGAGTGATCCTTGGACTCCCAGCCATCTTCTTTGTCACAGTACCAGCCATAAAGCTACATGCATGATACTTTGTACTTTCTGGGTTTTCAGTGCTGCCTTATAGGTTAGGTTGACTGACTTGACAACAAACTACATTGGCTCTATCCAGGGAGGGGGAAGGGAGATTTTGAGTTGGAGAAGGAGTTGAATGTATTAAACCTGGGTGATACCACGTTTTCTGGTGATGGTCCTCCCCAATCCCGTAGCTGGATTCCTTCCCCATGTGATCCTCCTTCGGTGCACCACCCCCAGGGGAACTATTGTACTGTGGACACAACGCCCCTGCCCCATTGGAAAGGTCTCCGCCTAGGGTATAAGGGACGACATCCTCCGATTCATCACATACTGTTGTCCTTAACTTCAGGCTATTCCCATTAGAACTCCCCCTAGGATCTTGCAGGTCTGTTTGGTATATGGGGATTCTTTTTGGTTTTCCCAATCCCAAGCAGGGAGAGATTCAATTGTTTCTATGCCCTCCCAGAAGTCTAGGAGAATATTTTCTGGCCGGGGGATTAAGGTCAGCTATGATTTTACCAAAATTGGGCAAATCTGTCCCAATACTGACTTCTTCCGGAAGACCAGGTATGACGGACAAGTTCATGAGGACCTCCTTATCTTGTATGATAACTGAGACTGGAGTTCACCGGTAGATTTCTTGGTCACCATGAACACTGGTCAGTCTAATTGGCCTTCCCCTTTTCGGTCCTGCGGCTTGTATAAGGTTGGATGGCCGTTAGCTCCAAGAGTCGACTAATGCATAATCAGAATGGGCATTTATTTGAGCAGGTTCATGGGTTTTAAAAGGTTCTGAGTTGCAGAAACAAATGCTGATGGTATCAATTTCTTCTGGGAACACTACAAACAACTATGACTACAGGTATAGGCAACCCAACCTTTGGTATAAGCTTGTACTACACAGTTTTGGTAGCGTGTTGAGCAGCCAGGCTTATCTCAAGAGGGGAAATGTGAGCTGTAGTGAAGTTAAACAAAGATTCACAGTTGCAGGTATTCAAATAAACTTTTACACTCAAGGTTTCTTGCATAAACAATGTATTCATCAGTCAGTTATAAAGCCTTCTTCAGAAGGGAGCAATAAAATAGTAACACACAATTATACTTCAATACTGTACACTCGGAGTTTCTGAATCAGACAAGACCCTTTTGGGATGGCCCACAGACACAGTCTACACCCACAGGTGACTTCAGTAACAAGGGTGCTGGGGATATTAATATCTTACTGTTGGCATTCACAGTAGTCTTAAAAAGTAAGTAAAAGGCAAAGGTTATTAGAACACAAGAATTTACAAATATTCATAAGCAGGGCAAATACTTTCAGATAGCACTTAGAAGAGTCATTCAATTCGATCGGCTAAGCCAAAGTCAATCGGCCAAAGTCTTTGTATAGGATGCAGCACTTCAGGTAAGTAAATGGAAAAGTCAGGTTCTTAAGAGTCTTTGATAAAGAGAAGAATCAAATGTAGGGTCACAAACTGATTAGAGCTGTGAGTTGCAGAAGTAACAAGCAGTTCCACACTAAGAGGTAAGTTCTCCTAGACTTGTTTTACAGTACCTTGGTAAAGTGGAAAAGATGCAGCTGAAGACTTCTGTTCTTGTGCAGCTCTTCAGATCTCACTGTCCCTGGGCCTCAGTTGTGGGGATAAGAGGGGGGATGTCTGGGGACTCCTGCACTTGCACCGTCAAAGCGGGCAACTGGCAAACTTTACTTTCAGTGGCTGTTTCGCGTTTCGGCTCCTTGCGGTACAACAAATAGCAATAAGCGCGGTTCCTGGCTGTCAAGGTGGACTTTCCTCACATTTGAGGTTCCGCATTCAACGGGGGTCAGGCTTGGTCAGTCCTGCTTCGTGGGAGTCCGGAGGATCTTCCAAAAGCTTTAGGCCAGCTTACAAGCAACGCACACAATCTGGTGTCCCTCTCCCTGGCTCTACGGTTTCCTGCAGCAACTCTGAGGAAATTCAACCAGCTCTGAGATGGGTGTCCAGGTGGCTTACTTGGAGTGGATTGGTCCTACCAACTCAAAGGGAGAAGTCGTCCTTGCAGGGCTTCTCTGTTCATGCAAACTTGGCGATTCGGACCTACAGCAGGGCTTCACCGGTCAGACCAACGGTCCAGGAGTTGAAGCAGCCATTCTCTTCAAGATCTTCTTCGGTTCCTTCGTCCAGTGGTCAACTCTGCCTTCCAAGCCAAGAGACTCGCCTTTTATTCAGTACTTTCCCATTCATTCCAGCCTAGCTGTCACTCACCCAGCAGGGTGGCTGTCCTTTCGGGATAGTCAGCCAGCCAATCACCACAAAGTGCATTTGGGTCTCCTAGGAGGCTTAGCACAGGGAGTTTGGGGCACCTCCCTCACTTCCTACCTACCCCAGACACTCTGGAGTCAGAGGCAGGTTTCACTCCTGAAGCCCGCCAAAGGCGAATGAACAAAGAGACCAAACCTGGTTGTGCGCACAGCAAAAAACTCTAGAAGAACCTTTCCACAAAGACATGGTGAAAAAAGAAGACCGGGCACCATTTTAACAAGGATGGTTGGATGCCATTTTGCAGAAGTTGGCTCCCGCGGTTAATGTTACCGGGTCCATGAACGGTCGCGGTAAATGTAAACCATGGTAGTTCAAAACAAAACCACTGCCACCAGCCAGTCAATCGAGGAAAGGGTAACATAAAAGATGTTACATGAGCATTGAGACACAGGGGATACTAAGTAACCCCTCCAGCACTCTACTGTAAAATAGGGTGTGCTGGGTCTAGCAAGTACAATGCTAAGTAGTCAATTTCACTCTACTGTTCTGGGAAACAGTAGTTTATCTCAAAGAAGGTATTTAAACCATGGGAAATCTAAAAGACTGTGCCACTGCACTGAAGGTGCTGTGTGACGCAGTTGTAAAAGATGATGCCTATGGAGTTCGTTAGACTCCATAACCAAAACGAAATAAACACAGAAAACACATAGAATTAAAAGTACAAAGTCCCAAAGTTCAGCAAAATAGCTGGTGGTCTTTAAGGTAGAGGGAATTAGCACATTTTTGAGAATTCTCCCTAACGGACCTCGGGGAGGATTTTCTTTCCCAGCCATAGTGACAAGGTATTTTGAATTCTGGCGCCTAGTTCTACTGAAACAGATGTTTGTGGTGTTGATTTGTGGGAGCAAAGAGCTGGCTGCTGGCTTTCAGGGAATCTTTTGAATGGATTGTCTGGTGGGGTTTGAGAGAGAATCTCATGGTCAGGCAAGGCGATGGCAGGACAGTATTGTTGAGCTATAGGTTTATGAAGGTAGAGGCTAGAGAGGGTAACAGGTTAGCAAGTGTCGCTGATGGCCTCTAGAACACACCACCTCTCACAGAGAACCACAAAGAAACACAGTAATCGGTTCAATTCATAACATAATACACTTTAATCATGCCTTGCATGACACCAATCACAGCAAATTACTACATAACCGAGCAAAACTGCACCTTAAGCATTAGTGCAAGCTACTGCAACTTCCCCAGCCCTTCCGGCCTGTCCTTGCAACAAGCTCTCAGACCAGCTGAGCTATGCTACTGTATCTCTAGCATAATAGCAATACCCCTACTAGTTCTCAGCATTTCCCTGTCCACACACAAGCTCCTAATAACGAGACGGCTCCTCTTCCCACTAGCTCTCTAACAGCAGTTCTCCCAGCCACACACATCAGACTCTACTCCCCTCTAATGTGATGAATGGCAATCTCCTTCTACAACCTCCCACTGTCAGCCTGCAAGACTCAGAAGGCCTGAGACCCCCGCAAGCGTCCCCGTATGCAGTGTGCTTGCAGCGTCTACATACAGTATCCTAAAGCCTAACAAGACAGCTACTGTTCATACATTTCAGTGACGCAAATGGCAGTGTGAGTAATGCATACAATTTCGCCAGCATAGCATTTCTCTTGAAGGACGTCCTTGCAGCTCTCTCTGCCAGCCAAGGTTAGCTTGGAAAATAGCTGATTGTCTGCCAAGAACAATGTTTTCAAAACAATTCACACAGTGCAACAACAATCCTCTGCGCCCAGCGAAGCTGATTCAGGATGGACAGAGAGAGCAGCTTTCTCTAGCGCCTAAAAGCACTTCTCATTGCTATACTAAAATGACAGGTTTATAAATGCATGGCTATCAACACACATGGAATCATAATGTCTTAAGCAAACCCATCATGTAAATATGGCCCATTTCTAGTAAATTTATAAATTAATACATGGTCAATGTATGATTTAATAGATGAATTACTCACATGATAACTACCATGGAAATATGTGGACTAACACCGATACTGACTTCTTCCGGAAGACAAGGTATGATGGACAAGTTCATGAGGACCTCCTTATCTTGTATGATAACTGAGACTGGAGTTCTCCAGTAGATTTCTTGGTTGCCATGAACGCAGGTCAGTCTAATTGGCCTTCCCCTTTTCAGTCCTGTGGCTTGTATAAGGTTAGATGGCCATTTGCTCCCAGAGTCGACTAATGCATAAGCAGGATGGGCATTTATTTGTTCAGGTTCATGGGTTTTAAAAGGTTCTGGGTTGCAGAAACAAATGCTGATGGTATCAATTTCTTCTTCATTATCAGGAAGAAATTTGTATTCCTTCCCTGCCATCCAACCAAACTCCATGGGCTCGTCCCTCTGATTTTTGGGCACGTTCTAGCTAAATGGCCCATTTCTCCACATGAAAAACAGGTAACTAGGCGACTCGTAAATTCTCGGGTGTCTTCAGATTTCATATTTCCCTTTATCTTTCGTTGCTAGTAGTTTTTATTCTTCTCTCTGATTCCCGAACCCCTGTCCTACTGGTTTTTGGTAAACTTTCATTCAACTTTTCTTTAACTTGTATCTTTGTTTAAGGATGAAAAGAGGTTCAGGGGCCTCATTTTATATCATTTTTCTCATCCATTTCATGTGGAAGCCGAAGGATTTTGTTGAGTTTCTATAGCAATAACCAGTGTGGGTTTGCTCAATTGCAAAATGGGCCTCTGGAGAGACGGGGCTGACTATTTGTAAGCTGTTCCAGGGCAAGTGCCTCTAAGACCTCGGGGAGGGTTTTCTTTCCCAGCCATAGTGACGAGGTGTTTTGAATTCTGGCCCCTAGTTCTACTGGGGTTTCACCTGGGTTTGATCTGGTTTCTCTAAATGCTGAATCTGCAAACGCTACCCCAACCACCAGCCATTGTGGCGTCCCACAAGGATCCTGCACTGCACCCACCTTATACAACATTTTCACCCTCCCACTGTTCAATGACCTCGACCAACGCCACATAGCTTACACAAACTATGCTGACGACACACAAGTCCTGCTCCCCCTTACTGAGGTATATGAACAAGACGCCGCAGCACTAACTAAAATATACACAGCCATTCAAACCTTGATGGCAGCCAACGGCCTCTGCTTAATGGGGACAAAACAGAGATCCTACTAGTTGGCACCAAAGAAACGCTAAACAAACTCCCGCCTCTATACAAATCCTTTAACGTTGATAACTCCTCCATCAGTCTCGAACTGCAGTAAAAAAACTAGGAGTATATCTCGACTCCACTCTCTATGACACGGCAAGTCAATGCCGTAGCCTCTTCTGCTGCACTTACCACTAAGATAATCAACGCCGTTAAACCCTTCCTATCCTCGAAAAACTGCCTGAATGTAGCCAGAGCCACAGTAGGTACCAAACTGGACTACTGCAATTCCCTCTTTCTGGGCACGTCTGCACAAAACATTAATAAAATGCAAGTCACACAAAACAATGCTCTAAGAGCAGCCCTAAGCATTCCAAAAAGGGAGCACATCTCCCAAGCCAGAAAAGAAGCACACTGGTTACCTATAAAAGAGCGCATAATATTCAAATCCATGGCCATCACCCACAGATGCCTCTCTGCCAATGCCCCACCCTATCTTTCTGAAAGGATCACCCTCAATACTTCCACTAGACCTACCAGGTCACACCTGACTAACCAGACCTATGTACCCACATTCAAAAGAAGCAAAGCCGGAGGGTCCAGCTTTCAACACCTAGCACCCAAAAAACCGGAACGCACTCCCCACCGCCTTAAGGAACGAAAAATCATACCATGCCTTCCGTAGACTACTCAAAACCACGCTATTCAACTAACCCCGCTTCACCTGTCCTATTGTTTTTTCACCACTGTATGTAAATAACAGCAAATGTATGAAAATATGCTTCAATGCTCTGTGTATCTGTATATTCACCATGTATGCCTGTAACAAGTAAGACTTCTTTTAGTGCCATGATGCCCCCGGGCAGATGTGCGCTCTACAAATCCAAATAAATAAATAAAATAAATAAATTGCTATTGAAATGTTCAGTTTGGCCCAATCTAAGTAATAAACCCGGTTTGATTTTGTCAATTTAAGTAAATTCAATGGATTAAGGGTCTGATAGGACGTCTGTAGGTCTCCTTTTGGTAGGAATGCCAGATTACAAGTTTTGAATTCGTCCCCCCACTGAAATTGTTGGGCCAATCGTTCATAGTTTAGGAAGACATTTCCTAAGTCTTCCCCTCCTCTATATGGCTGGAAGATCCTGTGAGGGAGGATGGGTCTTTCTTGGGCTGCTACTACTCTGGCAATACCATCTTGGTACCTTGCTTCTGCCTCAACTTGGTGGGTTATGAGGCGCTCCAGGAGAGCCTCCAAGGTACCCATGATTTTAATTGGAACTGGTCTTTGGTAAGGTTCTTGATCTTCAAGTGGCCCTACCCTTTCTGGGGTTTCTGAAGGTAGTATGTCAGAAAAAGAAAATTGCGGTGTCCCGAAGGAAACCATTTCCTCTTCAAACTTCTGGATGAATTCTTCGGTCTCTGAAGGTCTACAGGAATTGATCACCGGGGTCTCACTAGTTCTCAGGGGCTCTTCTTCAGACCCTGTTTCGGGACTTCTGGACAAGATGGGAACCGACACAGGTTCGGAGGAAGTTACTTGAGGGGGTTTCTTTAGACTTAGTTTTATACCTAAACTTCCTGTTGAAAGGTTTTTTATCAGGTTTAATATTTTATTTCTGGTTGGGTCCAATGGAGTAGTCAGAAAGACTGGCTCCGTCAGCCGGGGGCCTTTCCTTAAAAAGACGTTTTTGTTGGGTGATTGGGACTTTTAACTTTAAACGAGCAACCAATGGATGGGTGTACCCATACTCAGACACCTGGGTTTATCTTAGCAAACAATACAGGGAGGTGGTGTCTCACGAGATAGTTACATACACATAACGCGTGTTATTTCCATATGGAAACCAAGGCTACTTGGCATCCTGAGTCATTAGGATCGTGAATCCAATAAATTTTATTTGTGCATAGAATTGCAACAAGATATATCCAAGATAGAAATGGACACGGACAAAAAAACGACAATTTACATCAGATATAAAATCATCAATTAGAATCAAATATGTGTGCAAAAGAGAGCAACAAAGTGCATCAAATAGTAAGGCTTACATGAATGTCTGAATTCATGTGCGAAATAATGCTATATCTTTGATGTAAACCTAATACCATGTGCAACAAACAGCATTAAAGTGCAAGAGTTAATCAGAACAGCATACCTGTTAAGTTATACATAGACCACATATTGGAACCTATTTTGTTTTTAAAAAAAATATGTAACAATGGTCATTATTGACCATACACAGCTATCTACAGTTTATTCACAAACCATTTGTAGTGGACAGAAAGCGTCAACTATGAGGTGGTTATGAGAGCAAAAAGAGACTTGTTACCAAAAATGTTCCCTACTGTATATGAATAACAAAAAACATCCTTCCAATGTAGCTTCGACAGACAGAACATCTCATTGTGTCTGTCTTCTTCAGGACAAGCAGAACCATTTAGTCTCTTCCTTTGTATTGATTAGCTTCAAGGTAGAGATGGTGTGTAATGAAGCACACAAAGAGTGTTCCTCCCTAATGCAATCACCCTTTGTTTCCTAAAAAGTAGCCACTCCAATATAACTAACCAACATATGCTTCAAAGAAATGATATGCCTCTTATCTATGTAGCCTATATCATTTTATATTGGTTCCTATGCACGGCTCCCGCTGTCCCATTTCGGAGGACGTCTCTCCCTCATGTCCCAGCTGTGTCTGAGCATGAGCTTGAATTCCCTTCAAACTCCTGTGTGGGATTCATGTACTGCGTTAGGCCAATCACTAGCATTTGGAAGCTAGACCTGCTTCTCGTGAGTGATCCTTGGACTCCTGTGCATCTTCTTTTTTCACAGTACCAGCCTTAAAGCTATATGCATGATACTTGTTACTTTCTGGGTTTCCAGTGCTGTTGTGTAGGTTAGGTTGACTGGCTTGACAACAAACTACATTGGTTCTATCCAGGGAGAGAGAAGGATGATTTAGAGTTGGAAAAGAGGTCGAATGTATTAAAGCGGGGGGATACCGCATTTTCTAGTGATGGTCTTCCCCAATAACATAGGGGGATTCCTTCCCCATGTAATCCTCCCTCGGTGCACCACCCCCAGGGAACTATTGTATTGTGGATACACCGCCCTGGCCCCATGGGAATGGTCTCCTTCTAGGGGAGAAGGAACGACAACCTCATATTAATCACACAATGCTCAGTGCAATCAATCCTCTGCATGGCTTGGACCTGCCCACCACTTGAGTAGGTGCTCCACCACCTCCTAGTTCTATTTTTGGGCCTATCTCGGAAGCAAAAGAAGACATATCCTGGTGTTTCCTACTCCTTTTTGGCTGTTCCTTTTTCACTGTTTTCACTTAATTTAATTTTTTTTTATCATGGAGATTTTCTGATGTGTTGGTCAATCTGAAAGTTCGGATGGGTGTTTGATATTTAGCGAGGCAAGCAGCCCATCTCTACTAAAAGCATGTTATTCAAGTTAAGGATTAAGCTTATTTCTGTTGCAAAGACAGTGCCATGTTTTGCTACTGCTTGGTACCCTGATTTCAGATCAGATCCATGCTGTAGAAGATTAGTTAGGGACCTGTAATTCTCGATTAAGAGTACAAAACAGTATCTGTCAAAGGCAAATTAACCAAAACAGGATGCCTTACTGAAAACATTGAACACATTTGCTAAAACGTTTTTGGGCCAGAGACCATTCTTCAACCTATTAGTAACATACTGAAACATGTTACTTTACATTAGATATTAATATTGCAGGTAAGTAACTTACCACCTCATCCTGCTTGTTGTTTGTGGTTCAAACGCAGAATGCCGGTCTTCCAGTTTTTTTAATGGGGTTCTATGTGTCTTGTAGGCAGCGCCTCTGGAAACCAGCGCGGGGAGAACGTCAGAACCTATTCCTGTTAATGCTTCTCTGAAAAGGTGAGTAAAAGATTGTTTTAAAGTGTTAATTGGGGGCGTGGCTGTATTTTCAGGGAGGGATGCTGGAACAGGAATTGGGCTGGTAGCAGCAGGTGGGTTTTTATCTAGGTTATTTAGTTGTTGGAGAGAGAAGTCTGTGAAAGTAGTAATGGGATGTGTTAGTTGATGAAGGGATTGTCGGCGGTGGGAGGAGTGGGTTTAGGAAGATGATTTATTGGGAGAAACGGATGTTTGTGGTGTTGATTTGTGGGAGCAAAGAGCTGGCTGCTGGCTTTCAGGGAATCCTTTTGAGTGGATTGTCTGGTGGGGTTTGAGAGAGAAGCTCTTGGTCAGGCAAGGGGATGGCAGGACAGTATTGTGAGTTATAGGTTTATGAAGGGAGAGGTTAGAGAGGAAAACAGGTCAACAAGTGTTGCTGATGGCCTCTAGAACACGCCACCTCTCAACGGTTCAAGGGTTTCCATTATGAATTTGAATAGGGTCCATACCTTATGCTCTTTTCCTCCCCAGATCTTCCTCCACCCTAGTCTAGAATTCCCTCAACTGAATGGCGTCACTGGAGATAGACAACCCCTACTATCTAGAATCAGCTGGCTAGTGGTGAGTGCCTAAAGGAAACCCCTTTTTACCATTTTCACTCCCTCCAAGGTCTTGGGGACCCACTAGAGGAATAACGAGAATTGGTGCCTTCCAACTGCCCAGGACTCTCGCCCTTTTCCTCTCATGCTCTTTTACTCCTCACCCTGATCTTTCTGATGCAAAAGCACCAGCTATAGTCATGTTTCTGTACCAATTCAAGATGAGTACCTTCATCTCCCCTCAGTAGTCCCTTTCAATAACCACAGCTCCCACATCCACAGAAGGTTTATGAGCTAATCCTGACCAGGGGGCAATCCGTCTTTCTGGCCCCTCCAGCCGTAGACCAGTCCTGACTACAGCCTGTCCCCGATAGGAACCACTTCTTTGTCATCTCCATGCAGGTCAAATCCCACAGTCATTGAGGTTGCTCTAATGGGGACTCGGGCAATTTTAAGTCACTCAGACTATTCTTAACATCTGTTGGTTGTGGGCAACCTCTATATTAGGGTCTGAACAATGCCACAATGAAACCACATGTCGTAGGCGGCTTTAAGAACACACCAACTCTGTTCAAGGGTTTATATTTATTTGTAATTTAAATAGCATCCAACTAAGGGCCATTCTCTCTCTCTCTCTCTCTCTCTCTCTCTCTCTCTCTTTTTCTCTCTCTCTCTCTCTCCCTCTCTCCCTCTCTCCCTCTCCCTCTCCCTCTCCCTCTCCCTCTCTTATATCCCAGAGTGTCCTAAACCCCAAAGTGGTCAGTCACTATCGATTGGTAACCCCTACTATCTAGAATCTGGATGGCTAGTGCTTAGGACCTAAAGGCAACCACCTTATCGTACTCCACCAGTGGTCTTGTAGGTGGATCCTAACCTAGGGTCCCACAAGAAGATTGATTACAGGAGTTGGTTTTGGGGAGATAACAGATTGATGACAAGCATAGGAGTTGATGGAGGAGAGGGGTATAGTTTGAGAGAAGTGATGAGTTGTTAGATGAAAGAAAACTAGCAGTGAAAAGAGAGTTGATGTGGGAATGAGTAAAGCATACAGTGCTGTATGCCCATTGGGGCCTTCAGGGCTTTGGCTTGAGATGGTAGCAAGTCTAAATTACTTGAACAATGATACATTTATGAAACTGGGGAGAGTGTGCACAATCTGTTGATGTTACTGTGCAGCCATGCTGCCCATTCTAATGGTCTGTCACAAGGCGTGCATCAGGAATTAACTGGAGATCATATACCCTTGCGGGATTGATTGGGGATGGAATATTGTTTTTAGCTGTCACAGGGTGGCTTTACCTCTGTAAAGCCACAAAACAAATTAATGTAGAAGCAATATGAGAGAAGTTCTGCCACAAAAAACACACATTTGTTTACGAACGCAAAGCACAACGCTTTTTTACTTCAGTCCCTTTGATGGACAGAAATATAGAAGGATTCAAAATAGGTTATATTTTCCACTGATGAGGTCTAGGAAAATTCTGACAGCTGCAGATTGCACCTTCAGAAAGTCTGCCGGACAGATTATCTGAAGATTCCGATACAATCTTTTATATTGTTTAGGCCTGGATAATTTAAGCCTTTTATGTTGAATTGAACAGGTTTTTGAAAGAAGTGGCTTGACAAGTGTCCCGAGCCTCAACTCCAATGAATGTTTAGATGAAGAAACTTCTCGGTCGCAGTCCTGATCAGCAGGTCATCAAAGCTCTTTGGGAGAAAGGCACCACTATGGCTTTCCTCTGGACATTGCTTAAAAGGTCAATTGCAGTTTGGGAACTATTGGCTATTATACCTTTTAGCTGCTGCCCTGGCATTGATAAATGTGGGCCCATGATATTAGCGTTTATTTATTGTGCATTTGTAATGCGCTTACACAACAAGTAAATTGTGTTTTAAAGCACCGTAAGGGGAACAGGGAGGGGACATTGGAATGAAGAATGAATACAACAATGAAAGTTAGAGGCGGACCTACTAGGCCTTGTGAGCATTCAGTACATGCAAGTGCAGAGGGAGAAAAGGATTGAGGGAATGGGGGTTAAGTGTTAGGTGTATCAAGAGGGAAGTGATAGGGAGTGAGCAGCTGTAAGTGCATAGGTGGAGTGGTTAGCCGCCAAAATAAGTAAGTGCAGGCCTGCAGTGACATAGGCTGTAGGTGATTGGGTGTGGATGGCCAGGACCCGAGAGGACACATAAGGGCCCTGGACACCAATCTCGGCAACTGTGGGATTTAACAGAGTTGGGAAGAAGGGAAGGAGGAGATGAAAAGGAAAGTTTTGAGGAGCTTCTGGAATTTGAGGGGATCCGGCTCAAGATGAAGAGGTAGGGGGAGGCTATTTCATAGGCGGCAGCCTGCTGAGGAAAGAGATCGGCCACTCGCTTGCTGTTTAACAAAGCGCTTAACACACAGAGTTGGTGCCGGAGGAACGTAAAGATCTCGAGGGAGAGTATTTAGTGAGAACAAGTTGTAGTTAGCATGGTCCCCGGCCCCAGACAGCCTGGTGGATGGTTCAGAGGGATTTGAATTTGATCCGTGCAGCAACCAGGAGCCAGTGGAGAGTTTTTAGGGCTGCAGAGATGCTGTCCATGGGCTTATCCTTGAAGCCAAGGATAAGTCTTTCAGCCATATTCTGGATTAGCTGAAGGGGTTGTAGAGAAGAAGAGGGTAGATTAAGGAAAAGGCTATTGCAATAGTCTAGCCTAGAGAGAACCAACGGTCTGGAGACATTGATGAGCTTCTGGGGCAAGGTGAGGTATGGAAGAATTCCTTTGAGGAGGTGGGGTTGTAAGTGGGACTTCTTGTCAAGGTCCTGAATGTGAGGGATGAAGGAAAGAGAGGACTCGAAGATGACTCCCAAGGTTTCTGGCTTCAGATGAAGATGAAGGGGGAGAGCCAATAGAAGATGGCCAGAGTGAGGGACAGAAAGCGGCAGCAGGAGTCCCAATAGGAAGGATCGCAGTCTTGCTGGCGTTGAGGCAGAGATCATTGGAAGTACACAAGGACTGGATGGCAGATAGGCAGTCCGGAATGATGGAGGAAGTAAGAAGAGGATCAGAGGGAAGTTTGAAGAATAGTTGTGTGTTGTCTGCATGACACTGGAAGTTTGGAGAGAAGGTGGAAACGAGGTGTGCAAGCGGAGCAAGGTAGTTGTTGTTAAACAGCCAGGGGGAAAGGTTGGAGCCCTGGGGGACGCCACAGGTGGAGATATGGGTGGGGAGGAAAAAGAGCCCAGAATAACCTGGGACTGACGGTCACTGAGGAAGGAGGTCAGCCTGTCCAGTGCCCGCTCCAAGATACCTAGGGTATCGTGGAGTCGTTTTATGAGGATGGAGTGGTTGACCGTATTGAATGCAGAAAAGAGATCAAGTAGAATGAGAACAGCTGGAGAGTTGGTAAGAGCAGCTGGAGAGTTGGTTGCAGGACTAGTCTGTTCAAGAAGGACATGCAGATAGATGTCCTCTACAAATATTAGTGGACAATTTCAGTCAGGATATAGAAGGGAGTTATAACATAAACAAAACATTGGGGGGGGTGGTAATCTTACCAGGTGGTTTACCACAGTTTGAAATATGGGTACTGAGCCATACTTCCAGTTCTACCAAAGTAGTGTTTGCTTTGTGGGAGGCTGACATTCTATCTAGCAGTACCAATCTGATAGGTGTCTGCTTGAAATCATACTTGACACAAGAATGCTGACGCCATCTCTCTCTGGGAGTTAAAGCCAAACTAGCTAGTCCAATTATCTGATTTATTTGGTATTTTCTGCACTAGCAAAGTCACTGTCCTTTTGTGGGGCTTGGATACAAATGGGGTTCTTGAATCATAGTATAGGAGGCATGTGGGATCAGAAGTTGTTTTCTCTTGAAGACATAGCATCACTACCAGTTTTATTAGGCAGGAATGTAATGGTATTGAGGGGAGCTGTAACGTTCTTAATGGTCAGTGGCAAAGATTTTTTAAATGACCTAGAATAGCGATGTCGGTTGGTAGGCCAGAGGAGGTAGTCTTATGATATTGTCTGCTGTAATAGCTCAATTGGAAGAATATCATATTGGAGTAAGTATGATGAAGGGATAATGAATTGGAGGAAGTATGATGAAGGGATGTTATGTTATATGCTCTGAATGTTGCTGAAAACGAAGAGATCAATGACTAGAGGAAGGGTGTGACTGATGAGAAGATTGATGGTTGGGCGAAAATGGGAAAGGCTTGTGAGGAGCAGTTGTTGGCAAATAAATTGTTTAGTACTGGAGAACTGGTATATAAAGAGAGACAGTTATTGGAAGGGGTGCATTGTTGGGGGGTGGGTTGATTTGCCTTGGGTAGTGTGTGCCTGAAGAGAGAGCAATTGGTGGGAGAAGCAAGTGTTTCTCAGAGGAAGGAACATTTAGGAGAGATACTGGTGGATGAAGATTAGTGGCGTATGTTTTGGTTTAGGGTAGGATAGTGTTTGTCAGATGTTGTAGTGCTTATTTCGAGAAGGGTTGGCCCAGAAACACCTACAAGGACTAACTAAGGTTGTAAGCAGTAAATAAGGGCTATGTTGGTTGGGGCAGAATATTCATGTTGGACGAGGAAGTTGCGAGTTGGATGGTCTTGGAGGTGGGGGGTTACTTGCGAAAAGGTTTTTTGATGAGACTGATGAGCAAATATTGGAGGTTGGAAGACACAGTGAGGGGAGGAAAGGGTTTATTGAATGAAGAGAACGTGTGAAGGATTGGAGATTTGGGGGGTTGCAGAAAGAGTTGGCAGTCAATACGAGAGGGTATATCAAAGGAGGGGTGTGCAAAAAAAGACTGGTGAAAGCTGCATTTTTTGGGGGGCAGCAGCAGGTAGTGGGGAATGATTTTTGGGAGGCTCATAGTGGACAGTTCTCAGCGAGGGGATTACACGAAAATATGGAGGGAGAAAAAACCGAATGGTTGAAATTATCGGATTTTCGGCTGTACCAAAATTACGTACAGCCAAAAATGCCAAACATTTCAACCATTTGGTTTTCATTATACCGAACAAGTGAAGCGGGGGAGTCCCTCGCACCCTTGTTTGCTATAATGGAATCAGGGTTAGGGGGGGCTGTCCCCCACATCCAAAGCAACTATGCTTTCTCCCTGAAAAGGACCCTGCAGCGCCGGTTCCCATCCACAGAAGTGAAGGGAACTGGAACTGCAGGGACTCGGCAGCACAAAGCGAAGTGGGCTGCAAAAGGTAAATAAGGGGTTCAAAGGAGCGGGGTCTACAAAGGCCAATAAGTTGTGGGGTGCTTATTTCGAATACGAACATTTAGAATTTAACATTTTCATCTTCAAAATGTTCGTATTTGAAATAATCATGTTCATCCTGCTCCAAGAGAGGATATGGCAGTCTAAGTAACAGCTTGTTAAAGTTGGCAAAAGTCTGTGGCGAGTGTTGCTGAGAGAGAATTAGTGGCAGAAGTCATTGTTAGAAGGTTCTCTTAGTGGGAGAGGGTTAATGGGTGGAACAGTGGGAGGCTTTTTGCGTGTGGGTGAAGTCATGTGTGTGGGAGGATGTACAGAGGGCATTTTGGAGTATGCCCCTCTTGGTGGTTATAGGTTTAGTGGTGTACGGTACAAAAAATAAGCAATTGCCAAGGCTTGGTGAGAAGTTGTTGATTGAGAAGCAGTTGTGCATTGAGCGACTCATAGCGTAATGTTTTTCATCTTTGATCATGTCCTCTGTTGTCATTGTCATGGAAATGCCTCTTCATGCTTCTTTCTCCTCTTTTTAGGTGATGATATTGGCAATAAGGCCACTGGAGGCATTTTTTCATCAATTCAGGCACAGAGATGGTGATACCGGCACTTGGAAGCAGACAGTCCTTGCTTTGTAGCCAGGAAGAATGGACATGTGGCGGCTTCTCTACATCACCTAGGAAGGCTACCAGGATAGGGTGGCATTTGTAGAGACTTCCTGGACTCCCTGTCTCTACAGACTAGAGCTCACATTGCATGGCACCCGGCGGGCAGTGCAGGGCACGGCAGGAGACAACTCGCCCCTTTTTCTGGTTTATTTATTGGTGGGAGAGGGGTCAAGGGGAACTGTGTGATTCTTGTTCAGCAGTCCGGTGTGGAAAGCCGGGTCAGAAAGTGGATGTTATTTAAGGACTAGAGCTACAAATGTTAACTTTAATGTTGCAAGAAGAAGGAGACTAGCTGGTCTCTCTTTCAGGGGTCCATGAGCCATATTGATGTCGTCATATCCATCCCGCACTTCTCCCTCTTTAGTGCTTGGGAGACCTGCAAGATGGTGGAGAATGCTGTCTGTAGTTTATACTTCTTTCACCTGAAGTTTGGGCCATTAAGGCAAACCTCTTGACTGTTATGTGGGGGCTGCCCTCCTGGCTGTTCTAGATAGTGCACCGAGAAATTGAGGCTGACTTCTTGGTTGTTCTATGTAGGGTGTGGATCGAGGGTGGTTGCATATGTTTCTGGAGCGCATAACGACTTGTGTGAGCAGTGGAGGACAAGTTCAGATGTGTAGATTCTGAGGATCGTGGCAGATGCTGATGCCTTGCCTACAGGAATCATTCACTGGCTGCTGAGATGACTTCAAGTGGTGTATTCCCCAGAAATGTCCTAGATTTTGACCTGGATGCAGATCTCCTGCAGAATCTAATAATGTGCGTTGCTTCTGGGAGATGCTAGACTCTTTCTCACGTCTTATTAGACCGATTGTTGTGTGAAATTGAGGGTGGTGTCTATAAAGGAATGTTTTTTCTATTTCCATGACCCCTTGGACAGTTCACCTTTGTCTTTTAATCCTAAAAGATAGCTAACCGATTCAGATATAGTTCGAGCACAACTAACCCATTGAAAAGTATCCTGTCCTCCCGAATAAGAAAGGGAATAAGAACAATTGATGTGGTAGCTGTGTAAACATAGCAACAGCTTGGAATCGACCTCACACCATCTCAGATCTGACTCGATACCGGGGACACAGGAAATAACCCACACAAGTCTATGGTCATATGAACAATGCTGGAATTAAACAAGTTTCAGAAGGGAACCATTCAGTTTAACTTAGAGTTTTGTACTTTTGGTGCCTTTTAATTATAAGGTCACATATTTTCCATGAAAGGAAGACATCACACATGCACTGGCATTTCTGCAGGAAACATGTGTTTGCCACTGCTATCTTACAGTGTGCCTTTATTTGGCTTTTTCTATGCTATTGCTGTCTTTGCCAATATCATTTAAGTTCCTTCCAAATGTTAAGAGCCAGTAAGCCCTCAATGTTCCCAAAAGGTGAGATTTTAGCCTGCTGGAACAACACCTCACAAACGTGAGCTGTAGGGGACTGTCGGATTTTAATTGTTGGAGGCTCTTGGAACTGAAATGGCTTGTGGGACCACTCAGTAGGTTGGTTTACAGGACTCTTTTGCAAACTTCGGAACAACTGGGCAGGTTGGGAACATTTTCTGGGGATAGGCTTACTGATAGGTTTGGAGGTATCGTCAAAGACCATCAAAGGGGCTGGCATGACAGCAACCCTGTTAATCCCCCTCTGACATTTACAAGCTCTGCAGCCTTGACAAGCAACCATGAATTGAATCAGGATAGCTACAGAAATCCATGCACCGAGTGTTACTTTATGTGACTTTTCAGGCAAGTTTAAAGTGTCACTGTTCTGGGCTTTGACACTTTTACTTGTTCAGTGACTAAGTCCCTGTTTGACTGGCCTGTTACAGAACAAGTGGGGATAGTCACAGGTCTGGACTTCGCTTGATCTGTTTCAAGAGGAAATACGGGTTTCACAGGAATCACTTGGATGGCTTTGTTATTGAGGAAGTAGCCTCCTGCCGACAAGCTTATAATGGGCCAAATGTTTTGCAAGTGTCTGCCCAGCCACGGCCAAGCTCTTGCAAATTGAAATTGCAATGGACATTAAATTTGAAAACTGGTGATGGCAGATTAACCCCAAGTGATCACCTTCATCTTCAGCATTGCTTTGCTTACACTCAAGAAGGCAGTTAGTTTCACAGTCTCCATGTTGTAATGTGAAGGCAGATGAGCTCTCCAAAGTTGTCTTAAAGTTGGCGACGAAATCTGAGGTTGCCATTGTTTCTGTGATGGTGGCCTGATCTGCTGTCCCTCAAATCCCACTTGAGGCCAATATAGCTAAGCTCAAGAGTCACTGGACCGTACCCAAGCATCTGAAATAAATGTCCAGATGATTTCATACCTTTTTGGAGGATTCCGCAAAGTTCCACATTATTTGGTGACGTTTCCATTTGCCACCACAATGATTTTGGGATCGGGTACACCAGTGTGTACTAAGCACAATAGCTGGGTGATTTTCAAAAATACTATGTCAAAAGGAAAAACACAATTCGGTAGAAAGCTGTGTAATTTATGGTTCTCCTTAACCATAAAGTGAAATGCGGACACACAGGAGACCTACCATATGGACCATTGCCAAATATCCACTATATTTCTAGATCCAAGATTGTGGTCCTGTAGCTGGCATAGGTAGAAACATTCCTTTAATCAACAAGAGCATGACAAATGCCTGTGTGGGTCCCACTCTGACAAAACCTGACATGTGACTGAGCTACCACGTCTTGTACAAAACAAAACATATCTTGACTGTTAATGTCCTCCTTTTGTCTCAAGGTTTGCAGTAAATTCCTCACTTAGTACCCCCTCCATTTTCTTGGTTATGAGATGAAGCATTTTAGGAAATATAATCCTTTCTGGTCTATATACCTTTGACAGAAGCTATGTTATCAATCGGAGAGCTGCACATTTGGGTTATCCTTCCCTCAACTATCCATTTAATGCAGCGTGGCAGTAGACTTTTCTGACTCTAGGGTGATACATTGGGCATACATTGTTCCTCTACTTAGATCTTAAAACAATTCATGGAATAATAACTGGCCTTTAATCTGAAAAGTGGTGTGAAAAGTGTCCCCATAGCGTAGTCCTCATTAAAATAAGAAGCATGTGGAGTATAGGTTCCAATGACCATCATCTTGGTGAATGGGAATACAGTTGCCTTAGAGCGTTTCTTCTTTGCTCTCATTCAGAGATTGCAAAACTTCCTCATATTAGAAAGGTGGCCAAAATCTTCAGGGTCCTTTTTTTTACCCACAAAGACAGCTGAAATGGCCATTGTCAATCTCTGCTGCCAGAATTGGATGAGCAAACATATTAATTGTGATCCTGCTCCTTGAGTTCAGGTGGCAAATTCATAAAAACATTTATTTAGTCAATTCATTGCCAGTGTTTAATATCACAAAAATCTAAATGGGAATTTATCATATTTGTGGAAGACAATTAAAATCTCAAAGTTCCTCTCTCCTTCAAGAAAAGTTGACCTTTACAGACTCCTATTTACAGCCAAACAAGATCAATGAGGTCTCTAGAACCTTCCATGCAACCCAGAAAGACGTTTCATTGCACTGGTCTTCCACAATCAGGCCCTTGAAAACACCAGAATCTTCACATTAACTCGATAAAAGAAATGATATTGTAAGAGTCTTATTTACAGCCTAATAAGGCCACCATGCTCTATCGACTTCCTGGCAGTCCTAGAAGCCATCCAAGCTCTCCAGTATTTTCCTTTTGGCACATAAAGAATTTAAAGGTTCCCGGGGTCTACCTCTCATCCCAATAGGCTGTGGGAAATCTGTGGTCTTCTTTCAACCAAGAAAGCTATCAGAACTCTCTCTGGTCTCTGCCCCTCTACATCCAGAAACTATTTGAGCTTGTGATGTTCTACCTCTTTCTCCAAGCCAGGTAACCATTTCAGCTCCCTGTAGTCTCTTGCAGCCTAATAAGCCATCTGGTCTCTAGATGCTCTTCTTCCACAGTTAGCTTTCTGAGCACTATTGTCTTACTATAAGAACAGGAAGCCATCAAAGCTATCGATTTCTGTTGGCTTTCTGGGCAGTGACAACAACACTTTCCAGGATCTACCAAGGCATCTGGGTTCTCCAGACTATCTACTCTCAGCCCAAAAAGCATCTGAGCACTCTGGGGGCTTCCCAGATGCCCAGGGAGCCATCTGAACCCTTTGTGTTCACGCTTACAACACAGGAAGCTATCTGAGCAGTCTATAGTCTTCATACTTGCCCAAAAAGGCATCTAGGCTCTTGGTGCCACAACCCTCTCCACCGAGGAAGGAATTTGAGCCTTGCCTTTCACACATCCCAAGGAGCCGTCAGAGCTTTTCATTGTCATTGCCACAGTCAAGAAAGCCACCTGACCTCATCAGAAACTTTCTTATAACCCAGGGGTCTCCACATCCACTTCAACATCCAAATTCATTCTATGCTTTTCAAATCGTCACATAAAATACATGTATGTATATTGGATCTAAATGGGAGTTGTTTACATAGTTCGTAGGTATCTTGAAAACCTGGTGTGGTTGGGACTTTTCTATTAATCGCAGAAAGGCATCCATGGGATACAATTCAAAGCTTTGGTATCAAGGATTTTTATTGAACCTGATACAATTTTAATGTATGAAACAAATCATGATTTAATCTGCACTTGTAAAAAAACAATTTACATAGCAGGAAACAACTTTGTATTAAAAAGAGCACATCTAAATAGTAAAATTCATTCTATTCAATCGTCCAAGCATTCATCCACATACATCCAACCAACAATCCACTCATACCAACCACCAATGGGTATACAATATAAAATCTATAAGAAAATTAATGACATATGATTCATCAGAAAGATTTATAGAAAAGAATGTTCGATCAATCTGTCGGGTCACACTTGGAGTGTGAATTGGGATGAGGTCGTGTCCGGAGACTTCTGGGACCCATCTCAATTGCTTAGGCCACTGACACTATCTATTGTGGCCCGACAGATTGATCGAACATTCTTTTCTATAAATCTTTCTGATGAATCATATGTCATGAATTTTCTTATAGGTTTTATATTGTATACCCATTGGTGGTTGGTGTCAGTGGATTGTTGGATGGATGCATGTGAATGAATGCGTGGACGATTGAATAGAATGAATTTTACTATTTAGATGTGCTCTTTTTAATACAAACTTGTTTCCTGCTATATAAATTGTTTTTTACAAGTGCAGATTAAATCATGATTTGTTTCATACATTAAAATTGTATCAGGTTCAATAAAAATCCTTGATACCAAACCTTTGAATTGTATCCTTTGGATGCCTTTCTGCGATTAATTATTATATTAATACTCCTATCCAGAGTGTGGGGTCTCCTGTGTCTTTCAGAGAACACACATGGTTGGGACTCTTGACAACTGGACTGGGATCAACTTGTTAAAGTACACGAACACAGTAGAAGTCACCATAATCTTTCCCATAGCCTAGGTAGACAGTTGTTCTTGCGATTTTTCTTCACATTCCAGGAGCAAAGATCAAATGATGATAACCTATATCTTGATGATACACTTTTTACATCAGTTCTTCTGTTCTATAGCCCTGCAAATAGCAGTTATTTGTTTTACCAACCTCAATGTACTCGTTGTATAGACTTTGGTTCAATGAAAGTCTGAATGAGGCTGAAAGGCATTTAAGCCTATAACCTACTGGCTTCACAGATCTCCACAACAAGCGTTTACCTCACAAACTTTTCCTGCTTACAGCGAGCCTGGGAAAACCGTTGCAATGCACAATGCCCTGGCTAGAGCGAGGGTTTCTGAAACCTCACCCCCTCCCACTCCTAATGTTACCTCCCTGATCTGTGTTCCAGAGGTCTAGAGTAGTTTAAGTGTTGGGGTATTTTCCAAGCTTTCCTGATATCGTGGACTTTGCGCATGAAGGTGTGCCTGGGGTGGAACCTGGTCTCTTTCTGTCTACCTACATATTCTTTTCCTCTGCCATTTTATCCTAGAACGCAATTGCACACAGAAATGGGCATACCTTTACTTGAATCATCACTTTTCAGTATTCTTTAACATTAATGACAAATATGCATATGTGTTCTCTGTGAAGCCTTCATACGTTACTGTGATTGAACTTCCCAGCAAGCTCGTGAAAAAGAGATTTGATTTGAGTTCCAGAGGAATTCAACCATGAGGCCTATGGATAGTCTTGAAGGACTTTATTTATCAGAGTGTTTGTTCACTACATGAGTTGATTCTGAGATCTGGCTTAAGAATATTCAAGTGTGAGGATGCAGGGTTAAAGGTGGAAGTATTGCCTTTCTGCCACAATCTGGAAGATGACTCCATATTAATGACGAGTGCTGACTTTATCGACGTATCCCATTGACTCTTCAGATTATGGACGCAAAAGTCAGCTGAAGTTAAAGACGGTGATAATTGTGCGGAGAATGGTGACTTTGGGCGAGTGGAGTTGCAAGACCTTTGTGGGTTGAGAACAGCTAAGCTTTAGATGAAGCTAGCCTATACTCTTGAGATGGTTGTATGTAAATAAGAGGAGGAACCCTATGGAAGTAAACAGAACGACCCAGCTGCCTCTTTCGCTCCATGAACTATCGCAGATCAGCCTGCCCAACCCTCACAAGTTAGGATTTTTTATAAGAGTGCCAAAATTTGAACTGCCTAATGTTGTGAAGTAATGAAATTTCAAGGGTGAAAATCTGGGTCAACGGATGGTCTTGCCCTTTCCTACTTAGAATTCACACCAGTGACCTGAGGAGGCTTTAATACTTGAGTGGTAGACTGTATATTGGTGCCACATAGGTGCAAGCCAAGCAGGAAGGACCATGCTAACCCAAGGACGTTTGGGTGAAGGGTAGGTGTCCATAAACACTCTGATGGGCTATTCTGGCCTTTGGTTTGTTAAAGGGGAGGGTCTCTGGGGCTCCTTGATATAAAAAAAAGTGGAAATCATGGTGTCTACCAATCCTTCCCTTGTTGCCTTTTCCATTTTTAATCTGGTCTTGGTGGCTCGTATATCAGGAATGCCCCTTCCCATGACCCACTCAGTGCCACTCCTAGTTTATAGGTATCCCTACTTGTTGACATGGGAGCTGGTAATTCTTGCCTTTGGAGGAAGTTACTAGTGGTCCTTTGGTCTAGCAGTGTCCCACTTCTGGTCTCAGTTTACAAGGGAAACACCGTTGTTCCATGTTTTGAACCTTGTTTACCTGTGGAATTCTTTTTATTTTTTATTTATTTGTTGCTTCATGTTTTATTTGTGTTGTAAACCTAATTAGGAGACAGTGCCAAGACTCCTGCTACTATAACCTGTAGATGGTGGCAGAGTGTTTATCAGTGCTGTAAGAAATGCAATTGTTGTATTTATTTTTTTATCGAAAGCCGACATGATGGAGGGTCATATCTTTTCTTTATTTTATATTTTATTCAAATGTCTTATTTTTTTATTTCAGGTTACTCTTCTGTTGTATATTTGTAACATAACCTGTTTCTCTGCCTTTCTTGAGGGGCCCAATGACAGGCAATCCTCCGCCTGTGTTCGCTGGCCTGCATATGCTGGTCCTAGCTTAACACTGCCTTCTGTGTGACACTACATATGGTGGCAGCAGTGCTTAATCTGTGGGGGAGGTTGCCAGGGCACAGCCCTGGCACTTATTTCTGAGCCCTTGCACTTATTTTTGATCCTAGTTTCATGGTTTTGTGGTGTTTTGGCAACTTTATTATTTCAACTGTCAGTCACAGTAATATAACAATCAACAGTTTGCACTGGCCAAGGTCTGCATCCTGGGCTGGCTCAGTGTAATTCACGACCCTGATGGCCCAGGTTGGCACTCAGTACTATTTATCCATGTTCATGTATAACAATGAGTTGGACAGTGACAATATTGGCACTAATGCTGGCCAAGTCTGCACACTGCGCTCTCAGCCTGAATGATATTGATGCATATTATCTACTGTAATAACTATCAGGGTGGGTTGTCAACAACAGGACAGTCACCAGCCAGCAGCCCCAATAGAAGGGCAAAGTTAGTGCAAAGGCCAATTTCAAATAGGCGTGCCTGTCTTGAGGGGCGACCTATAAAAGATGATTTTGCTTCACTGTTTGGCAGGAAAGGTCATCAGTTCAGTGATGATTTTGCCTGCATTTGTCCATCAATTTACCATAGGAGGAAAGCATGTTTGCTCTTTTTTTTCTGAGGACAGGTGTTTAACATGTTGCACTTGCCAACGATAGGATCAGAGCAAAATGTTAACGTTGGTGCGTTTTAAAGAAAGACAAACTTATTTTATTTCAAGATACAACTTAAATGTTATGTTAATTGGTAGCTGTAAATCAGTGTCTCCTCAATGAGCCGAGCGGAGTTGCAGCTTTAACTTCAAATATGCTCACAGTGCATGGAGCAAGCATGGGTGGGTACAGTGGTCGAGGAGACCTGATATGTCACAGATGCCCGAGAAAATATTTGGGCCCTGGCACTTATTTTTGTACAAATTAGGCTGGATGGGTCTAGTTATCCTAAATCCATTCCCCTCCCCATTGATATCAATAATTATCCCTACGCCTTCATAATCCTGAACATTCCTCTGCAATTTTACTGCATTTTAGAAAAATGCTGAATTGTCGCATGGTAAGAGCATTGCCACAGATCAGCCCTTTATTGTATTGAAGATGCATTGACCACAAAGCTTAGAGTGCAAGCAACTGGCTGGTATGGTATTGTCTTAGAAAAGCAAAGTGGCCGCAGTTCCCAGGGTCAATCGGATATCACACATCTAATGGAAAAGAGAAGATGTGGTTAAACTTGCCAAGGCCGAATCGGCCTGTACCTGGGTAGGAAATGTAGGAAGTGTATAGACCCAAGTCATTGGCAACAGAGTGGGCCAAACCTATGTATTACTAAAAGATCACTGGAATCTGGCTTTCCAAGTACACAGGTGTTCACATGAGGTTTGCCAGAGAACTCTTGTTGCGGGTGGGTCCTTACCCCTGACTGTGCCCACCCTGCTTCTAACTGGAGACTTGCCCAGATGAGCCAATTTTACTGTGCAGTAGCTAATATTGTAGCATGTGAAGGGTCTCCTGCATTGTCTGAGGTTTGGGCGCCCGATTCACACTTCAGGAGTGCCATCGATGTATAGGTTTAGGTGTGTCTATTGTATCATGATGTACTTTGAGTTTCACATCACACAGTACAGCAGTTCAGCCACTGAAAAAGTGCATCACCAAGACATGAGTATAACACCTGATAGTTGTGGTTGTCCAATAGCCACATGGCCATTATAACCAGCCTGACATTTCCCAACACATCCAAATCAGGTTTCAGCACGGAAAAGCTTGCCTACTGTTCGGCTTTCTTTGCTAATGGAATTCACTGAAAGCTTTCCTTTGTCAAGTGTTGAACAATGCATCACACCAAATGAGGACTGTGAATAGTTACACAATGGGGCAACAAAGCATTTTCTGGTTTGCAGTCACCATGGCTTCCACATACCAATCCTGTTACTTTACACTGAATGTCACCTGCACTGCATGAGGGATGATGTTGGGAAGGACGACATTAATTCTAAAGTATTCATAACAAAACAAGACCAAAAACTGCAAGGGTGTGCTTTATTTATGTAGAGCTGTGTCCTTTGTTCCAGTAACAGATAACACGCCAACACTGTTGCCTTTTAACAAATTACATTATCTCAATCCTAAGCAGTTTTCTACTTCCATTTGCTCAATACCTTTTTCATTTCACATCACCTTGTCCTGGAAGTGTGATGTGCCTTGTAATTTGTGTCATGCTGATTCACTGCCAATCGGAGGGCTTTGAGTGGTCCCTGATACCAGTTTATTAACCATACTGATGCTGGATTTTGGATCACCATGCAATTATTTTCCATTAGCCCCTAGGTAGCAAAAAACAATCCTGATACATGCGAACCACAAATGTGTGTCATTCCAGGAAGGGCAAACCCCTGCTTGCATAATTCATGCTTTACACAGTCTATCTATACTGATCACCAGAGTTGGTTACCCTACTCTGGACTTCACACCTTGTGCAGTGGTGTCCAAGGGGGTAGTTAATACACAGGGCTTCAGTCAGGTTCTGAGGTGGGAGTATTTTACTCCATACCTATGGAGGTTGGTAGTACAGTATTTTTTCTGGGAGTAAAAAAGTAGCTCATTGTTGACTGCGGTACTTTGGAAAATAAAAAGACATTGTAATTTTTAATTAATAGATACATGCCTTCGTCCCGCCCCCTTTCCTGCATATGTATGGTAGGTCATGTGAAGGGTGGACTGGGCCAGAGCCTAAGCACAGCAACGCGTGCTTCCCCTTTAAGAATTTGCACGTGAAAGCATGCTGCACACACAATATGCGGCCAAACACTACACTACGTGCTATACTCCGTACGCTCAGTCCCTTGCTCTTCATTAGATGGGTTGGATGCCTGATGCTGCTTTTCTTCTTCAGTTCGTTGCTTCCTCACAGTATTTGCTTAAATGTTTTTCTTTTCCCTTGTTCACCTCAGTTCCAATCCTGTCTATACCGGGTAAAGCAGGTTTTTCTGTATTCACATGGTGTTGTAGGTCATTCTTATTAGTGGACCCCCGTGCACCTTACCTAGAGTGTTTGGGCCCTCTTTATCGTTAGGACACTGGAAAAACTCGACGGGGGGCGGTGGTGCAGCTCGCTGACAGCTCTCTGGCTCTTACGGGCCTCGGCTCCAGCGATGCGCCTCGACTCCGGACATGACTTTGATAGCCATACTTATGTGGGGGGGCACAACACCCCCTACTTAAGTTCCTTTTTTCCACTCGCCCGGCACACTGTTCGGAGCTTGATCTTGACTTCCATGTCTTTTCATGCAGCTCTGACTGGCCTGCAGTACTTGAGCTAAGTACTGTAGTCTACGGAAGGTTCTTCTAATTATCGCGTTTAATCTTCGATGAAGAAGGGGACTCTGTTCCCTTTGGCTTGGAACTGCTTGCAGGGCAGGGCTCGGTCCCCCACCCAGCTGAATTTTCTAGTGGGCCAGGTATAGCTCCTATAATTTGCCTCAGGCCATCACGACAAAATTAAATTGGGTACATTCCCTGATATCGAGATGCAGCAGGAGAGGCCATATGCACACCCAAATGCACAATTTCACAGAATCGATAAGGTGGTATCGGCTTTCTGCTTCGGTGCCCTGTTTAGGCCGTTAGTGCAGTGTGACCTCATGGATATCCTCAACCAGGGTCTCCAGCCGGAGACTGCTATCTTCTTCAACTTGGCCATCGTGCATGTAGTCATTACATTGTGACAGTTGCCTTGCCCGATGCAGGCAGTCAACAGGGAGGTCACCAAACAGTATAAGCCTGCACGGGGAGACAAACTTTCTTTTGGCACACCTGTGTTCCGAAGGCCAGGTAGTCCAGGCTGCGTTGGTGAACTCGATCGATGCAGACCCTCCCGACAGATAGGGAGTTGAAAATTATGAATGCCCTAGTGAAGAGGATTTTTGAGTACGGGAGCATGGCCCTTAAGGCAGTGAAACTCTCTAGCGCGTTTGTCAAGTTTTTCCGTGTCTTTTGGAATGTGGTATTGGAGGCGTTGACACATTTACTTGTGAGGTCAGGGATGGATTTTTAGCTATTGTGAATGATAACAAGGAAGCCACTTGCCAAGCCCTTTAAGTTGGTCTCGATGCAACAAATTGTGTCGGAAGAGCCATGTAGACTTCGACGGCCTTTCACAGGGCCGCTTACCTTTGGTCATCCAGGTTTTCTGCAGAAGTCCAGTTGAAACTGTTGGATATGAGTTTTGACGTAGAGTACCTTTTTGAACCCAAAGCTGATTAGTCCTTACAAAGGTTTAAGGAATGATATGATATGGCATTTGTAACGCGCCTATACACAAGTGTTTCAAGGCGCGAATCAAAGCTCTTGGCAGAATCATTAGGATTGG
Source organism: Ambystoma mexicanum (assembly GCF_040938575.1). Lineage (NCBI taxonomy): Eukaryota > Metazoa > Chordata > Amphibia > Caudata > Ambystomatidae > Ambystoma > Ambystoma mexicanum. The sequence continues at coordinate 1,296,087,490 of NC_090921.1, read as the reverse complement.
CAGTCCAGCAGCCTACCCCACCAGCTTCTTTACATTTGGGCAAAGAGGAAGAGGGTTCTGCCAGTACACCATCTTTGTGAGGAAAGCACTGTTGCCTCAAGCTAATCGGGTGCAAAAGAGATTTTGTGCCCTGGTAGGAGGAGGGGGGGGCAGCGAGAAGCCAAATGGCTTCACCTCACCAATGGCTGCATCACCTTCAGACCCTCTTTGAGGTCTCCCCCTTTCCCTCCCATTCTACGCCAGTTGGAGTAAAATTCTCTGAGCACTTCAACAGGTGGCGGGAGATCACTTCCAACACTTGAGGTACTTCAGCTGGTCGATCAGTGTTACTGCCTGCTATTTTTAGGCTATCCCTAGACAAACTTCCAACTCTCCCTTTTTGGGACTCCGAGCCAGAGCACAGGGAAGAGTTGAGATCCCTGTTGGAAAAGGAAGCAGTGGAGGAGGTACTCTTATTGGGGGGGATTTGTCCCATCTGGACCTGGGATGGGGCTTGTGGGGGGGGCAGGGGTCAGAGATGGAGTGGGATTTGAACAAGTTCCTGAGAATAGACCATTTCAGGATGTTGACGTTGCAGGAAATTCTCCCGGCTCATAAAAGTAAGGACTGGTTGGTGGTGTTGGACCTATGGGGCGCCTATTTCCATGTGCTGATCCACCAGAAGCACAGGCGTGTCCTAAGGTATGTCATCGTGGACACGCATCACCAGTTCAAGTGCTTCCCTTTGGTTTGGCCTCTGCACCCAGCGTGTCCACCAAGCTGATGGCAGTAGTGGCGGCACCGTGGGAAGAAACAGTGTCTTTGTTTTTCAAAATGTGGATGTCTGGCTGATCTGAGGTCGGTCACCAGAGCAAGTATTGAGACATCTCAAGGACACTTGCTCGCTGCTTCACAGCTTCGGCTTCTCCATGAATTTTCAGAAGTCGCACATGACACCTGCACAGAAGCTTCAGTTCGTCGAAGCAGTCCTGGATACTCGGGTGAGGAAGGCCTTTCTCCCCCAAGGAGAGAGTCACCAGCATTGGACAAATGGTCACATTTTTTCAGAACTCAAGTGGGCTACTAGCCTTGTCCTTTCTCTGCCTTCTGGGCCTCATGGCTACCTGCATTTTTCTGGTGCCAGAGGGCAGGCTAAGAATGCACTCCCAACAGTGACTACTTCGAGGTCAATGGTCGCATGCAATCAAGTGATGTCGGGTGACATCTAGGTTTCATGGGCAGTGGCCAACGACCCGTCATGGTGGTCCGACCGGGAGAACATGATGGTGGGGGAACCATTCTAGACGCCCTGGCCAGAGATTCAGTTGGTCACAGTTACGTCAATGAAAGGTTGGAATACTCATTGCAGGGGTGAGCAGGCTTTGGTCCCATCAATCCGCTGCAGAAGCAAACTGGCAGACTGGCGCTGACAGGTATTGTGCCAACACTTCGGAGGAAGAATGTTCTAGTGTTAACCAACAATACATGGCCATGCACTACTTCAACAGAAGGGGGCACGGTTACTGCCCCTATGCGGGGAAGTCATGCAGCTTTGGTTCTGGCATTGGAGAACAAGATTTTGATCTCTGCAGCCCATCTAGCGGGACAGAGAATGGGTGGGTGGATGCCCTGAACAGGCAAGGTTCCGTCTCTTACGAGTAGGAGATATGCCCGTAGTTAATTTAAGAAATCTTCCACCTTTGGGCAATCATGATAGTAGACTTGTTTGTAATAAAGGAGAGCTCGAAGTGCAGGCGTTTTTTCTTGACTGAATGAGTTGAGGGACGCCTTTCTAGTGGAGTGGGTCTTCGATCTTCATTATGCGTTGTCTACAATTCCGGTTAACCCATTGGTTCTTCGGAGATTGAGGAAGTTCAGGGGCCCTCCTCATCTTCATCGTCCCGGATTGGGTGAGAAGGACAAGGTACCCGGACCTTCTGGAGTTAGCAATTTTCCCACATCTTCTCCTTCCGCAATGACAAATCTTTTGTCCCAGTCGAGGTTCAGGTGCTGCTCTCTAACCTGGAGTCTCTTAGTCTCCATGTGTAGCTTTTGAGAGGCTGAGTTATGATGTCTGGGATTTAACAGATGATGTATTGGAGGTGTTGCTGGCTGGATGCTATTTATATATATATTGAGAAGATTTGTGGCATGGTGTAGGGAGAGAGGTGCAGACCCGATGTCGCACCTCACTTGGGTGGTGTTTAAGTTACTGTTGTCCCTGGCCATGAATGGCCTACAGGTGGGCACAGTCAAAAGGTACCTGGCCTCTCTTTCTATATTTAAGAGGCTGCCAGACCAAGGTTCCTTCTCTTCAGTCCTTGTGATAGCCCAATTTCTGAAGAGGCTGGTAAATATGTTTCCCTAATTCAGTCCATAGCCCACCCTTGAAATCTTAATTTAGTTCTTTCCTTCCTGATGGTGGCCCCTTTTGAGCCTTTGAATTCCGTGTCGATTAAGATTCTCACTTTGAAGACATTATTTTTAGTGGCCATTTCATCGGCCAGACGTGTAAGTGAGTTACAGGCGCTGTCATCTAAGGCTCCTTCCCTGCAATTTATTTTAAGGAGAAAGTTACTTTGAAGGTTATGCCAAAATGTTTACCAACATTTGTTTCAGAATTTCATGGTACCCAGAGCATTGCACTACCAATATTTTTCCCGCCGCCTCCCCCTTCCAAGGAAGAAAAGACTTCACAGATTGGACTCGAAACTGAATTTGAGTTTATGTGGCCAAAAAAGCAACCTTTTGCAGGGGCAGCCTTTGTTCATCGCATTTGCATGCTCATGGTTGGACTGTGCAGTGACAAAGCAAACTATATCCTGATGGATCGTCCTTTGTATTACAGAATGATACAAGAAAGCAGGTCCCGTCAGGTCTTTGGGCCCATTCCACATGGAGAGTGGCTGCCTCTTCTGCTCTCCAAAGAGGAATACGGGTGCGAGACATCTGTCAGACCACTACATGTCACACTTTTTCAAAACATTACAGCTTCCACCTAGCTAGGGGCAGGGATCACAGCTTTGTTAGGGTGGATTTGCAGAGCTTTTTAGGTAAAAACTTTGAACCAACCCTCCCTTTTGGGTTACTGCTATGGAAGTCTATCCAGATGAGGCATCCGTGGGAGAAGATTCCATAGAAAGCACATTACAGATGAGTAATTATTCCTTTTTCCCCCTGACACCCTAACTAAGTGATTTCTTCCCAGAAGTTGACTTTGTTGGGGGGGGGGGATCCAATCCAGGTCTGATGTGGCTCCCTGCTGAACTACCGGGGTCTGCCCCAAGGCCTCTGCAGAAGCTGTTACTGGTGCCTGCGCAAAGGACCCCTGGGGTCGGCCATCTGACCTCCGCACGAATCGACCTTGGTCTCTGAGGGGCACTGTCTCTGAGGGCTTTTCATATTATACTGGGTTTCATCCTGAGGCCATACCGTGCCGGTTACTGGGTCTTCACCCAAGGGCCCACAAGAATCTCTTGCTGTGGCAGGTTCTGGACACAAATTCTGAGGGCCACTCTACAAACTCTATGGCCTCCATCACAGCATAGCTTAGAGCTATGATGGCGCACCACCCTCTGGTGGTACCAGTTTCCGGGTCAGACTCGGGACAGTCACGGGGAGATTCCTCTCTAGTTGATTCAGGCACTAGATGTACAAGGCGCTCCGACAGATTTCTGCCTCTGTCACCCCCAGGTGTTGGGGCTCCTGTTTTTTTCTCCTCGGGTGGAGTCATCCACCAGTGTCAGGGGCTACTCTGCTCCTACAGCACCTGGGACCTCAGATGCTCCCATGACCATCGACAAGCACATCTCATGACTACTCCACAAGGGAAGATCGCTTTTTTTCGAGAGGTTTCAAGACCTCATGCACTCAAATCCTGTGAGGCAATATTTTAGAGGCCTAATGTGAGAGCTGCTACGCTTAGTTGCGCCTCAACCCAGTGCTCATACAGGTTCTTCTGGTGATCCTCGAGCGACTACCCCTCAGGCATCAGCATCCATTCCAGTCTTGAGTTCCACTCCTCAAGCAGACCCTCTGGTGCTTCTACCACCAATGCCTTCAGTGCTGCCTCTGCTAATGCTGCCATCACCTTTGCTGCCACCAAAGCCGCTGCAGCCTCCTCTGCCCAAGAATCCTCCACCCCCACTGACTAACCTTATCACATGGTTTGCCGGAAAATAACCCCAAGTGTCTCCACTGATGACTTGGAGGATGTACCCGTGCTGTCAAAGTCCCTTCAGGACACAATTTAAGGTCTAATGCATAATTTCGAGATGCCGGTGCCAGAGGTACCCCAAGTGGATTCAGTCTGTCATCAGTGCTGTTCTGAAATGAGCAGATAAATCAGGCATACACCTTTAGTCTCATGTGATAGGAGAGGCACTAAAGCTGTAGTAAAAAGCAAGGTCAGTTCTGCCAGTTGCCAGAAAAGGTGGACCTTGGTTATAGACCTCTGCCAGGTGAAAAGGATTGTGTAAAGGGGAGGCCATTCGACATTGTGGCAGGGTTATGCTTTTTGGAAAAGCTCTGACTTCTTTCTCATTGTTCTCCTTGTAAACCACTTAGACGAGATGACCTCAACTAAGATTCTGTGGATAAAAAAAACGCTACCATAATGCCTCTCTTACTCTTAGACAAGATAATGCAGAGGCATTGATGGATACAGCAAAGTTGTGGAAGGTGCTGGGAGACTGAGTGACTAATTCTGGCGGAGTACCAGGCTGATTTCCATTCAGGTTTAGTAGAGGCTCGGCAGATATCCCAGGACATGATGGAGGGCTTCTAACACCAACTCAATATTGCGCTTCAAGGTATGGTCATGGGGAAGCTCTGCGACAACAGGCCCTGGTGAGATCCACGAAATTCCAGCTAGATGTACAGGAAAATATTCTGGATTTACCCTTTAACAGGGTTGAGCTTTTCAGTCTGGGCCAGAAACTCTGGATTTACCCTTTAACAGGGTTGAGCTTTTCGGTCTGGGCCAGAAACAAGAACAAGAAAGACCAGTGCGTGACAGTGAAATCATGAATGTCCCTCACTAAGACTCCCGCGTAGATGGCATTGTCAGGGCAACAGAGGCAGCCTTTTCCCTCGAAGTACACAGAGAGTCGAGGGTGGTTTATGTCCAACACAGCGTCATGGGAGGATAGCTCAGGGGCAACATGCTCGCCTTGGAAGCAAGACGACACGGAGCAACACAGGTTCGATCTCCGGGTCCACGCTTAGAAACCTCTGGGTATTAAGCGTGTTATAAATAGCCTATCATATCATTCTGAAAGGTCTCCCAGTATCTCCAGCAGGAAACAGCCTCTTCCTTCTCACCATAGGCTTCTTCTCCCAACCCTCCCCTACCAGAATTCTAAGTCACCAAAAGGATCTGAGACTAAAGGACCACAGCACCCCAATAGGGGCCATGATCCACCACCACTTGAGCAGTTGGAAATCTATAACCAGCGATTCCTGAACCCCTGCATCAGGAGATTCAAAAACGTGGGCAGATCGGAGGAATAGCAATAGTGGGGATTATGCAGACTGGAGCAATAGCGATTCCTGGGAGCCATCATCTTCCCATCCCTCCTCTGCCCATCTCTCAGTAGAGTAGAGAGCCCCTGCATCTGGAGATTCAAAAACTCTTGCAGATAGGAGAAATAGAACATCTTTCTTTGTATAAGAGGGGTCAGGCCTTTATTTAAGGTTCTTTGCTGTCCCAAAGAAAAACACAGTGGGCCCTTGGGAGGTTTTGTACCTCATCTTTCAACCTTTTATTACCAAACAAAAGGTCAAGATGATGACTGCTGCTGCCCTAATATGGAATGCTTTACAGCCAGGTGACTGACTGGCTGCTGTGGACCTCCAGGTTACTTACCTTCATGTGCCAATATGACCCCCCTCACTGGCAGTACCGCTGATTCTCCTTCGGCGATGACCATTTTCTATGCAAGATTCTCCCCTTTGGCATCAGCTCGGCACCCATATTCTTCACAAAGCAGATGGCCTACCATCAGCTCATGGGGATACGCCTGTACACGTACTTGGATGATTAGCTGATCAGAGCAGATTTGCCAGCTCACACAGCGCTCCATCACCAACATCTATTGGACCTAATGTTCTTCTTGGAACTCCCAATTGCCAACAAATCTACCCTTATGCCAACTCAAAGATTGGAGTTGATAGGATTTATATAGGATTCCCAGGGCCAGGAAGGTGTTTACAACACAAGAACGAGCAGTGGATGCCTTAACCATGGTGCATCTACTTCTGACCCATGGCCACACATTAGTGTTTATGCCAGTATAGAGGGATTATTGCCTCATTCTGCAGCCCCCCAACCTGTCTTCCAGTCTAAGGAGATTACTGACCCACTTCAGAGTCGACACCTCAGTCTAGGGTGCTTAGTAGCACACAATGGGCTCAACATCCCATGCACGACAGTCTAGTGAGCAAGTGAGGTCAGCGAAATTCATCGCAATCGACACTCTGTGTGTGCTGGTTTAGGGTGTTAATCATACTGCCTGATCCATGCTCCTATTTCACACCCCACATCAATCAGTCCCCCTTTGGACTGCACAGAGTGTATGCCTGTCTTATTAAGTACTCCAGCCAATTCATCCTTTTAGCCTACCCTCTATAGATCAATCAGGGGAGGTTAGTGATGCACTACAAACCTTGCATCCCATATATGATCATATAGGGGGATATGGCTGCTGCTGAATCTGTGCTAGCATTCACAAACTGTGTGTCACTCTGGTATTCAAACGTCTTTATGCAGACCCCTCCCCCTTGAGTAAACATATTGTTGTCAACCCCCATATCCCTTTAAGCAAAAATAGTGTTGCTGGACCCTGCAGATGCCATGTCTCCTTATATTTTATATTGAGAGCAGGCACCATACTCCATTTATGTGGAGCTCTACCCCCCTAGCCATCCTTCAGGCCCCTCTAGGGGGGTCAGCCCCACAGTTTGAAGACCACTGACTGATCCTCACCCTATCCATAAGAACTATGCACCGCCTTAGTATGCTAATTTCTGTCCTCTGCATACATCGTTTCATGGCTTTCGGCCCACGATATCTAATTACATTACAGCCGGACCCCTATGGTGGTCTCCAAAAACCTGCTTGGTGTTCACCTGTCTGGATATAGTTGTCCTTTGGGTTGATCCCTTGCTCATAAGACTCTTATCTCTGGAAGATGTACCTAAACCTGGAACTAAACATCCTGTAGTTCAGCAAGCATTATAAGCCCACCAGTTCTTCTCTGTTTATAGACCCTGATGACAGCATGTCTCGCCAGCCTGGACTCATATCTATTCATCCTTCTTACCCATCTGTTTCAGTCTGCAAGTAGTTTGCGCGCTATACCAGCAACATAGACTAAATGTAATCCTATTCATATCTTACATTCCATATGCCGGTGTAAAGAGTTCTCCTTTTCTGAATGCCCCAAAATGTACGCAGGTTTATCAAGTTTGTTAACCAAACCTGATCTCCACACCATGTGTGCGCCTATCTGGGCAACTTGTTGGCCAACCTTGAACTCCACACCCTGTGTGTGGCAGTCTAAACAGTCAGTGACCCCCACATGCATCCATCTTCACCTTACACAGCCTATGTGACTCAAACTAATGAGGTTGGCACTCACCCTATGTCCATCCTCGTATTCCTTACCCGTGTCTGCCAGCCCAATGAAGGTGATTGGCAGACCTTGGCCTCCAAGTCGTGTGTAGCAGTTTATTCTAGAGTGGGTTAAATACTGCTATAAACACCCTGTTCATGCCAGTCTAAGCAGGAAAGTACTCGGCTAGCTTCATCCCCAGATGACACATGCTGTAGACGACTTTGTTTGTAGTGTGTGCTGCATAAAAATATAATGCTGTCATGTTCTGTATAAGTTAATTTGCAAAAGTAAGTAACCAGCTGGAGCCATGCACATATGGCATACTCTGCGTACACCTCTATAGGTATTGCATTATCTAGCTAGAACCATCTCAATATTAGATGCTTTCTGAATGCCCTCTATCTGTCTTCTAGTCTTGGCAGTTTCTTTTCCGTCCAGGGCCATCGCTGTAATCCGCACCATCTGTAAGCCAGTGTAAGGAGGTGATTACCACAGCCAGAGTCATTCACAGGCTGCATGCCCTATGTGTGACGGCCTAGGCTGCATAGATGATTCCCCCGACTGCATGCAGTGTGTATCACAGACTAGGTAGAGTCTTTCAAGACTGCACACCCAGTATATGCCAGTCTACCTTGATTTCTACCTATCTGGATCCATCCACAGATAACCAGACAAGCCAACCGCAACTGTGGTTATAATGTATGTCACGTTTAATTATCCTAAAGCAAATGTACCCGCAAATGTGCATCTTTCCATCTTTATTTGTTTCAGTGGCATTTATGTCCCCAGACAAGCCCCACACGAAAAACACTATTCAGAACCTCACATCTCCCAGAGTTGATGGCCTCCGCGTCAAACACCGTGACTAAACCGGGTGATAGCCCATAAGCGAATGGCAGCCTTCTGTCCAGAGATTCTAACGCAACTACCACCTTAGGTGACACTTGTAGCCACATGAACGTGAAAAGGCCTAAACCTCAACTTGCACTTTTCAAAAACCAGTTTTCAAACGCATGCTTGTTAAACTGTACAGGGAATCTCAGCCTTGACTGAAGCCAGTTACTATGACGTGCATTGCAAAGGCTGCAAAGGCCTGGTTCCTTTTCTGATTTAATAAGAGTAGAATAGAGTGTGCATGGCCATGGGGCAGGCCTCGGGCTGTGTTTTTCACTAGGACGTGTTTTTTCTGGTTAGTAAATGAACCTGGTTATCAGGATTACATTTTTACAATGCCACCAGAGGTTCACTAACCTAGGCATCTCTACTTTTAAGTAGCTAAAGAGTAACGTGAGTTTGTAGATTGATTATATTATAGTTAGACAAACTTCTGTCAACTACCTCACCCACCTGTACTTTAAGAACACTATCTGTTACTGTAACAATGAGCCCAGAGCTCGCTGTAAGGCACAATGTGCCCTGCTAAGCAAAATAAATAAAAATCATTAAGGAAATTACCACAGCCTATCCCAATTCTTCACTCCTCAACCCAACACCTACAAACTAAGCATACCCTATTATGACTGCGTTGCCCTACCTGTGACGCAATGCTGGGGATTAGAGGATGGGCAGCACGGGCGGGCAGCCGGAGCATGCCATGTTGGCACATTTCTGCAACAAGAAAGGGCTAAAAGAAGCATTGTATAGCCTACACAGACCTTCCTCCACTAAACGCCAGGTGCAACCCAACAGACAATTTAAAAAGAGCGCTTCAGTGCTGTGTATCTTTTTACTCTTGAGCAGTGCGGTGCAAGGGGTGGACCTTTCTGGAGGGGGACCTGGTTAAATCCGTTTGTTTTCTGAGAATGTGAAGTGAAAAGGGAGGTCTCAGCCACCAACTGTAAGATAAAGTCTGTATTTATATGTATATCTGATGTCGTGTTGAAAACGTGTAAATGATTTAAGTTTTTTTTGCATGGGGAACAAACTAAAGATCTCTTTCAGAAATACCCCACCTCCCTCAGAAACCTGAAACAAAGTGGCAGGGCGTGATTGTTGGTATGGGGCGTCCTTTGTTTGGGATATTATTATTTGTTTGCCACTGTTATGCAATGAGAAGTGTCTGACTGTATGAATGATGTGCTGTAAAAAAAAAGTTTAAAACAAAATTCTGTCTAAAATGAAATATTGTTTGTCATTTATTCTCGTCGTTAATGGAGTGGGGCTATTTCAGAAACTTGATGGACCATGTGTTATTGCATTTTAAATGGCATGTTTGCCACTTTTGTGGGTTTTTGTAAAGAATATTTGCACTGTGTTAATTTATTTGTCATGCTTAGCCTGGTCCTGTTATGCCTCTAGGATGACATTGTACTTTGATTAAATGTTCGGGCCACCTGAAAGCGTGAGAAAAGGCGAGGCCAAAATGTATGAACGGCCCTGTCCAGGCTCTGCCTGCACATCCTCTTGGCCATCCTGCTTGAGACCCAGTTTCCTTGCCTAAAGGACATGGATAGGAGCCTTTTTATTTTCTCTTGGCTTTTCCACTGATCTTCCTGGATCACATAATGTCTCTGAAGATAGGCTTTAGTTATTGAACAATAGCAGAAGCAGATTTTTCAATTCCCCTTCAACCTTTGTTGGAACTCAAAGGGTAAGGCTAAGAATAAAATAAGCTTCCTTACTTAATTGTGGGTTCTGATCCCCCCCAATCAACAGCCATTGCATTGATAACAATATGCAGCAGAAATCCTGACAAGAAAAGCAACAACAAAGCAAGTAAAAATCAGAGGCACTATAAGGAATCACTTACTTTCAGATGGGACCAAGACAGCCCCAGTCTGGTTCTAGCTTGTTATAATGCAGATGGGCAATGTCTCTCTGTCTCTCTGGATAGTGTCTGCCTGCAGATTCCTCATCTTTCGATATATACTCTTGCCAGTGCAGCTGGCATCAAAAACTAGTCCTAGCAGAGAGCCATGACGCTTTGGCGGTCCTTTTCTTGATTCCAGAATTGACGGTGTCTAAAGTATATATGTGGCACACCATGCCCCGTGACCTCAATTCTGTTTATTTTCTGCGCATACTGCACGTTTCATCAGGAACGTTCTATCCTCAAGGATTGTATTTTTCTCTGTATCATTTTGTCTTTGTGTGAAATTAATAGGTCTGGTTCAGCAAAGGCATGGCATTCAAGCGCTTCAGGGACTGAACATCGCACCCCATATTATCTGTGTGTGGTGCTTGTAGTCGGGCCACAAAGTCTCGGAGTGTGGTCCCTGTCGGGCAATAAGCCCCAAAACCCTGAGAAATTACGCAGCGTCCCCTCCAAAAGATGCTCATCAGAGGAGAGGGGATGGAATTGGATCTTCCGAAGCCTGGGAAGGAGGCCTTCAAAGCTCATGAAGGGGACACATCATAGAAGGCACCATAAGTGGTCCCACCATGCCTGCAAAAGCTGTTAGGGTTCCAAAGAAAAGTGGTATCCGTGTGCCATAAGGCTTGCGCCCAATATCATCAAAGAAAATGGCTGTTGAAATGGCTCAACACCTAAACCAATTTCTGTGGCAGCCTCATATTCTGCGATGAGAACGTCGAGGCTTGCTGGCCCAGAGTTTCTCTCGCATACCGAGGACACTTTGCAATATGCTCCAGTGTCCAGTCGAAGGTACTTCCAAACAATTAAACAAATATATGATGATGAAGAAGGGGACCTGATCTCTTTAGGCCTAGAGCCTTTGGGCCACCCCCAAGATCAATCAGCAACTGATGCGGTAATTGCAGCCGCTGGACCTAATAGGAGGTGGCCCAATCTTTGTGGGGTCTAGATCTCGAGGATCTTGCGTACACCCTCCAAAAGGCAGCTGGCTTTCATTCGATCACCTGAATGCAGCTTTCCGATAGACCATTCAGAAGGCAGTTGATGCCTTCGGGCTGGGAGCTTCATCTAGTCCTGTGTAGCATAATGAGCTGAAGGGTATCCTAGACAAAGGCCTGCACAGAGAGACAGCATTGCCATTTAACCCGGCTGCAGCTGATCTGATTATGATGCTTTGTAGAAACCTTTGCTCCATGTGAACAGCAGGGTGATAGCAAGGAAATCTAAGATGCACACTATTCTGGAGAGCCTAATGGTCCAGGCGGCAACGTTTTTGGAGATGGTAGTATGACTCTGAAGGTGATAAATACATTGCACCTTAGCAACATTTTCACATTGATTGTGGAAAGTGGTTGCTGGAGCAGCATATCCCTCTCTAAAGGTGAGCAGGGATGGTTTTAACAACCTAATTCAGGATGGAAAAGAGGCAGCTTGACAAGCGTTGCTGACTAGTCAGGACGCAATGGACTTTGTGGGCTAAGCCATAGGTATGGCTTCAGTTATGAAGAGGACCTCCGGCTTTGCAGCAGATCTAAAAAATAAATTGTTTGACACGCACTTTCATGCAGTACAGTGGTTTGGTGCAAAAGCTGGTGAATCGCTAGAAGCGTTTCAAGCCCCAAAGATTACTGTTAAGTCACTGGGACCAGCAGTGCAGCAGATGAGTTCTCAGACCTTTTTCTCTACATCAGCTACCTTTTGGGAGAGACTGTGGTTTTAAACCATTTCAGACCTGAGACCAGCGGGGGAAACTCCAGTTCACGGCAAACATGGATGATTCACAAGACCTGGCAGAGGTGTGCAAAAGTCCCAGACTCAGGACGCTTCGATGCCATCATCGACATTGGCTTTCTCCCTATATCACTTGGAACCGGTTGGGAGAAAGATCTCTGGGTTTGTATGTGAATGGAAACCATTCCTTCAGACACCTGGGTTCTCTAGGTAGTTTCCTCAGAGTACTGCCTCCTGTTCCTTTGCATATCCCCAGATAATCGCCCCCATGGAGGGTCCCATCTGCAGACCTAACTCTAGTGGACAAGACCCTGGACCTGCTCTCGAAATCGCCAATGCAACCAGTCACAGGGAGCAGGGTAGGGGTGGTCCTGTATGAAAGCGAGGTAGGCAGATGGGGGATGTGCATGAAGTTTATTGCAGACAAACCCCGGGCCCCAGCAGGTCCCTCATCAACCGACAAACTGCAGAACGTGGAACCTTGGACGTAGATAAACAGTCCAGGGCTACGTCCAAGGTTCCATACATTACAGCACTACTTCCCCCCCCCATAAGAAATCAATAATAGACCCACAAAATTCTAGCAGGAATACAATAATGACAAGGTTGTTGGACACATCATTCACACACATGCACACACTACGCACCCCGCTCACACAACTGCCACGAAGACAGTTCAATGCTCGGAACCTCCCATCAGGTAATCCTTGAACCTCACAGGAAGCACCTTAATTCTAGCGGGGTGACCCGCACCCCCATCCCCGACACTCATAGGAGGCATCTCTTCCACGGTCCCAGGCACAAATTGGACTTCATCTGTTTCCGGCGCACCCTGCACGTCATTTAACCCACTGCGACTTGGCGCCCCATCATCACCACCGTCTGTTCTTCCGTTGCCATAACTGGGATATTGGAGGAATCGCCCAAGCCATTTGAAATCATGGGCCTTCCCTCCACCTCTCTTCCTACCACCACTACACGCCTGTTGCTCCACTTGGAACCATCGTCCAACTCCACATATCCTCTTCCTACCTTTATCACTGGCAGGGATCCATATACACACTGGCCCCCTTGAGCACAAATCTAGGATTCTTTACCGGTACGTGATCACCCACAGACACATTAAGGGGCTTCTTCCCCACATTGGCCTCACTGGCCTTCTCCTGTCTCAACCGAGCTCTCTCCAATACCGCCTGCATGTCCACCTCAGTACGCTCTCCCCCCCACCCCCAAAGCAACAACTCTCAGCTTAGATCCCGGCTTCCTGCCCCTCATTAGCTCAAAGGGAGAACATCCCATAACAAGCGAAGGTGTGTGCCTATAAGCTGTCAGAGCTTCCGACAAAACATCACTCCAACACAACCCATTCGACAAAGCCAGCTGTATGGCACCCTTCACAAACCCATTCATCCTCTCCACCAACCTATTTGCAGCGGGATTATACAACGCAGTCCTGTGATGGCGTATCCCCAAACCTCTCATGAACTCCTGCATACACTTAGAAACAAACTGTACACCGTTATCTGTCACAATTCTTGCTGGTACACCTTCCCTATTGAATACTTTGCTAAGGAATGCCACAACCTTTTCAGCAGTTACTGTCTCTAACGCAGTTGCCTCCACCCACCACAAGGTGTAATCCACCAAGACCACTATGAATCTGAGACCATTGCCCAACGTATCCATCGGTCCCATGATGTCCACAGCTACCTTTGACCACACTTCCACTGGATAAACCGGCTTCACCCTAGGTGACTTGCTTTTGTCACTAACTGCACACGCGACGCAATCCTTAACAACCTCCTCTACATCTCCATCCATGCCGGGCCACCAATACGGCTCCCTCAGCCTCCTTTTGGTTAATGATCTGCCCAAATGCCCCTCGTGTGCCAGATTTACCAACCTGCACCTTAAACTGTGTGGTGGTACCAACCTTTGACCTCTCGCAACACCCCATGGGCCCTCTGATAATTTGTTCAATAAATGTTTGTACCCTTTGTCCAACTCCTTGTCTCCATCCTCCGCCATTCCGCACTTCAGACACTCCTTAATTATTGCCAAAGTGGCATCTACAGCACATTTTTTGTCCCACTCCTCCTTGTCAATTGCTGGAAACACGCTTGCTATCCTTGTACACTCATCTCAAACCACTTGCCCTTTTTTTCCTTCGCTCACAGGGCTGGGCAAATGTGACAAACAATCAGCAACAGCATTCCTGGTGCCCGGAATGTATTCCACCCTGAAATTATATTCTTGCATGCCAACCATCCACTTGGCGATCCTAGGTGCGGCAGTAGATAAATCCTTGGTGGTCAAAACATAGATAAGGGGTTTGTGGTCTGTTCGTATAATATATGGAACACCCCACAAAAAATTTCTAAAATGCTTGGATGCTCACACCGCAGCCAAAGCCTCCCTTTTGATTACTGCATACCTTCTTTCGGCATCTCTCAACACTCTAGAGCCAAAGGCTATGGGATGATAGCTACCATTCTCCAACTGTTCAAGCACTGCCCCTATGCCCACCTCACTGGCATAAACAGTTAACACTGTTTTGTTCTTAGGAGACAATTACCCCAAGGATGGGGCGTGATCCACGTCATCCTTCAACCTCTCAAACTCCTCTTGACAGCTCTCTGTCCACACAAAACAAACACTTTTCTTCAATAACGCTCTCATATTGACCGTCTTCTCTGCATAAGAAGCAATAAACCTCCCATAGTATTAAGTAATTGCCAGGAATGACCTGAGCTGCTCCTTGTTGGCAGGAGTAGGCGTGTCCCTCATGACCTTCACTAAACCCTCCTTGGGACGTATGCCCATTTCGCCCAAAGTGTGTCCTAAATAGGTTACGCTCTGCACCCCTACATGACACTTGGCCCACTTTACTGTTAAACCACTCTCCTTCAAGATCTTCATTACTCTTAACAGCCTTTTGTCGTGCTCGCTACGGTCCTTTCCCCATACCAAAATATCATCTTGGAAGTACTCAACACTAGATATCCCACCAAATAATTTTTCAGCAGCCTTTGGAAAACCACTGAGGCAAGGCCAAAGGGCATACGGCAGAAACGATAGGTGCTGAATGGCGTGACAAAAGATGTTAACGGCCGTGAGTCCTCGTGCAACTCTATCTGGTGATATGCAGACGATAAATCAAACGTGGAGAAACACGTAGCTTTTCCCACATATGCCAACAACTCATTTATATTGGGCAAGGGATGCCGGTCCACCCAGATGTTGGCATTTAACTCTCGCAAATCCACGCACATTCTCATCCCATCAGCCTTATGCGGCAACACCACAGGCACCAACCATTCTGAACTCTCTATCTCTTCAATAATGCCGGCTGCCTGGAGCTTGGCAAGTTCATCCATCAATCCATCCCGGGCCAACACGGGCACTCTCCTTACCTTGTGCACCCTTGGTATCGCACCTCTCTTGAGGACAATTCTATGTGAGAACCCCTTGAGCTTCCACCAACTCTTCTGAAAACATAGTGGGGAAAGCCTCTCTGAGATATTCAGCCATCACTGCACCCACAGTCATCATGTCCTCTACGGCCCCAACACTTACGGGCACAGTACGGGCACGGGCTTCCCTGGCGTATCTCTATTTCCAAGGCAGCTTGCTCATCCAAACCCAAAACAGCATCACTCTTATGTGCAACGTATAGCTTCCCTTGGGTGGTGCGCCTTTCAAATTCAATTCTTGCCCACTCATAACCCAACACCTTGATGGGCATGTGACTGTACGCGTAGGGCCTTATGTTGGGTGGTAACAGGGTGGACACATCCTTGCCATAATTTGCCACATACAATTCTGGGGAAATCATGGTGTAGGGAGATCCCGTACCCACCATCATTCGCACTTGCGCTCCATTCACAGATAACATAGCCCAGGGGCCTTCCTTTTTCTGTGCTCCAGTCACACTCAACAACACCCCTTCGTGGGTCTTCTCGCACAATGTGTTACGTGCTTCACCGCCCACGTAACCGACAACAGTTTCGGAACCAGCATCACTTTCTAACATCTTGACAGTGTGTCTGTTCTCAGCGATGCTTTTGCACATATGGGCAAAATGTCCTCCTCCTCTACATTTCCTACATTCCACGTTTGTTGCAGGGTATTCTCTTGCACCCGTGGCATGCCCCCTCCAGTCGCATTTCCTGCACATTTCTCTTTGGCCAAACATCCCTTTGTTGTCCCTCACTCTTCCCTTGTATTCTCCAGGTCCTTTCCTGGCCACTATGGCGTGCACTGTCTCACTTTTCTCAGTCACTTCTTGAAAGCTTATCTTGGACTCCTCGATGGCCCTTGCTATCTTTATCACCTTATCCAGCGGGGGATCTTTCTCGATCCAAAGTCTCTCTCATCCTGGAGTTGCTGGTCCTCATCATTACCTGGCCACGGATATACTCATCCAGCACACCCGTGAATTTGCAGGAGGAAATGAGCGTCCGCAAAACAGTTACATAATCATCTATCCCTTCGCATACTGCTTGAGCTCTGGGAAAGAAGTGATACCTCTCCAGCACTAAGTCCGGCCTCTTTCCAAACCGCTCCTCTAGTTTCTTGAGAGCCGTCTCGTACGCCCTCACCGCACCCTCACTGCCTTCTCCTTTGCCGTCACTAGGCACTCTCACATCAACTGGAAGGTGCCAGAACACCCTCAGACCCTCCGTCCCTAGGCAGTTCAGAAGTGCAGCTGCCTTGTCGTCATCCCTGTACCTTGCACCACCTGCTGCTCTCAGATAGACCTTGAAAGTGTCTACCCAGAGGTCCCAAGGAATGTGAGGTTCCCCTGGATTGGGAGGGAGGGAAGGAAGGAGGTGAGCGGCTGTTGCTTTGTTGCATCCTGACTAAATGAGGATTTTCTAACTGTGACTATCTGTGCAGCAATTGCCTCTTACAGTGTCCGATTCCTAGTACCCACGCATCCACTTCCCCCAGTGTCTTTGGTTGCGCCTCCTCTCTGGACTGTCTGAGTTAAAGTTTCCCCTTTTTTTTTTCTTTTTCAGGGTCAGAGTACACCCAAAATACTGCACCAGCTTGCGCTGCACACCCTTAATCGAGCTGTGTGGCTCCCTCTCCTGACAGCAGAAATGCTTTACTGAGCCTCACCCGGCTCGTGTTCGCTTTGCTCTTTTTAGGCAGTTCAGAAGGGCTCTTAGGCAGTGGCAACAAAGCTTTGCCTGGCAACAGCTGCACACGCGCCTGAGCCGCGTTGCCGTCGCTCTCGGTCACTTTAGGCTGGCCCCATTTGACTCCTCCCAGGGGAATCTTGCTGAGTGCACTCTTTGCTTCTCCCTACAACCTCTGGTGCTCGGCGTGGCTGGCTCACGCTGGAAGGCCTGCTTACCTTCTCGAGGGCGTGTCTGCTGGGCGCTCAGGGGTCCCGGGTCCTGCTGCACCACCTCACTCACGGAGAGGCTGCAGGGATGGCGACTGTGCAGGCAAAGCGCCTGCGCTGCAGGGCTTCACTTCTCCCGCCTGCTTGACTGGACTGCTGCCACTGGGAAGCTGCACGCGTGGCTTCACACAGGGTCACCTCCACCTCACACGTCTTCATAGAACTTCATCAAACTGATGTTGGTGGTGAAAAGACTCAGGAGGGAGAAGGGCAGGTTCACCTCTTCCCCTTCTTCGACAACTGACTCATCAAGGCCAAGTCACCAGAGCAAATTGTGTCCCGCCTACACTGCACTTGCCACCTCCTGCACAACCTGGGCTTCTCTCTCAACTTCGAGAAGCCCCAAGTGGCACCTTCTCAAATTCTGCCCTCAATCAGAGCCTGTTTGGATGCTTGCCCAGGAAAGGCTTTTCCTCCCAAAGACATGGATCAAAATATCTTGCAGATGATCAATCAGTTCCAGAAATTCCCATTTCTTCCAGCCCTGCTTTTCTACGCCTTCTGGGGTTGATGGTATATTGAATTGTCCTGGTGCCAAAGGTCCTGCTCTTGATAATATCTATTCAGTGGTCTCCAGAAGCAATGGTTGCAGTTTACGGGCACCTTCACCGACCAGGTTCAGGTTTCAGCTGCAGTAGTTTAGGACGTGTTCTGGGGGTCCCAGATTGACAATTTG
The DNA here is from genome assembly GCF_040938575.1 of Ambystoma mexicanum. Lineage (NCBI taxonomy): Eukaryota > Metazoa > Chordata > Amphibia > Caudata > Ambystomatidae > Ambystoma > Ambystoma mexicanum. Next base: position 1,296,069,260 of record NC_090921.1, on the reverse strand, counting down.
AAGGAGGGTGAACCCTTCTGGAAACCTTCGCCAGAGGAAACAGTTGTGACATATGCTTCCCTAAAAGGCTGGGGTGCTCATCTGAGTGATCTCAGAGTGGGTTTTGGTGCTTGACGGAGAATAGGTTACATGTAAACCTGTTAGAGCAGTGACTGATCAAGCTAATCCTTAAAATCTTCAGTCCCTCCATCTGTGGGGTGGAAAATGGCCTGATCCTGACGGACAACAGTGTCCATGCACTACCTTAACAAGAGAGGGGGTCCCCTTTGCAGGAAAGGGATGAGGCTATGGTTGTGGGCTTTGGAGAACTACATTGCCCTATAGGCACCCCCCATCTCACTGGGAAGGAGAATGTGGTCGCTGATTCTGTGAGAAGCCTGGTCTCCCCCTAATGGGAGTTGTGCGAGGAGGTTCTTGAGGAAATCGACAACCTTGCAGTTGGACCTGTTCACCTCCAGTGTCAACGGGGAGTGCAAGTTGTTATTCTCCTGGGAATTTCTTATGAGATGGGTACTGTGGGATGCCTTCTTAGTGGGTAGGAGTTTCGTCCTTCACGAATGCCCACTGATCCCTGTCAGCCCACAGGTTCACAGAAGGTTGAGGCGATTCAGGACCACAATGTTTCTGATCACCCAGGATTGGGCACAGAGTACAAGGTACTCAGATCTTCTAGACATGGCCATCTGTCCTCCCCAACGCCTCCCAGAGATATCAGACCCTCTCACCCAGTCAGAGGGGAAGGTTCCAATCTCTGCACCCTGAGCCTCCATGTTGGCTCTCGAGAGGTTGAGCTATAGAGACTGGGACTTGCCCGATGAAGTTGTGGAGGTGCTCCTCTCTGCACCCAGACTACCTAGACATTTACAACTGCCATTAGAATCAATGTTGTGTCTGGTGCAGAGAAAGGAGTCTGGAACCTATGACCTGGTGTATAGCATCAGTCTTTCAGTTTGTGTCTTTGGATCAAAGAGGCTTACAGACAGGGACAGGAAAAGGCTATCTGAAAATATCTTTGTTTAAGAACCTTGTTTGGGCCCCTTCTTATTTTGGAATTCCCCCAGTGATTTAATTTCTTTGAGGGCTTGTCAATATGTTCTCTCCAAGGCAAGTTATGGTTCCCCCACAGGATCTAAATTTAGTGCTTACCTTCCTGATGGGCTATCCTTTGTGCAGTTGAATTCTTGCTCATTACCTTTTCTTACTCTTAAAATGGCTTTCTTGGTGGCAATCACATCTGCCAGGAAAGTTAGTGAACTGCAAACTCTGTTAGTTAAGCCTCCATACTTGTTTTCAAAACGGAGGGTCATGCTGAAGGTCGGTACCGCTTTTCTTCCCAAAGTTATATCCGATTTCCACCTCAATCAGAAAATGAACGTACCTGGTTTTTACCCACAGGTGCAACCCTCTGAGGAGGAAGTGCAGCTGAATAGACTTGACCCTAAAAGGGCACTAAGTTTCTATGTTGCCAGATCTAGGCCAGAAAGTTTGACAATTTTTTCATCACAAATGTGCATAGACATATTTACAACAAAAGATTGCCAGAGAAACGTATTGTAGTTATTTGCCATTTACTGGTTGTCATTTGTTAAATATAAAGCATATTTTGTTTGTGAGTCTGGCTGATGCACAACAATTTTGAGGTGTCAGCAGTCATTCCACTCTGACAGCTAAAGTAGTTGATGGGCAAACTTGTATATATGCATGATATTTGCAAAAGCTGTATTGTTAGGGTGACTGTTGTTTATACATTTTTTTTAAAGAATTCAATAAAAGCGAAACACGTACCAAAGCCAGCGTACTATAGGTACTTAGGGATTCAGTCATACAACTCACACACATATATGACAGATATAAAACTCTTTGATCGTTCTTATCTTCCCAAAATTCTCTTTAATATGCAAAACATCCAACACCTCATTGGTTTTATTGGTGTCCCTTTACATTATCTTTGGAGCTCTTTCTAATCAATAAACACATACACTGTGTTAAACAATCACTACTATATTAAAATACACAATGCATTTTTTAAACAGTTGCAAAAGACGAGGGTGTTCACTTGAGAAAAGAAAATGTTAAATAAGATGCATAATTTTACAATATTAAACCCATGCTTATGCTTAAGTCAGGTGGCCCTAAAACGATGTTCAGAAGAAAGCCCTAATTTTCCTCTCTGACCCCACATTTTAGAGGTCTGTGGCCACTCAAAAGGTAAAAGCATGAAATAGATCACAGAGAAGTTAAAATGGCAAAGAGTAAAGCTGAATGAGCAAGTGCATCAAGAAACCTGTGAAAGGATACCCAAAGCCATAGACGGGTGAGAACAAAAACTGTGTGCCAACGGTATACACTGTTTCACAGCTATAAAGGTGTCCCGTAAATATATTAATTCAGCCATCTTTACAGAAGCTGCTCAGTGCTAAGCAGGCAGATGGCATCCCTGCTGTGTGTATCATGTGTCTTTGATGACATTCTGCTGCACGGTCAGTACTACCAGGAGAGCCAACTGCAAAGTATGTCACAATGCATAACTGTGATGCGTATAATGAATCTTTACCTTAATTATATTTTAAATACAAAGTAGGACTTTTACTGTGAAACAGTACTTCAAACGACAGCAGGACATCTATATACCCACACATCTCAAAATGTGCCTATTTATTGTACATTCCACCCAACTCTACAGAGTTAACAAACATTTTAAATTATCTCAAACGCAAGCTGGCAAGACCCATCTCCTAAACCACACCCGCAAAGGTAATGTGCAGGAACGCCCGATCCATTGCTCAATTTGACTCTTGGAGTGTTGGGTGTTTTCAACAATTGCACAAACATCAATGATGTAAACAGTATGTAGCACTTCATTTGTTATAAACGGTGCCTGTACTGTGCAGCTACGAGGAATGCTGTTGCTTCCCACACATGAATGTTCAGGGTCGCCATCACCCATTATGCCACTGTGAGAATGCACAGCCAAAGATTTCAAGAACCTTCTCCAAATGTCTTTACCCTAGTGAGGGGGTTTATGCCCAGGCAGAGGATACAAACTTCACTTGTGATTTTGCCATATTTTAATGGGATTCCAACCCAAGGGATTGGAGGTACATTGGCTGTAGCAGGTAACTTGCCTTATTTCCATTTTGCCCCCTGCGAACACCAGCGCTGTAACCATGAGAAGGGGGTTGAGTACATTGTATTCAACATTAAGATGGGCCTGTACCAATTGCATATATTTCATATGTAAAATTTACCATGACAAGACTGGATGTAGAAATGTAGTTATGTTACATTAATATTACAGACCAGTCTAGGGGTTTCTCAGAGAGTTACAGCAGGCAATTTGTGAGAGAAACCAGATATTAGCATTGAAACCAAAATTCCTCATTCCAACCTTCTCGCACTTGTGTCCAGTTGGCAGACAGCTTATCACTTCCTCTAAAAGATTGTTTTCAGTCTTAACCGAAAGTAGACAATTAGTTGTAACAATTGCCTCTGGTGCACTCAACTGTAGAACACATTTTTTTTTTATTTATTTAAAGTGCATATTGGTTAATTAAAACCTTATACACTAACAAAAATAATTACATCAATAACAAAGAGCATACATTAATTTCATATTATACATACATAAGAAGAGATGTTGCATTTTAAATAAGAAGCATCTTTAAGTCTGTTTCCTATTATTCCAAAAAAAAAAAAACACGCACATCAAATCATAAAAATCATGCAAACAGGATATCACATTTGAAAGAAGATATCACATTCTCAAAAAGAGGGATATAATTTGCCAATAGTTTAAAAAGAAATTGCTCGCTTCCAAATATAAAAGGCTGCCCCAATAAAAACCTTAATTTCACCATCATAAATTACTGACCAAAATTGATTAGATTCAATCATTTGAAGGTCGCCAACTAGATTTGAGTACCCTTTATAATACCATTCCTTTAGTTTAATACACATAGTTAAAATGTGTCTTGCTGTCTCCGCCTCTAATTTACAGTGCCTACACAATCTTTCAGCACGGTATATTAGCCCAAGCCTCTGTTATTTCATTACATGGGAGAATATTCATACGTAACTGTAAAATAAATCTCCTCAAAGTCCTATTACCCGTGTTTAACAAATATTGTTTTGGAGTGGCTGGTTTAAGACCTTGAAGAGCATACATTGTATATCGGGGGATATTATATAAATAGGACTGATTTTCACACAAATCCCAAATACATGCTTTTTCTTTGAGATTTTTCAAGATACGTACAATATTATCCTTCCCAGTGAGCTCATTAAAACCTAAAATTTCAAGAAAGGCTAGTGCTGTATTTTGTAAACTAACCATATAGGAATTCTTAAACCTATCTTCGCTCTTGTTTTTTCCTATGAGACCAAGAAGGCTTTCATTCCCCTCTTCCCCAATATTATTTTAAAATAAAGTTTACAACATCCTATTTTCCACCACGTGGAGAGGGAAATAATTCCCAACTCGCAACTTATTGCTTGTATAGGCACAGCTTTGGGCAACCCAAGAGCTGGCCTCCAAAGCTTCCCTTCGAGTTGGTCTAGTTTACTCAGATATTTACTTTCCACTGTTTCTATAGCATACATAATTCCTGGAATAATACAACTCTTATATATTTCTAAAAAAACCTTCAATGGACTGGCCACCCTTACTAGCCATGTATTTCCTTATCATATTCCATTTCTTTAAAATTTTCAAATTGACTGTCTCTTGGAAAAAATTAATACATGGTTTACTCAGGACGGGCATCCCCAAATAGGGATAGGCATCGACAACTTCCATTTCTATATTATTAATATGCCATCTGGAGATAAGCCTTTTCTTTTCCTGTTTAGTAACTCCAAATGCCATAATTTTTGTTTTATTTATATTAATATTGAGGTTGTTTGCCTCCGAATAAACCGACAAACCATTCAACATTCTTTGCAGTCCTATCGGTGTTTTATCCATAAGGATCGTATCATCTGCATACATAAGTCCACATATTGGTTTCCCAGCCACAATAGGTGGGAAATTGTTTAAGATCTTAAAACTCTCCCACATATCTAATACATATAAATTATACATTATAGGAGAGGTAACACAACCCTGCTTGAGTCCGGTATTAGTTCTGATTTCAGATGACAGCATCCTTCCTTTACCCAAGCAGATGGTCACCGTAGTATCCCTATAAATTTCCTCCAGAAAATGAAGGATTTTTGGGCATATCTTTTTCACTCTCAATTTCTCCCACAAAAGTCCCCTATTAACACAGTCAAAGGCTTTCGAGTAATCTATAAAACATACATATAATATTTCCCCCTTGTCCTTTGAGTTGGCTATGATGTAATTCAGCATAGTCAGGTTATCCAGGGTACTATATCCCTTTCGAAATCCCGTTTGTTGAATAGAGAGTAGACTATTTTCCTCTATCCAATTATTCAAGCTGTTTACTAACAAGGAGCAAAAGATCTTACAACTACTATCCGCCATTGCTAAAAGTCTGTAATTATCCGGCAGTTTTCTGTCCCCTTTTTTAAAAAGAGGGACAACAATAGCTTTCCTCCAACTTTCCGGTATAATACCTGTTTCCCATATCCTCGTGAATAGTTGGAGAAAGATACCTGCCCATTTCTTAGGGTTTTGTTTTATAGCAATGTTGGCCAGCCCATCCGGCCCTGGGGCACGAGAGGAATTCATTTTTGAGATCACTTTAAGAATATCTATAATATCAAAGGGGATATTGGCCATACCACATGGATTTAGGCTAGTATTAGCCGATATGTGACTGGTCTTGAAAAAGAGATTAGTAATATATTGTTTCCAAACCTCCTGACCAACATCATTATTTTCCCTATTATCTTCATCCATTAAAAATTGGCGACAAAGATACCAACATTTGTTTGAGTCATGAGTTTTACATAACTTATATATGCATCTCCAATTTGCATTGTTGGTATTGTATTTATAATCCTTTATCCAATTTTTATAATGTCTTTATGTTACTTATTCTTTTACTTCTCTCTTTGTCATCTAAGTCACATATCTGCTTAAGTTCTTGAATATCGCGTTTCATCTCTTTTTTCCTATCATAGATTGCTTGATCGAACTTATGTGTGTGATTTTTCCCCTTTGTACTTTTCAAAATAACATTACTGTTTGTACGACGTATCATACCCAACAGATTGGTAATAGAGTTAAGTCCATTACAAGCTATGTCATGGCCATCAATAATTAAACGATCAAACAGACCATTAAAGGAGGCTAGGTTTCTATCAGACCAAGTAATCCTATTTCCACTTGCTGAAAATTGTATGTTCATCTCCTCGCCCACTCCCCATTTTTGGGTTCCTGGGTCATAGTTAAATTTACACCGAAGAGGTACATGATCACTCAGCAAGATATCTACATGTTCAAACGAGATGTTTGTACGTCTTTGATTTTTATTAACGAACATGTAGTCTAGCCTGTAAGAAACCTTTCCATTAGACCAGGTGTTCCCATCCCCTGTACCTATATTTGTTTCCAAGTACGTAAGCCCCCAATCAGACATCAGGTTCATCCATCGACAGCCTAATAGGGTCTGCTGGTTTTGCCCCCCAACCCCAAGACAATCCTGTAATTCTATAGATGCAATTATAGCTGTTTCCTCCCACAATTCTTTACACCTATTCATATCCTTTGCGGCTATATTACAATGGGCATTAAAATCTCCCACTATACAAATATCAGAATCAGGTGATTCCAAAGTCCAGCTATCAAGGGTTAAGTTGAGATACTCCCCAATCTCCCGAAAGTTGACCCCATCAGGTTGAGAATAGATATTAATAAGCAGAAGTTTCCTTGTATGGCTTCCTCTATTTATAGATGCACACATGACATTCCGAAGACTCCCATGTTTCTCATATGGTTTATAATTAAAATTATTTTTTATCCCTATACAAAGCCCTCCATATGGGCGACCCTTCTCACCTTTATCGGCAGATTTTTGCCATATATTATATCCATCCAATAAGATTTCCCCAGTAATCCAAGTTTCTTGGAGGGCAAAAATGTCACTCTCCAAGAGTAGTTTTATTCCATCCTTATGTAAAAGAGAGTTAAAACCCCTACAATTCCAAGAGAGAAGGGTATATTCATTAATGCATACCTAATCTCAATTTGAGCATGGGGTGTTTCCTTCCAAAGAGTTTATCTCCTTTAAATTACTTCCAGATTCAATACATGTCGGAGGATACCCCTCCAAACCCCTATTTGCTGCACTGATGTTTTTATATGTGGGAGAATTACATATCACAATTTCATATTCATTCCCCCATATTCCATTGGAATGTTCCCGTATAAGGTCAACAAACACCGCAGATCTAAATCGGGCAATGACCCAATTTTCCCAACTACCAATTTCTGGTAGTATAATAGATTCAATGTCCCCTGTATTAATATTTTGTAACTGCTATGTAGATGACAATTTGTTCAATAACCATGCCCGGTTTAGAAAGGGGCTTTCATCTGTGGTACCCCTTTCTATAATCTTTATGGTTTTTCCCACTGGAAGCAAAGGCTCTTCATTCATTCCAACTAAGTTAGTCATGCCAATTTTATAATTACTATGCATGGCCAGACGCTCCATCTCCCTAATATATATTTCCTGCTCTGTTTTAGTAAGAGACATATCATTTCTATTCCGAGGTATTGTAACATATTTAAAATTGTTTCCCATAAGTACCCTATCCTTGGGTCCGAATTCCTCCAGCTCCTGCTTATTTCTTTTTAACTAGTTCTGTAAACCCCCGTTTTTTGTTTTCGTTTTTTTACCTGGGTCTAGTTTCTGCTGATTTTCAATAATTTCAAAGTGGTTACCCACTTCTACACATTCAGAGTCTGGAGAAACCGTATCTGCTAGGGCCATCGTATTCTTTTTAATTTATTTTAGTAGTTATGACTTTAGCCATCGCCACCCTTTTCCGAGTGGGCCTTCTATTTTTCTTTTTTCGCCTAGTGCGTCTCTTCAAACCTTGAGATACTGTTACTTCAACAACACTCTCATTTAGAATTATTTCTTCTGGTGTGTTATCCCTAGGATTGGGCAATTCCTGTGGGGGTGAATTAGACAAGGCATGTTCTTTCTTAATTTCATTTTCGGCCGCAAAAAACAATTTGCTCAAATCTCCAAGATCATCACTTATCTCCATTGGATACTCCCCCCCCCCAATATTCCTTTATCCCAATCTCAAGGGATCTAGTATTATCAATGTTCTGTTGTACAGGTACCTTAATATCCCTTTGTTCTTTAAGCAACTTAGTACAAATGGTCATTAGAACATCCATCATAGTAGTGAGTGCGTCAAATTTTTCTCCAACCTCAAGGGGGTTTTCATTAACCCCACTCATGTCTCTATTAAGAGAGTTATTAAATGAGTTCTCTGTAGGATTCCATGACACCTCTTCCTCATTACCGATATCTTCTTCTTGTGCAAATTTAGTCAAATCTGGAGTGTCAGATAGATTAGATCCAATAATATTATTATTTCAATATCCTCAACTGCAGAAATGTTTTGATCCTTATCTATTCCCATGGATTGGTGCCTCAGATTATGCACTAGTGTCAACAAATAATTATTATCAATCATTGAGCTGTTAGAGGGGAGTGGGTGGGGTTGTTCAGTGTCAGGTACCAATACTTTTTCTTTAATAGTTAAAAAACGAAATATTTTGGGTTGACCAGGTACATCTTTAATCTCACCAATGAGCTCTTTCTTCTCTCCCTTCCTATTATTTTTTCTTTTCCCCCCTTTCTTGGTTTCTATCGTTATATTTTTTTGACCTAAGGTTATGAATACATGGGCTTGGAGCCATCATAGTAGAGGGTACAAAATGTCTATAAGGCACCACCTTCTAACCTACCAAACAGTAGGTCAGTTAAAATTTCACTGGTCTGAAATTCAGACGTCAGTTCCAAAGGTAGAATAGTGCTCACGATAAACACCTTTCACTATAAATGATAATGTATAACATAATCTCAATATATTAAAACCAATAAAAGATTAGTAAACAAGGTGCCTCAAGCAGTACTACCATAAAAACAAAATTCAAAATATAAAAATATTTAGAAAAAGCGAGCAATTTAAGACTCGTATTATATAACGAGACCACTTCTTAGATGGAGTGTAAAACAATGGGTAACTATCAACCACTAATACGGAGCAGATATAACACCAGTCTCACATCAAAAGGAAGATGCAAATGCAATGTTCCACAAATCCACCTTGTATGGGAGCGACCGGCAGCTTGAAGAACAGGCCTTATACCGACTCTCCCCCCACCAGGTGGTTATCTTACAGTTTATTTACGAACTTGGTTACATGCACCTGATCCAAGCCACCAGGACTCAAAATATCTACTACTAACTATCTCAACGTTTATACTTGCGCCCACAGCGCGCCGAACAGCCGCAAAACAGTCGACGCCCTCTACACCTATCGGGCTTAACGCCGCGACGGTGGCTGTCTCGTCGTTATCAGGAGATCAGGGAGTCACGTGATCGTGACGTGCGTGTCCCCAGCCACGCCTCCTCCAGGAAGCAACGGGCTGTCAAGCACCAGCAAGAGCATTTTCCAGCTCGCAGTGCTGGCAAAAGTAAACAGAAACCTCTGTTAAAGTAGGTGCATTCGTTTATGTGCAGCAGAGAACACAATGCCTTCTCCAAATCTTGGGCAGCAGAGATCTGAAAACACTCATTCAACTAATATAACACAGAAAAGGACAGGCTTGAATAGAGGAAGCAATAACATTCTAATCTCTGCAACCTTAAAAATGTCATTATAATGTCATGGAGCCAAAATGGAGAACAATATTGGGATGAAGGGGTATAGATTGGACAACGTGGACAGTTTGTTGAAGGGGCAGAATCTGGTGAAGGTGCAGAGAATGGCAGAGGTGTAATAAAGTCGGGGGGGCACATGCACTTATGTGGGCCTAGGCCAGAAGAGAGCCTAAATACGTCACTGCATATGCAGGTTCTAATCTGGGAACCATTGTGTCTATACATACACTGTTGAAATGGTTGGGTTATTCTGTATATTGTGGAGTTTAATTATCTAGCGGATAAGAAGTTATCTTCAGGCCGTAGAGCCAACGCTACCATAGGTGTATAGCAGCCACACTGGTGTTTCCAAAAGGGGTACCAGTGGTCAATATTTGCCAGGCAGCCACTTCTGCATCTATACATACCTTCTGAAAGCACTATTGTTTGAACGAGCAGTCCTCCAATGTTTCTTGATCTAAGGCATGTGTATTCATGCTCTGCTCACCACAAATATGGTGTGATACTGCTTGGCAGTCATTAGAACAACAAAGTACTTTCCTAGGGTAATGTTCTTTCTGATGGATAGCTCCGTCCACAAATTCCTCATCACCCTCCTAACCATTCCCACTGTCAAAGAGCGAATTCACTCTTAATGTCTTATTAACAAGAAGGAGAGCTACATTTGTGACTTCCATCTTCTGTGGTTGAGTGTGAGGGAGAATGGAACTGAGGTCACTGGGCACTGTGCTGCATATATACTATGGACGCTGTCACTTTTAATGGATTCTTTCCTCCCATGTATTCCTCATCTATGCTATCCCTATCCCAGTGCAGCTGCTCTCCAGAAACGTTTCTGCTGCCATGTGGTACAGCATGGCCCCAGGTCTGATCCGTCCGATTCATCGATGCGCCACGCACCGGATAGAATGTCGTGGTCAGTATATGTAATGGCGCTGTGCCCCATGACTTCAGTTCCTTTTTTACATGCACTCTGTTCACTAATCGGGAACACGCTTGTCGAGCTTAATATTTTTCTCCAATGCCATGCCTACTCCGGCAAAGGCCTCAGGATTTAAGCTGTGTGCGCATTGTGGCCAACAGATGTCGGTCTTGGATCCACACTGGATCTATTTATACTGCTTGGGCGAGGACCACGACACTCAGGACTGCGGATCATGCAAGTCCATGCACCCAAAGGACCTGCGGGAGAGGGCAGCAGAGATATTCACCTTTGTTCACAAGACGAAGGGTGAGGCTCAGCGATCTAAGTCAATTGGCATTGATGCACTCGACGCCCCCAGGACGAAAGTTTCTAATACCAGCTGCACCGGCCATGTTATATCTAAAGATGATGAATCTGGGAAGAGACTCCATTTAAAAAAACATTACTTCAGGTAAGTGATTTGTTCTTTTTTCTCAAGTGGTTTGACTCTGCTGTAAAGATGCATGTGCTGAAACTAAGCAAGGACTCACAAATCAAGGAGGTGGTTAAGAATGTAACAAATAACAATAATCCTCCAAAAATCTAAATATTAATACTAATATGACATTGCTGGGTATTTAGTCAAAAGACTTAGGATGGTCTGGAAAATTGATGATCTGGGTACAGTATCCCAGAAAAAAAGCATTAATTTCTCAAACAGGAATCCATGAGAGACCAGTAATGGGAACAGTAATCAAAGGACTTGGGTATAACGTCACTCTGCGCCTCAAAGGTTATAAATAGTTAAATTGCCTGTCGCTCCTTATTGGTACCTTAAGGAATACCTAATCCTTAGAAGTGGTGACGTTTCTTGTGATGTGCCCAAATAGTGCGCCAGGCGCCCCATAAAATATCAGAATAAAGAAGTGTTTCAATGAGTACGGCGAGATGTCAAACTGAAATGCAGGTGGACATATTATTGTTCCTAAATATCAATTGTCTAGATGCCCACATGTTTTGGCCTAACTTGGGCCTTTTTCAAACTTCGCTATATTTATCAACCAAATCCATAAAACCAGAGCATCACTTTATCATGGTCGTTGGACCATACCAATAACATTAAACCATAGGTGTCAAATCATAAATACAAAATACCATAAATAAATATAAAAAATAATGATAATTGATCATAACATCAGTTACACCACAACAAAGTAAATGCAAAACAAAAAATGTTTTGTTGTCGTTCAATGAATAAGAAAATCAAAAGATAAGAGCATTACATGGAACACAGAAAGCATAGGTTTGGCATTGGGAGGATTGTTGGAGATGGAGAGATACAAGGAAGTCATAACCAGTAACCATTGGTGCACAAAATAAGATCTGTATTCACCATTCTCCCACTTGTCTAATTTGTGCATGATCAAATATTCTGTACAAGTCTATCTTCAGGGTGAAGGGAATTTTACCATTAATTCACATTGGAGTAATCACACACCCAGGCTATCAATGTCTACAAAAAAAGAAAGTGAGCATGCATGTGGGACTTGTGTCCCAACTGGGGAAAGAAAAGAGAGTAATGCTTAATGCACAATCTGGTTTTTACCTTAGTTGGGTATCGCAGCACACACAAATCGCTGAATATGCACAAATAAGACAAGTGGCAGAATGGTGAATACAGACAGGTACATGATCATGAGCAGTCCTGATCTGGACAAAGAGACAGCAATAAGCACGCACTAGGCATTATTGATTGTGAAGTAGCATGGATGATGGGGATGCATGGGGCATTACACTTATCACATTGAAGACCATCTAATGCTATGTCTAGCCAATAGTCTCAATCTTATCTGGTGCACTAACGGTTATTGATCATGACTTCCTTTTATTTCTTTCTGCCCAACAATCCTCCCGATGTCAACCCTGTGCTTTCTGTGCATGATCTATTGATTTGCCTATTAGTGGAATGACAACACATATTTTTTTATTTTTGCATTTACTTTGCTGTGGTATAACCGATATTATTATTAGCATTTTGATATGTATTTGTATATTTTGTATGGTATTTTCTATTCATGATTTCACACCTATGGTTTAATGTTATTGATATGGTCCAACGACCATCATAATGTGATGCTCTGGTTTGATGGAATCTGGTTGATAAATATAGTGCAGTTTGAAAAAGGCCCAAGTAATGCCAAAACACGTGTCAAATATGGGAGTCTAGCCAATGGGCATTTAGGAACAATAAACTGTCCGCCTGCATTAGTTTCAAATATCAGTGTATTCTTTGAAACACTTAATTATTCGGATATTTTATGGAGTGCCTTGCGCACTATTTGGGCACATCACCAGAAACATTTCAGGACTATTTTAAGAACTGATTTAGGGCTCCTCTGCCTTCTCGCTTTAAGACATCTTTACATGAATTGTGGACAAAAAAGAACCTGGTGAGTGAGCACCTCGCTGGAAGAAGGGAATTGCCTTTCCTTCTTCATGTTAGCAGACTAAAGCATGCAAGATGGATGGTCTTCTTGCATCACCGAGTGACTTCACACACCGCTTGACACATATCATGGTTGGCCCCAATGAGTGCCCTAGAGATCTTTCCTTATTTCGGGTCAGAAGTGACCCATTTCTTATTATTAACATCTGTGCCCTAAACTCTTACTAAACAAACAAACTTAGTTGCACCCTCATCAGGCAACATTAAAGGAGCACTTGGACTTGATTCAAAGTATGGAAATAAATGTAAGTGCAAACATATTTCAATGCTCAATAGTTTCATATGCAAGCATGTGCTGAAATAAACTGATCGAGCTACAGTTATGGAGTTAGGTAAGTCGGTGTAGGGAATGTGTGACCACGTTGAGGACAAAGAGTCAAAATGAAGAGCTGATAATATGAGATGATTGCCATTTGGGACCTCTTGCTTAGCTTCAGAGCGTGAATCCTTTAAAGCAAGGAGTACAACCACAGAAAAGGAAATATTGCTCGTCCTCCTTATCACATGTTGCAACCAGATTGGGGCTGTCTTGGTCCCATGTGAGAGTAAGTGCTTCCTTCCAGTGCCTCTGATTCAAAGCGAGACCTGGGCTACACGGGCTCTCTACTTTACTTGAACCAAATAGAAGATTTAGAGCAGGGCATGTCCAGCCCCCACCCCTCATCTAGGGGGTGAAAGCCATTTGCAGCCCGGGATTGAACCGTCAGGAGATTAGCTAAGCGTAGTGCGTGAGCCCATCTCATGAGGAAAAGAAAGAAAGGTTTTAAAATGACCGTCGCCATTAAAATAGGAAAGGGACTAGGTCCCTACTCGGATGACTGCATGCATAAAAAAATGCAACAAAAATGCCACTGCATTTGAAAAGGGGTTAAGTCCCTTTTCTTTTTTATGCCGCGGGTGCGGCCGGTGAATAGAGAATCGTACCCGGGAAAGAGAGATTCTGATTTGATAATCTGTCTTTCCCGGGTGTTAATAATCAATACAGTATTTTGGTTGTGAGAACAGGATTCTCAAAAATGACGGACTAGGTGTTTGATCATGACATGCAAGGTATCTGCAGTTTTACATCAGAAAGCAAATCAGAATAACACGCCATAACATATATGTATATATATTTTGTTAGCAATTTTAACTTGAGGGAAGCTGGAGAGATTGGCATCCTACAACAAGTGAGTTTCAGTTAATGAGAGAGCAGATACATTATGTGTTGCAAGCAGTTTGAGTTATAGCAGATATGTAGTATGGTCTTTACTGGTATACCGGTATGATAGTATTAAATCGGTTAAGGCACAGTTTGTCTTACATGAGCCGTCCTAAACATCATACCAAGTTACTGGCTACAATCTCACTTCCCTATCAAATTACATAGAAGAACGAGATCATATTGGCAGTGCTAACGACTTGCATCAAAGCAAATACAAGGTTATTTTTAAAGAACACGGATGGGTCTTCTAACAAAAGTGCAAGTTATACATTTGCCTTTAGTGACTGGTCGTATTTAGGATCTATTTGTTTCCTATACATTTTTTTAATTGGAAATGTTTAAATAAGAAATTAAACTTCCCCTTCAATTATTGGGTTCAGAGGTTTACATCTTCTCCTCATGGAATATTTTCCTGGCATTTTCATAATTAGCTACAAAATGGGTCTTCAAAGGCATGTGAGTTTTTTATTCAAATTGTTTTTAATGTACAACTCGTACTCTGTACTTATGACTACGGATGAGGTATGAGTGGACTGTGGCGAAACTGTGAGCTGCCTAGAAACTGGTGTTTCAATCACGTTCTCACTCCTATAGGTGGGCGCCCCTTGTGGTGCCACAAACAATGAGTAAATGGAAAACATCCAAGATGGCTGACGGTGTTGGTATAATTTTGACCTATCCCGATCATGTTTCAGAGGCACAACATGATGAGGAAAGTCTGAGGTAAATTTCCCCGTAACAGATAGCATTCAAAAGAAAAAGAAGGTAAGTCCCCTACCCCGTGAGGCCTCAAGAGGAGGGTCGTATAAGAAGAGCATGATTATGGGAAGGCAGCGAGTGGTCCTCTGCGGCAGCACGAGGTGGAAGCATCAAGCAATTGTACTGAGAGGTTGATAGAGACAGCCATGAACTCCGGGGGGCGGGTGGGGTTACGCGGATATTATAAAAACTCATTATTATTTTGGGGGGGGGGGTTCGCCCCAATTCCCCATCCCCTTTAATTTTGTATCAGTTCCCGGACACCTACACCCCATATATATATATATATATTTTCTAACCCTCCCCCCAAAATATTAGATGATTTTTTTTCATTATAAAAGTTGCAGCAAAAAATCCAGCGACATGTTATCCCGTGATGAAAGGATGTCGTACCCTAGTACTTGCCTGCCCGGTTGAGGAACTGCTGCTTGAAGACCTCCTGAAAAGCACCCGAAACCTAATGTGGCAGAGAAAGAACACCTAGAACCAGGGAGCAGCTGTGAACTCAAACGCCTAGAAGAGAGCGGAGCTGAGAAGTCTGAAAGACCTCTTGAACTTGAGTGACAATGATAGGTTTTAGACCGTGCCTAGCTCCTGCGAGATAGAGATGCTAAACATGAACCTTAGAAGCGCTAAGAATTGTTAAAGACATTGAAAGAAAGATCAGATCTTGAGAGACTAAGTCATCCCAACAGAGTGAAGCCTAACAATAAGTAAGAAGCTTGGGCCTAGAAAATAATAAAGAATTAGACTTTGAGTCAAGTTGATGAATGTCACTGTTTCATCGATATCTGTTGCCACAACACACACAATCACAATTTCTCCATTACATGTAAAGTGTAGTTAGTTTGAGTTATCCCATTACAAGTCCTACAAAATGTGTCGGAGTTATGGACGTTTTAGAGCAATAGTCCTGTTATGGATTGAAGCAGTGCTCATAGAACACTGCTGTTTGCTTTGTCAGTATTAGGAAGCCAGTTCATTTTTGGCCCGCTTACTACTAGCTGCTGACCATAACAGTTGAGCAAGGCTTGGTTGTCCATAAAAGAGAGCCTGTGACACACTTCCTGTGAGGCCTGAGTAATGTTCTGGTGCATCCCTGAGATACTGAATGAAAAAGGAACACTAGCTCCTCCAGCTCCATGGAGCTGGCACGGTGGTTGCACTGGACGAAAGCTTATGATAGTTGAGTGTGCTGTGACAAATTGACAAAACACGAGACACAAAAATATAGTATTTATTTGCAATCGTGAGGAGTTTGGGATGCAGGACTATGGGAGTTAGAGGTAAAACTACAACTTAAAAGGCTGTTCTTACATTGGAACAAACTAAGTAAGAAAGCGTTTTGGATTGGGTAACCAAAAGTGTTATGTTATGTTACTTTTTTTATAAAGCGCACGCTCACCGAAGCATCTTGGCGCTAGGATGGACCGGACATAGCATGTTAAAATAGGTAGGTTTTTTAATAACTGATGAAAAGCAAGGAGATTTTTCGTGGCCCTAAGTGGAGCCGGCATAGAGCTCCATAAATTGGCAGCCGCCACAGAGAAAGAGCGGCACCCCACCGGCTCAAAATGATATCGAGGAATGGCAAGGAGACAAGAGCCCTTAGAACGCAATTCTCGAGAGGGTACATAAGGTCGAACTTTGTCCTGGAGATATTCAGCCCCTGAACCATAGAAGGCCCAGTGAACTATGAACAATGATTTGAATTGGACCCGTTTAATAATCAGGAACCAATGCGACGATCGAAGGACAGAGGAGATGTGGGCATCATACGGAGTAGCAGTGCAGATACGTGCAGCATGATTATGGAGGAGTTGCAGACGATGGACAAGATATAAATGCTGAGCCAAAAAGAGGGAGTAACAGTAATCCAGCCGACTGAGGACCAGACATGCCGTCACTAAAGGCCTCAGATCAGCCAAGAAGGAGGCAGACCAGGCCAGAACCTGGCCAGAGAGGCCGGCCCCTGCAAGCCCTTCCAGTAGTACCAGATGGTCCACTGTATCAAACTCAGCCGATAGATCTAATAAGATCAGGGCACCTGTTCCAACTCCATCAGCCAACAAACGAAAGTCATCATCGAAAACCGGACTGCAAAGGGTCCAGAATGTTCCAAGAAGGAATTGAGCAGAGGGGAGACCAGGGACTCCAATAATTTCATAAAAAAGGGAAGCAAGGAGATAGCCTGAAAATTTGCAGGCAAGGAAGGATCTAGCAAAGGCTTTTTCAGGAGCAGATTAACAGCAGCCTGTAAGCTCTGGTGCGATAGATCCCCCTTGACAAGAATCGTTAACCGCTGATGAAATATTGGGAGAAATATCCTTCAGAATTCTTAAAGGTATATCATCCGAGGATGAGGCAGATTTTAATTTGCCAATCGCAAGCTCCACCCCCTGTACTATGAAAATAGGAAAAACCGACCAGGTATGATCTGAACCATGAGAAGAAAACTACTGCACCGGGACAGAGGAGGCAGAAGAACGTATCTGTTCTCGGATCTGATTAACCTTGTTGATGGAAAAAGACGCTAAATCCTCACAGAAAGCTTGTGAGTGAACAGCCTGGGACCCAGTGTCCACAGGAGAAAAAAGCAACCTAACAACTGCAAATAGTTCCTCAGGTTGGTTAAGAGCACTTTCGACCTTACCCACGTAGAAAGCACTCTCAGCTGCCTCAATGGCAAGATGATAGGTATTGCAGGCCAGACTAAAGACTGATTTAGCACTGGCGGAATAGGTTCTCCGCCACCTCGGCTCCACTTGCCGCTTTTTTGCCCGTAAGATCTTAAATTAATCTGTGAAGCAAGTCTGAGATGTACGCCCTCTCAGTTTACGAAGAGTAGAGGGTGCCAAGGTGGCAGCCACTCCAGTAAAAAAAAAAAAAGTTACAATAGAAAAATCTATAGCACCTGCTGCATGGCATTGTGCCTGAATGTTAGAGACAATTTCCGCATTGAAAATTGTTAACCTATTTCAACAGTATTGATATTTGGCTTCACCCACAGGCCTGACAGGTTGAGACTGGATCAAAAAAGGCACAACCAGATGGTCGAGCCATAGGATAGGGAAAGGAGGGAAACCCGCAACTAAAGGAGTCCTAGCAAAAATTAAGTCCAGCATATTGCTGGCTGAGTGAGTTGGTGCAGACACCAACTGTGCCAACCCCAAATATTTCATAGCTTCAAAAAAAATGTTTCTCTGCCTTTGTGGTAGGACAATTAAAATGTACATTAAAATTCCCTGCAATAACCAAATGTCGGTATCTAAGTTCCAGATCAGGGACAAACTCAAACAATTGGTCACAAAAATCACCATCCACTCTGGGCTAGTGGTAGAACCACCAGGATGTGCCGACTAAGGTGGGTAGAAATGGCAATTTTAACTAGAGTAGTCTCCATTTTCATAGAATGGGTCAAAGGAATATGACTAACATCTAGATTAGAGTTAGCTATCACTGCAATGCAACCTCCAGCTTGCCTAGTCTAACGGTCTGCACGTTAGATAGTATATGTATCAGAGAGGAGCTGTACCAATACCGGGCCAGAGGCATCATTCAGCCACGTCTCTGTGACACATAACACATCCAGAGCCAGATCCGCTAATAAGTCTGAGCAGGCCGCAGTATTTTTCACAAGAGAGCGAGCAAGTGTATCAGTATCTTCTTTCTAACAGTCATGCGAACTCTCGCTGGATCACAGTCATGAATGCAGGTTCAGGGATAAAGCTCCTGACTCCCTTCTTTGCCCAAATCAAAGTCCTATGTGCATGGCGCTGAGCTCAATATTTATAAGCCGTTCCAAAATTTTTGTGCCTGGCTAGCTTCTTTCTGCTCCCAGGGATATGGTGCCCAGCTCCCTCTTCCAGGATGTAGGTCCCAGCAGACTCCTCATGGACATAGAAAAGAGATCACGATTCAGGGATACACTGCCTGACTCATGCTTCGGGGATCTACTGTTGCGGTCACTGTTCAGGGCTAAAGTGCCCAGCTGACTTGGTGTCATTCCTGGGCCGTTCTGCGTCCTCATGCTTGTCAGACCTTTCTGTTTCCTCAGGAGACTCGGATCGCAAAGGCGTTTTTGCTTTTGTTTTGCTCTACTTTTCCACTTCCATGGATCCAAACTGAAGTGGACCTCTGGTGTGCAGTTCACGCTGAGTTAATGGAAGGACTTAAAAAACACATTTTATTGAAGCAGACAAAAGATAGAACGGGGCATGTAAATAGAGAAACCGTGGACATACAAGCCAATGTAAGATTAAGCAGCACCCAAAAACCAAATCACAGCGATGTGGTCTCTTTACACAAAAGTCAATACAACTCACACCACCAAAAATGACAATGAAAAAAGTGGCAGTCTGACAAGCAGACCTCGTCGGCCAGGGAGTGATCCATGTAACGAGAAGTTCTCCTTTCATCTTTTCCTGTTTCATGAGATACTGCACCTCAAGTATCCTGTCCTCCACTATAGGTCTCTGGCTGGATTCACAAACCCACATAATAAGAGCTTTGGATGTGGAGAGTGTTAATGAGTTATAGTTTATGTGATGCATTGAGGGCATCCTTGGCATCCAGGTGGTGCAGGAGTGTCACAAGATGGAGGAGAGCAATGCAGACAACCAGGACTACTACACAATCCAGTACCTCATCTCCAAAAGGACTCAACCCTGTGATAGTCCCAGAGTAGCTGGGTTAAGGTCCTCTGAAGCAGAACACAACTCCAGCAAAGGTCAGACTGCATCAGGCCTAGTCTTGCCATCCGGCCAGCGGTCACAGTGTGTGGAAAACAATCTTTCACTGTTGGAGTTTCAGCATTAGTTGGTTGTTTGAGTGGTGCAAGTAGGGAAATATCTGTATCCAGGCAGCCCCACTATTCTGCAAATGTTCTTCAGTTCAACGGAAAATCGAACTGCCCTCCTCAGGTTGGCTAAGTGCCCCGGAGGTGATAAATTGGTGGGTTGCTGACGCAGGCAGCTACCCTTCAGTGACCAATTTCTGAAGCAATGGGGAAAGGCATCTGTTCCTCGTGCTACTAATCAAGCTTGTCTGGAGATGATTTTCTACCAGAATGTCAAAGTGACAGAGTTCTAGCTCTTCCAGTTTATATTTGATTTTCAACTATCGAAAGTTGAGTGTGCTGTTGGCAGATGTGATGAATCCTGTGGAGTCATCACTAAACCCCAGCCTAAAGTCTCCTCTAATGTGGCCAGGGGAAGGCAGCCGCTACCTGAACCTCACCCTGGGGGTGGTGACATGAGGGAGGATCACATGGGAGGAGACGCTGTCACGGGGAAGTGGGGACTCCTCTAAGACGGAGGCGGTATTCATCCTCTTTTGAGGATGGAAGTCCCATACTACCCAAATACCTAATGGCATGCTGTCAGTGCACAATTCCTTCTACTAGAACTACCCACAGTACAGACTGAAAAGTTGGTACATTTGAGGTTCAGGAAGTAAATATGACACCCTCAAATTGCTTTAAGTGTGTCTTATATAGAGGTCCTAAACCCAAGGGTAAATCGCAAACTCTTTTTAAAACCTCCCCTAAAAGTAACAATTCTCAGTTCACAAATTTGTTTAAATTAACTAAAAGTAAAACGACCTAAAACATTATGGACTTCAGAACCCATAATGCATGTGGTACTGGGACGAGGAAGAGAGACTTAAAGGTACCATCAAGCTTAATGAACAGTCTAGTTGTAGTATGAAGAACCTCGGCAGGACATTTGAATGCCAGAATGAGTTTCAGGTGGAAGCAGAGGCAGAAGGAGAAGTAGGAGACACTGAGAGTGGCAGAGGCGGCAGCAGGCCTGAATGTGGGAGACACTGTAGAAGCAGAGGAAGCACCAGCCGAGGCCAACGCGGGAGAAGTCGCATGGCTGTGCAGAGCAAGCACAGCTGGAAGCGGCCTTGGGGAAAGCTATGCCATGTTGGAGCTCCCAACACGCTGTGACCCGCTCCGGTAAAGAAGCAGAACCGGAGGTCTCACTGTCAGACCTCCCTGAAGGACTGTGCTTGCTGCAACAGTCATCGGAGTGCAGACAGACCAGAAGAGATCCACTGCGGTACCCGCGAGTCAAAAGGAGGCGCAGAGGAAGACCAGTGAGTTGGCCTAAGATTCCAGGTGACACCTGGCTGCTCCAAAAAATACTCTTAATTGAAGCTAATGATTTTGAATACCGAACAAAAGAAAGAAGGTATCCAGGGCGCAACTTCCCTGATAAGGGATACCAATTGGGGAATAATTGTAACCTGATTTGCCAGAAGCCAAGAGGCCGCTGAAGAGCCATACAAGGGCAGCCAGGGCGCAACTTCTCTGATAAGGGATACCAATTGGGGGATAATTGTAACCCACATTGCCAACAGCCAAGGGGTTGCATGAGAGTAATACAAAGACTGCTGGAGCACAACTCTCCTTATGTGAGACACCAATGGGGAGATACGTGTAAGCTGCATTACCAACAGCCAAAAGGCTATAAAAGAGTAATACAGGGACAACAAGGGTGCAACTTCCCTTTTATGGAATAGCAATCTGGGGAGAGCTGTAACACATATTGTCAAGAGAGTTTTTGTTCAAACCTCCTCACATAGGATACTGGTGTGAGGAATCTTGGAACAAGCATTACCATTGAACACAATTGTAGTTATAGTAGTTTTCAACCTGGCAGGCAATGACACCAGGAAAGGCACCAAAAGTGGTTAGTCCTGGCAGGCGAGTGTACCAGAAAAGAAGAAGATAGTTTGAAGTACTGTGGTTGTGGTAAAGAGGTGTGCTGAAAAGAACTTGGTAATTCTATCACCTTTCTTGATGAACTGTTGAATTGTTAAAAATACTTGCTATGCACCAGCAACAACCCTACCCCATCCCACAAACATTCTCAGAGAAACTTCGTGAATCAATTTATAATTATTGCATTGATGTAATGAATATATTACTTTGAAAAAATCAATAAAATGTTGTTATAAAAAAAAATACTTGCTATGCTATCCTGACACGTGTTTCCTTTGAAGAAGTCATCTAATGTACTAATAATTACTTGGCCTTTGAAAGAGAACACTTGCCTAGGTTTATGAACTTGTGTGCCGAGGGAGAGGCATTTACTTTGCCAAGCAAGAGGCATGTAGAAAATAACTGTTGTTTTGGATTTGTGACCAAGCATTTGTGAAAGAGACATGTTCTTGTCAAGTGGAAGGATCCAGTGAATGGAAAATACTTTTGTTGCTACGTTGAATGGAGCTTTGTTACTTACCAAAGCTGCTTACACTACACTCTCGTCTCTCCCCCGCCTGGCCATTGTTGACACCTGGAGGCTTCTCTATCCCGACTCACGCTCTTCATCCTTTGACTCCTCGGTACACGACTCCTACTCTCGAATCGACAAATGGCTAGTGTCTGATATACTTATAAGGAATATATCTTCTCTAATGATCCTACCCAGAACTCTCTCTGACCATTCACGGGTGACCATCACCCTAGGTTGGGGCCCAGACCGCGGTCGAACCAGGTACTGGAGAATGAAACCACACTCCCTCCTCGACCCGGTTTTAAGCTCTGAGCTGGAGTCGGCAATCGAGGAGTTCTTCGAGATCAACACCAACACGTTATCTTCCCAGGCGACCCTTTGGGAGTCCTTCAAAGCCTATATCAGAAGTATTGCCCTCTACAAGGAAAACGGCATCCTCAAAACTATCCGAAGGGAGATTGCGGAAAGCAAGGCTATGCTGTCCGCTCTTGAAGCACAATGCACGCATCACCAAACCCCTGAAACTCTTGCATTAATCGGTACAGAACTGGACACCTTCCGCTCTCTTGCGGATCGTGAACTACTTTTTTTGGACAACCCGGGTCTCACAAGGAAATACGGCAAGGGTGAACGCCCAAGCCGCCTCCTGGCTAGACTTCTCCGCCGAGAGTTTGGTGCCCCCCCATCCCTGGAATAGAGAGACCTGATGGTACCCTGGCCACGTCATCCCAAAATATTAATTCCAAATTCCTTTCCTTCTATGAATCCCTATATGCTCAAACGGACAGCGCCACAATATCAGAAATTGACGCCTACCTGGATAATCTCCCCCTCTCATCCCTTTCTCCCGAGACCACCGGCTCTCTGGAGAATCCATTCCCCCCTGAGAAGCTCTCGGAAGCTATAGACTCACTCTCTTCAGGCAAGTCCCCGGGATCAGACGGAATCCCTATCGAATTTTACAAGCACTTTAAATCGCTCCTACGCCCTCACTTGATGGCCATTTGGGAAGACTCAGTGGAAGTAGGTCAGTTCCCCCCCTCGCTCCGCAAAGCCATAATAACAGTCTTGCTAAAACTAGGTTAACCCCCTACTCAATGTGGCTCCTACCGTCCACTTTCACTCATCAATTGTGATGTCAAGATCTTTGCCAAAGTACTTGCCCTACGCCTTGCACCCTACATGCCACACATTCACCCTGACCAAGTGGGATTTATTCCGGGACGCTCTACCTCCTTGAACCTGAGGCGCCTCTTCAACATCATAAGCTGGGTGAGCCTGAGTGTCCACGCGGTAGCTGAGACACTTGACATGCAAAAGGTTCTTGACACTGTCTCGTGGAAGTATCTTTGGCGTGTGCTTGACAAATGTAAATTCGGCCCCACCTTCCTTTCCTGGGTCAGGTTGCTCTACATTAAACCTGTAGCCAGAGTTCGCACTGAAGACCGGTGCTCCCCCTCTTTCAAATAGCTAGTGGCACAAGACAGGGCTGTCCCTTTTCCCCCACTAATCTTTGCGGACATGCTTCGCCAATGTCATGCACACAGGGGTCTGCGTAGCTCTGGTTCCTCTGACATAGTTTCCCTATAAGCAGACGACCCCCTTCTCTTCATCCATTCCCCTGATATTAATCTAGCCCCGATTTTGAAAGATGTAGTCCACTTTGGTCGAATCTCCGGTCTCAAAGTGAATTGTTCTAAATCTACCCTGTTCCCGCTCACAGCCAGCACACCCCCCTCCCTCCAGACACTCAGGGATTAGCATGGGCCCAATCTGTCTTTACCTACCTGGGTATTGTAGTGTCACGTCAAACTGAACGGGCCTTTGAGGAGAATTACCAAAAATACCTTACCAATCTTATAGTAAAGGCACGGGGCTGGAGCAAACTCCTGCTCTCAATGGCTGGCAGGATAGGAATATTGAAGATGGTAGTACTACCCCAGCTCCTGTACAGATTTGCCAATATCCCACAATGGCCGGGTAGTGGGTTCTTCCAGGCGACACGTACCCATAACACCTTCCTCTGGCACTCGGGCGCGGTCCGGCTTAAACTTAAGACTTTAGCTGTCCCGATGGAAGATGGCGGCTTCGGGGCTCCTATGCCGATGGTATTGAACTCACTTGACCCAGCGACCTGCACATCAATGGCCTTATATAAAACATGGCAACTGTTGGGCATCACCCATCCCTTTCATGGTAATTTACCACTCTGGAATTTCCTTCCGGGGGTCCCACAAGTGCCTCCCTCTGTCGTTCGCCGGTGGGCGGAGATAGGATATGAATTGCTTCTGGACGTTTTTGAGCAGGGCATTTTCATAGAGTGACCTGACCTCCCGCTATCTCTGAGGCAGAGACCTTCCAGCCATTGCACACCCTTTAGTCTCCTTATGGCAGCACCCTTGTACTATTCCCCCTGTGAATGCCAATTTTACAGGTAAGTATAGGCCGGCAAGAGGAGAACCTTCTTTCCTCGCCATGCACCCTTCCCCAGAAGGGTTGGTTATACAGGCTGCCACTATTTCCACCAGACCTGCAGCATCCACTTCCAATCTTCCTACAGACAGAGAGGGGAAGAAACTGGACGTATTAGCCAAAAAGGTGTTCACCTCTGGCAGCATGGCGCTGAAAGCCACAAACATAGCCTGTGGATTTGCCAAGTATTCCTTTGGCTTATGGAAGGCTGTGGAACATGCTGCTGAATACGCAACCTGAGGGTGCAATGCGGGTGGATTTTTACAGCTGGTGGAAGAATGGAAGGAGGTAGCCAAGCAGTCATTGCAAACGGGCCTGGACATAGCGGACTGCATTGGCAGAGCAATGGGTTCAGCAGTAGTAATGAGATGACAAGCCTATCCATAAACATCTGGCTTCTCTCTGGATGTTCTGAACTGTCTGCAGGTCATGCCTTTTGAAGGTGACATGCTTTTTGGCTAGAAAGCAGATGAATCCTTGGAGAAATGTAAGGAATCCAAGTTGGCTGCTAAATCATTGGACCTAGCGATGCAGCCGGCCAAGCCTGCCTTCAGCTTCGCTTCCAGGGGCAGAGGCTATAGATGTTACGTACCCTGTGGCAGGAAGGTGCAGCTCCCTCAAGCAGGCAAGGGCAGAGTCGCTTCTCGCATCCCAGAAGGGACAGAGGAGTTTCCAGAGGCCAGCAAGCAGCAACAGCGGCAGGGGCGCCCGTGCCCTCCAAGCAGCTGTGATTTTACCCTCCCACGATGCACCGGTTGGTGAATGGTTGGCAGGGCATTGGCCCCACTGGCAGGAAATAACTTCTGATGCCTAGGCACTCCTAGTGTCAGTAGACCTACAGGATGCTTATTTCCATGTGCCGATACACCAAAAGCACAGGAAGTTCTTAAGGTTCGTCATAGAGGACAAGCACTATCATTTCAAAGTGCTTCCCTTTGGGTTGACCTCCGCACCAAGGGTCTTCACCGAGCTCATGGCGGTAGTTGTGGCTCAACTCAGGAGATCCGGGGTCCATGTATTTCCATACCTTGACGACTGGCTGATCCGAGGGAAGTCTGCAGGGCAGGTTTTGTCTCATCTACAGGACACCTGCCTTCTACTGCACAGGCTGGACTTCTCCCTCAACTTCACAAAGTCCCATTTGACACTGGTTCATTGGCTCCAGTTCATTGGAGCAGTCCTAGACACCCGGGTAGGAAAAGATATTCCTACCGAGGAGAGAGTCAGCAACATAGCCCTGATGGTGCAATGGTTTCAGAACCACACCACCCTTCCAGCGACTTCCTTCCTCTGCCTCTTGGGTCTGATGGTCTCCTGTATTTTTCTAGTGCCAGAAGCCAGGCTGCGTAGGAGATCCCTGCAGTGGCTTCTGAGGGACCAATGGTCTCAGTATCTGGGCGCACTCACGAATCACCTTTCAGTGTCCAGTCAGGTAGTCATCAAGCTCGGCTTGTGGAACACCTGCAGCAATCTATTGGCGGGCGAACCCTTCTGGCACCCTTGGCCTCAGGCCCGAGTGATCAGATGTGTCCCTGAATGATTGTGTCTCCCATTGTGAGGATTTATAGGTGAGCGGCCTCTGGTCTCCATCAGAAGCCAGTTGGCATATGTACAGGCTGGAGTTGTCGGCTGTCAGGTTAGCCCTGAGGGCTTTTGCTCTGTCTCTCAGAGGGAAGCATGTCCTCATCCTGACGGACAACACAGTAGCCATGCACTACCTCAACAAGCAGGGTGGTGTGCACTCCTGCCCACTCTGCACAGAGGCAATTCAGCTGTGGTTCTGGTTGTGAGAGAACCGAATCTCGGTCTCTGCAGTTCATCTGGCGGAGTCGGAGAACACCTTGGCGGATGCTCTAAGCAGGCAGAGCATGGTCACACACGAGTGCGAAGAGTGCCAGGAAGTCCTAGAGGAGGTCTTCACTGTCAGGGGTACCCCATCAATGGATCTGTTTGGCAGGAAGTGCGAACAGTTTTGCCCGCGGGAATTCCCAGTGAAAGGCACACTGGGAGATGCGTTTCTGGTGGATTGGATCTTCCCTCTCCACTATGCCTTCCCCCCAGATGCCCATCATCCCTTGGGTTCTCAGGAGGTTGAAAAGATTTCGAGCAACCATGATATTGATTGCCCCGGATTGGGCGAGGAGAACATGGCAGATCTCCTGGATCTGACCATCTGTCCACCTCACCGCTTGCCTCAGCATCCGGATCTATTTACCCAGTTGGAAGGTTGAGTGCTCCACCCGACCCCAGATTCCCTCAACCTACAAACGTGGCTCTTGTGACCTCTCAGAGGAGGTACTTTAGGTGTTACTGTCTGCACGCATACCTTATACAAGATCCATGTACATGTGCAGGTGGAGAAGATTTGAAGCGTAATGCAGGGGAAGCAAGACTGACCCTATCTCTTGCCCCAACTCCACATTGATGGAGTTCCTTCTGTCACTGGCCTCTTCAGGTTGCCACAGTCAAAGGGTATTTGGCTGCCCTGTCTTTGTTCAGGAGGTCCCCAGACCAAAGTTCCTTTTTTACTTTTCCGGTCATGGCCCAGTTTCTGAATGGCCTTCTCAACAAGTTTCCGTCAACTCCATTTATTGTCCCAGATTGAGATCTTAATCTGGTTTTAACCTACTTGATGGTGGCTTCGTTTGAGTCTATGCACTGTTCTTTGTGGCTGTTATCCCTTAAGACTGCCATCTTGGTCGCGATCACATCTGCCAGGAGGGTTAGCGAGCTGCAAGCATTGTGCTGCAAACCTCCCTTTCTGAAGTTTTTTTGTGAGAATGCTTCCCTTAAAGTCTGACTCTGATTTCTTCCTAATGTGGTTTCAGTTTCATCTGTCCCAGTTTATTGATTTACCTATCTTTACCCTCCTCTACATCCCTTGAAAGAGGAAGAGTGGTCCCAGTTTCTATGTGGCTCGCACATCTGAGTTTAGGAAATCAGACCAGTTGTTTGTGGCCCATTCCTTGTCTAGAAAAGGTCTTGCCATCAATAAACAAATCCTGTCACGTTGGATTATTTTGTGCATATCCGAGTGTTACCAATCGGCAGACAATGAGGTTCCAGCGGATGCCAGGGCCCACTCAACCAGAGGGTTTTCAGCCTCTACATTCCTGCAGAGAGGGGTTCCTGTTAGGGATGTATGCCGAGCAGCCACATGATCATCTTTACATACATTTACCAAGCACTATGCCTTGGATGTTGTACGGGGGAGATGATGCAAGGTTTGATAGGGTGGTTCTCCAGAATCTACTGGTTGACATTGTTCTGCCCTCCTTTGTTTTTCTAACTGCTTGGAAAGTCTATGAAGATGAGGAATCTGCGGGAGAAAAGCAATCCATTGAAGGAGAAATTACTCACCGTAATGATCTTTCTATGGATTCTTCTCCGGCAGATTCCTCATCGACCCTCCCATCCATCCCCTCAGAAAGTTCTGTGGGTTGTCACTTCTGTCCAAATGAGAAGACATCTGGTAATGGCTCTTGGATGACTGCTTCTGTCTCATTCTTTAAAAAAAAGAAAAAGAAGAAACAACTTTTTTCAATCATTGTTGTGGTGGAACTCCCTCCCTGCCTCCCTGCAACTTGAGGAGAATCCCCTCCGGTTCCGGAAGCACCTCAAAACCTTTCTCTTTGCTTCTGCTTTTTCTCATCCTCTCCCCTGCTGACCTTCCTGGCTGAATCTTAATCTGCACTGGTTACCTGGCCACCCTCTGATCTCAGGCCCAGGTCCCCTCCCCCCACCAGTCATACACCTGCACGTCCTTCCTGGCAACCCCCCCACTTTGGGACTGTTTTCTGTACACCTAACAGTCCCACTACCACCTCATGTCTGCGCTTACCCTTGCACTCTCCACCAGCTGGCCATATTTTTACTTATTGTCTATTTATTCTTTTTCCCCATGTATTGCACTTTCCACCCTCCCTTCCCCCTTCCCATGCACTTGCGCGATCTGAATGACACCTGGCCTAGTAGGATCGTTGTCTCTGTCTCCCCTCTGTTCCCCCTCCTTGCCTCGTTGCGCCTTCAAACACTTGTAGGCGCGTTATAAATGCCATATCATATCACCCTGTTGGGATGTGTCCCTGTTAATGTTGTAATGGTTGATTAGCCTCCCCCCGTTGTTTTTCATTCTGCAGCATTCAAACGCTGGGGGAAAGACAGGAACTGAAGCATGGGGCGTAGTGACGTGTTATATATACGATGCCTGATGTCACTTCTGGAGCCGACGATCGAGAGCCGGACAAGACGGATCGACTATCATGGGCTGAGTCGAGGTCCACTATGCCCCCTGTCGAAAAGTTTCTGAATGACAGAGCTGGATGATGAATATCTATCAAGATGAGGAATCTGCAGGAGAAGAATCCATAGAAAGATCATTACAGTGAGTAATTTCTCCTTCAAGGCACAGCAAGACAAAGGGGTAGGGATGAGGAAAAAAGGTATAAAACAAACGTTCTTAAAAGGTCTTAAAACATTCAGAATGTGCAAGTGCTGTGGCATGAGAGCAGGGGACGAGTGAAGTTGCAGGAAGGGGGTAGAAGGGAAGAAAACAAAAACATTCTGACTAGGTTGTGAGATGATTTAGAGTGTGCAATTGCTGAAACATGTAAAAGGGGGTGAGGGGGAGAAAGGGTGCAGGAGGGGAAGAAGGTGAGTGGTACATTAAATACAAAAACAAGTTTAAAAAGTGCAGAGATAAGTAGGTAAACTGCATTAAGGAAAAACCAGACATGCAGTTATGACAAGTAGGTATGCGTGACTGCAGACTGGCAAAGGCTCACCTCAAGGAATGAAGGGCTACATCAGGCATGCAGATGGCAGTGGAAACAGGAAGGTTGCTACGTCAAATTGGCAGGTAAGGTAGGTAAATTGTGACATTGGAACACCTCCCTATAAGTGCAGGGGGCCACATTAAATCAGCAGGTACAGGGAGGTAAATTGCGATAATTTTTGGGCCCTGTACAGTTGGTCGTCGGGAAGCAGACCAGGGATTCAACCTTCCTTCCCTGTATAGAACATCCAGCCACCACCTCTCTGGGTACTGTTATGGTCTGGGTAGGTGGCTGTGCCAAAGGATAGGGTTAGTGGTTTCGGCGCAGTTGTTGGACTGCCTGGTCCACCCACTACAGGTTGCACCACCGCAACCCAATCTCCATTCTTCTGTAGGGCCAACTCTCAGCCGACTAGTATGATGCTTTCCCTGCATCTAATGAACAATGTACTTCTGGTCAACCAGGGTGTTCTGCCATTCCTTCTCTTGTTCAGCTTGCCTCTCACCCACTGGCCCCCAGCTTTCAGTTGTATAGCGTTTGGCGTGCTGCCTCCATGCATTATCCCTATTCCCTTCTTTGTTTGTCCTTTCTCCATGACCAACACCCTGTCAGCCTGCGAGACGTCCTTGTTCTTTCCCTTGAACCACACCCTCCACGTCTCTTGCTCAAGCTTCTTGGGCCTGCCTTCGGGTGTTCTCTTGCCTTTGATCTCTCTCTTGTTGTCAATTTTTCTCTCCACCTCCACTGCTTTCTCCGGTACTCTCTATCACTCTCTCTGGTATCCTTCCCGGTACACTTCCTCCTTCATTTGTTTCTGACGCCCTGATATAGTAGTGTCCGCCCTGTTCTAACATCCATTCCGTTGACTACAGCGGTTCTGGTGTTTTTCCTGCACGCTTGTAGCGTTTTTAGGAGCTCCTTCATCTCAATGCCTAAACTGTCAGGGTAGTTCAATGTTTTACAGTAACACATGGTTTTAGACATTTGTTTAGACCCATAAAGTTCAGGTCATACTGTCAGCCTACGGGTTTGGGGTTTAAAGGGGCTGTGCCTCCCAACTGCATCGTTTTCCCTGGGAGAGGAGTCTCTCTTGATGAGAGCCTCCCTCATGTTACCACCTCTAGGGGGACTATTGATTTGTGCCTAGCCTCATGGAGAGGGGTTCTCCCCTGGGGAGAAGTGATGCCATCTGAAGTATCAACACACATTTGCTTAACTACAATGGGGAAGGAGGTGGCCTCTTTTATATTTTCCATGATCTACTGTCATTTGAAATGGCATTGGGAGTCCATTCCCTAGTATGGCCGCCAAGACAGAGAAGGCACGGCATCCAGTTCTACATGTCTTTGTTCTGATTATTTCTGAATGTGAAGTAGGTTTGAATAGTAATGCTGAAATCTGTCAATGAGAAATCCTGTTCCTTGTTTGTGAATACCTCAATGCAAAATACACAGAGGGCTATGGTGTGGTAAAATAAGTATAACAACGTGTTTACATCCGTTTTACCACTCTACGGCCTTTCATAAATCTTTTTCAGGCAGAGTTGGAGACAAGGGGGGAAATACAGATCCCCTCCTCAATTCCACTCCACCCGCAAAAGCACCCTGTTTTACGTAAGACAAGACTTTTTCATGCAGGCATAAAACGAATGCATCCCTATGGGAGATGCCTACATTTACCACCTGCTGAAATCACGAGAATTCCATAGGAATCCATTGTAAATGCTGTCCGCAAAGCAGGATTTGCAGCCGGCATATACGTTTTTCACAAAGTGGAGAGTAAAAGTAAAAAGTAAAAGCGATTTTGCTTCTTTTTACTCTTTCACGTTCCACTCCTTTTTGTGAAAGTTGAAAACTGCATTCAGGGGAACCAACCCCATGCCCGGGCTGGCCGTTCCCTGCGTGCAATGAGCAATTTTATAAAAATGAAATGTCAGCAAAGCATTCAACAGCAGCCAGTGGAAAGAGTGAAGGGCTTCAGAAAGCGTGCCATAAAACAAATGGATTCCTATGGAATCCGCCAGCATTTAGCACCAGCAAAAAGCAGGCAAATTCCATAGTAAATGCCGTCTGCAAGGTGTAATTAGCAGGCGGAACTTACATCTTTCACAAAATGGAGAGTAAAAGTAAAGCATACCAGGGTGGCCTTGCATGATTTCACTCTTTCGTATTCCACTGCGTTTGCATGCGGGGGAACCAACAACACATACGTGGTAATATTGATGGTTCCCTGAAAGCAATTTGCATTTTTTATAAAAAATGACTCCCTAACACTTACATTCCAGCCAGGCAGTCACCCGCAGCCAGTGGAAAGAGTGTAGGGCTCCAGAAATTATCATAGTTTACCAGCCAGAGTAGGGGGTGGGCTGCACTGTATTGGAACCCCAG
The DNA here is from genome assembly GCF_040938575.1 of Ambystoma mexicanum. Lineage (NCBI taxonomy): Eukaryota > Metazoa > Chordata > Amphibia > Caudata > Ambystomatidae > Ambystoma > Ambystoma mexicanum. The sequence goes on along the minus strand of NC_090921.1, from coordinate 1,296,037,194 downwards.
CAGTCAACCCCAAAAAATGCTATTGGCGTAATCTACCTGTGACAGCACCAGGCATGCAACCACGTGAGGAAGACAAAGAGACTAATAGAAGAACCCCTCTCCGCCTAAAAACTACAAGAGTTCTGATCAGCCACGCCCTGCTTGGGGCCCCAACAGAGCCATTTCTACTGTTTCCAGTTGGAGGCCACTTGAGCATTCTGAAGTAGTGCATGAAAGAGCTGAGCAAAGCTGGCACACACATTACTGTGATCATTACAGAGCGGCCACGGTTTGCATGGGCCTGCAGACTGGCATCTTCTGCCTCCCACTAAAAGTGATTTCTCAACTCAGAGTGCAACGTTTTAAAGGGCATGGGCATGCAATGTGCCCATCACCTCTAATGGACTGTGTACCCCTCTCCCCAACGAGGCCATGGTTTGAATGGGCTGAGCCACATCCACCCACAAAGGTCATTTTCTCCGCCAATAGGACTCAACAAGGATTCAGTAGGCATGCCATGTTCAGTGCGGCTTGCTGGAGAGAGGCCACTTATTTACAGGGCGCTGAAGCCTGTACCCACGCCAGAGATTAGCCGACCCCTCACCCACTAGAGAGTAGATTTCTTTCATACACTTGGATAAATAAAAATTGTTTCTTAAGGAAAGCCAGGGGTCGGTGGCTTTGTATTCTATGTTGTCCCTCACACATGCCAGGTTTTAATTTCTAGGGAGCTGACCCAGTTTTTCATCTCCATGAGGGCAATAAAATGAGTACATTCGAGTTGTACAAATGGAACATCTGTTATTTGTAGTGCTGAAAGACTGGGTAAAGGCTCTACAAAAGTTACATTCCTTATTTTGTTGGGGGACATATTTACTCAATTGTTGTTTATCCTGATGAGCTTAGTTTCGCATCTGCAGTGCACGACATGACATGCCACGAGTGGCATCAGAGCCCTCATCCAAGATGGCGGCAAGATCATGAACGAGTCGGAGGAGGGGAACAGTTCATTCTGGGTTTCAGTTCCTTCCTGAGTTTAAGGAAGGAGGACGCATGCGAGAGAGCGCCAGAGAGAGTTCCACAACCTTAGTTTTCTGTTTCATGTCTGGGACTGGTAGGAGTTTGGCATTTTAGAGGTACATTCCTGGATTCAACTTGGAGATCAGGAATATGGGGCCTAGACCATGCAGAGAGGAATGGAGGCTGCTTTGAATTGAGGTCTTTAAGTGACAGGCAGCCAATGGTGGGTGACCAGAGCACGTGAAACATGATCGTTGTTAGGCAAGATTGTATGCAGTACCCTTTGGGAGCACTACAACAACCGTGACCTCCTGGCAATAGGAACCCAACCTTTGATATAAGTTTGTACTACACAGGTTGGTAGCGTGTTGAGCAGCCAGGCTTATCTCAAGAGGCGTCAATGTGAGCTGTGGGTGAGTTACACAGAGATTCACAGTGACAGGTATTCAAATAAACACTTACACAAAATGTTTCTTGAATGAACAATTATTAATGTATTTATCAGTCAGTTAGAGTAAGCCTTCTTCAGAAGGGAGCAATATAATAGTAACACACAAATACATTCCAAAACTATACACTTAGGGCCTGATTCATGGAACGTTTTCCTATGGGTGTGTGCCATTATAAAACACTTCCATGAATCAGGCCCTTAGTTTCTAAATCAGTAAAGACCATTTTGGGATGGCCCACAGTCACAACCTACACCCTCAGGTGACTTCAATAGCTAGGGTGCTGGGGACATTCATATCTCACTGTTGCATTTAGAATACTTTTAGAATTGATCAAAGGAAAAGGTTATTAGAACATACAAGAGATCACAAATATTCTTAAGCAGGCAAATACTTTTGGCTCCCCTAAGCAGAGTCATTCAGTATAAGAGGTTAAGCCAAAGTCAATGGGCAAAAGTCTTATATTGGCTGAAGTACTTCTGGTAGGTAAGTAAGAAAAGACTTTGCACAACGTTTGAGAAGTCTTTGAAGAAAAGAAGAATCAATGTAGGGCCACAAGCTGTTTAGGCTTGTGATTAGTAGAAGATTCAAGCAACTCTACAATAAGAGGCAAGTTCTCTCAGACTTAACAGTACCTTTGTATTGAAGAAAAAGTGCAGCAGGTGACTTCTGTTCCTGTGCAGCTCTATAGATCTCGCTGTTCCTGGGCCTCAGTCATGGGGACAAGAGGGGGGACTTCTGGGGACTCCTGCACTGCAATGGGACGGTCACTGCTCGCAACTGGCAATCTTTCCAACAAGTGGCACTTCAGTGTTTCAGCTCCTCATGACTACCGCAAATAGCAACACTGCGGTTTCTGGCTGTCGAGATGGACTTTTCTTGCTTCTGGGTCCCGCACTCTGTTGAGGGGGGTTCAGGCTCGGTCAGTCCTGCTTCCTGGGAGTCCAGAGGATCTTCCTGGAGCTCTTGGCCAACTTAAAAGCAACGCACACAATCTGGTGTTCCTCTCCCTGGCGTTTCGGTTTCCAGCAGCAACTCTGTGGAAATGCAACCAGCTCCGAGAGAATGTCCAGGTGGCTTACTTTGGAGTTGATTGGTCCCACCAACTCAAGGGGAGAAGTGGTCCTTGCAGGGGCTTCTGTGTCGATACGAATTTGGAGTTTCAGCACAGCAGCAGGGCTTCCTCGGGCAAACCAATGGTCCAGGAGTTGCAGCAGGCGCCCTCTTCAAGTTTGTCTTCGGTTCCTTCGTCCAGTGGTCGACTCTGCCTTACAAGCCAAAAGCCTCGACTTTTATTCAGTTCTCTCCCATTCATTCCAGCCTAGCTGTCAGTCACCCAGCAGGGTGGCTGTCCTTGCCAGACAGTCAGCCGGCCAATCACTACAGAGTGCATTTGGGTCTCTGAGGAGACTAAGTACAGGCAGTTTCGGGCACCTCCCTCACTTCCTGCCTATCCCAGAGACCCTGCAGCCAGAGGTGGGCTTCACTCGTGAATCCAGCCAAAGGCAAAGCGAACAAAGGGACCAAACCTGGTTTGGCACGCAGAGTAAATCTTAAGAAGGACCGTTCCACAAAGAAACGGCGAAAAAGGAAGACCGGGGCCATTTTGACAAAAATGGCACCCTTGGGTGCTTTAATGCAGCTGCGAACACAGACCGCGGTAAATGCACACCACGGTAGTTAAAACGAAACCTCTGCCACCAAGCGATTGAGTGAGGAAAAGGTAATATAAAAATGTTACATGAGAAGCTAGACAAAGGGGATACTAAGTAACCCCTCCAGCACCCTATTATAAGATAGTGTGTGCTGGGTCTAGAAAGGTACACATGTAAGTAAAGTCAATTTCACTTTACTGCTCTGGGAAACAGTAGTTTATCCCAGAGAAGGTATTTAAACCTTGGGAAATCTGCAAGACTTCCCTGTGCCACTGCACTGAGGCTGCTGTGTGACACAATGTAAAAGAGGATGCCTATGGAGTTTGTCAGACTCAATAACCAAAAGAAACGTAGAGTTCAAAATCACATTAAAATACATGAGAGAGTGGAAAAAAGGGTCACACTCTCTCCAGGTTTAAAAAAAAATCAAGTCCTCAAAATCCAGCAAAGTTGCAGGGAGGTCTCTAAGAAGGAGGGAATTAGCACATTTCTGAGAATCCTCCCTACCAATCGTTGTGTTCAAGGCGCTCTGAATGTGGTTGTAGGCATTGGATTATACCAGACTGCCAGCCCAGAAAGAGACTGTGGCCGTAGTCAAAGTGGGAGGCGTTCCGTTTGTAAAGGACAGGAAGTAGAAGATTATTTATGTATTGTTTAATTGTACATTTGTATGGTGCCTATACAGCCAAGGTGTTTCCAGGTGTCACAAGGCGGTTGTGAGGTTGGGGGGGGGGGCTGGGAGCGTTGGGTGATGAGGAGAAAAACAATGACGGTCCTACTAGGCTATGTGACATTCAGATCATGCAAGTGCAGAATAGGAAGCGATAGAAGAGCGGGTAAGGGAGGAAGGATGGATGAGGGGCAGGGAAAGGTGGAAGTGCAGGAGGCCCCAGGGGCTAGATAAGTGCTAAGAGAGCCAACCGGGCAAGTGCAGGTGGCCAGGGGCTAAGGGAGCCAAGACGGAAAGTGCCAAATGAACAGGGGAAGACTAGAGTGATTAGGGGGGCCAGACTCAGTAGGGTAGTGCTGGTTGGGGGGGGCAAATGGTCGAGGAGGGCCTGGCCCCAGTAAGACTCATAAGGGGCCAGGAACCAGTTGCAATGGCAGGTGGCAATTTGCAAGGGAGGGGGAGGGAGAAGAATGAGGAGAAAAGGATTGTCTTGAGGAGCTTCTGGAACCTCAGGTGATGTGGCTCAAGTCTGAGAGGGTCTGTGATGCCAATGCAGGGGGAGGCCCCTGCCGAAGAAAGAGATCTACCCACCACTCTCTGCTTGGAGAAATGTCTGTCCTGCAGAGAGTTGGAATTCGAGGACCGAAGGACTTTTTCAGGGAGGTATTTAGGCAGAACAAGTTGAATATCGTGGGGTCCCAAGCACCAGAAGGATCTACGCGGCTGATTTTCCTACTGCCGGAATGTTTGCATGAGAAATGTGCGAATCACCAAAGGTTTGCACATTTCCCATGCGAACACACGTACACAACCCCTACATACCCACAACACTCCCACCCACACCACACTCATGACACCCCCCCACCCACACCCCCAACATAAACGTACCCTACTTACCTTTTTCTTCACGCTGAGTCCCTGCGGCGCCAGTTCCCTTTCACTTTCATGATCGGGAACCAGCGCCGCAGGGTCCTTTTCTTTTCTTTTTTTTTCCCGGGGGCTGCAGGGGTGTCCCATCAACACCCCGCTCACTGTTTCACACAGTATAGTGAGCGGGGAGTTGCGGCGGACACCCCTGCAGCACCCGCAGTCTTTTTTCTTTTAATACTTACCTATAATGCTACCACCAAAGGTTCAAACATTTGGTGTTCGAACCTTTGGTGGTAGCATTTTTAGGACTTTTTGTCCATGCAAACTTTTGAATGCGGACAAAACATACAATACTGCCCCAGAAAGCCTTGTGGGTGATGCAGAGGGTCTTCAATTTGATCATTGCTATCTCTGGGAGTCAGTGGAGAGAGTTTAGGACTGGTGAGATGCGGTCCATGCGCTTGAAGCCAAGGATAAGTCTTGCAGTCCTATTCAGCATTAGTTCAAGAGTGTGGAGGGAGGAAAGAGGCAGGTTGGGGAAGAGGCTGTTGCAATAGTCCAGCCTGGAGAGAACCAGAGCTCTAGAGACATTGAGTTCCTTGGGGAAGGTGAGGAAAGGGAGAATGCCTCTGAGAAGGTGAAGCTGATAGTGGACCTTCTTGGCAAGGTCGACAATAGGAGAGAAGGCGAGAGTGGAGTCGAAGATGACATCCAGATTTTTTGCCTTACACAAGGATGAGGGGACAGGGCCCAAGGAGGGCGGCCAGAAAGTAGGGCGGAAATGAGAGAGAAAGAGTCCCAATGAGAAGTTTGGCAGAATAACGTGAGTTGGAAGGAGTTGATGACAGTACTCACCTGAGACTTCAAACATAGTGGTCAATGAAAACACCTAGGTCTTTTACACTGCTCATTAGAGAACAGCAACCACTCAGAGTGCCCAGCAAACAAAGCTCACCATAGTAGTGTGAGGCTTCCCCGAGGAGCATGAGCTCTCTTGAAGAAGGCTTTGACTTCAGCCAGTTGGCGCACATACAGGAGATTATGGACTGGATACAGGCAAAAGGGAGGACCTCTTTACAGTGTCTACCCAAAGTAGCATCTTTTTGTCATCTGCTGTAGGAAAAGGTTGAAGATTTGAGGTGATCAGCATGGGTCTGGTGGGATGCCTCATGGTATGAGAATGAGGTGAGTGGAAGGGCGGGTGTAGGAGCCTTTGTTTTCTGTGGCTTAAGAGGGAAGTGAGACAATGTAGATTAGTGCTCTGGAGAACAGCGATTGACTGCGTTTCGCCAGGGTCAGATAGCAGACACTGCCAGTCACCGCTGATAGATCCATGAGTATTAGGGCGTGGATGCCCTCAGCAACATTCAAAGGGCAAGGAGACAACAATGACTCAGTGTCTCTTTAGAGTATAATTTTGCCTGGTGGCAACCAAAGAGCGAATCGTTCACAATGTGAGATTAGACCTGGTCCCAGGCCGCTCTATAAGGCAGTTTTATTGGGAAAGGCAAGCTTGAGACGTCCCTGTATTGGGCACAACTGTGTTGTCCAGGGCATTTTATTTTCTGGAAAGGGATAACCGCAGCTTCTTTCCAAACATGTGGGCCAACTCCTGAGGAGAGCGAGTACTTGTCAATGTGCTTGTTGTTTTAGGAGATTTTAGGGCTTTTAATATTCTCGCGGGCATAAGTCGACTGATGGTTCCCAGGCTTTGTGTTAATCTAATAGGGATTCAAATTGAGGTGGTTCAGTAGGAAGAGTAGGATGGCCAGATGGTGCAATGGACTACCACAGGATTTCGGCACTGTATGCAGGGGCAGGTACCGGGTGGCTTGAGATAACGTGACAGATGATTGAGGTCATATATTGTAAGTAAAGTGCTAGGTCACCAAAGGCTTTTGGGTATGGATGAAGGTAGCGACTGAAGTCAACGGTTTTGAGAGTCCTGCAAGCAGCTTGGAGACCTATAATCGCTGGCAGATGCCGGAGAAATCCACTCTGTCGAAGCCTACACCTAAGAAGACCCCAGCCAGGGCATCTACTCCAGATCACCCTTCCAGGTCAGGAGTGGGAGAAAGAATAAGAAAAGTAAGGACATCCATTCCAGGAGTGTGTCTTCTCCTCATCCGGCACGCTCTACATCATCTAGGATGCAGACCACTGGTCTGTTCGTAGATGTCGAGTTCCGACAAAGACTCTGCACTTGAATCATGGATGTATGGTGAGCGCAAGGCCCAGGAGCCCCACTTCAGCTCCCTCTAATGAGGAGTGGAACGCTTTTAAAACAGTGGGTGCTCAAACAGGCATTTGCTTCCTTTAGCCTGCCAGCAGCTGACCTACTTCTTCTCCCTCAAAGGACCACACAGGCAAAGTCCACATTCAACACAGGCACCAAAGGGTTCAGTGGGAGAAGCGGAACCAGGGAAGCTCTTTGCGCTGGTGCCATTCTGGAGACTGGGGTCCGGTGCAGTACCGCATGCGTCCTTGGCTCAGTTTCAGTCCATTATTAGTGCGAAGTAGGCAGCAATTCCATTTGGTCTGGATCCTTCCAGGGGGCAGGGCGATTTTCATTATCTGGAAAAGTTCACAATGAACAGCTTTTGGCCTGACTTGGCTAAAATTAAAAATGTCAGTGGGGTGAATATTCAGCAGGCTCTGAAGTCTGGGTGTTCGCTGTCGGGTTTGAATGCTGATTATGAAGCTTTTTGGAGTGTGTTGGCTAGGGTGCGGGGTCCCTGGGTCACAATGTCTATGCAATAGCAAACATCCTGGTGGCTCTGATCTCAAAAGTCACTCTTTTGCCTTTCAGTGAAGACCGGACGGATCCTGTGATCACCATTTGGCACAAACATACATCATTGCCAGTGGCTTCCATAGACTTTTCTCAGTAACGCGGCCTGGATCCTTTTAACACTCGCCTTCCTGTTCCCTTACCCAACGCCCGAGAGGCTGCTGAAGTATGAGAGGCTGGTGGTGCAGGCCACGATGGTAGGCCTTCGGCCAACACACTTCCCAGCAGTACCTCCTGGCATGCAGTCCCAGAAACTGGACACATGGTTCTTCAAGAACCTCGCCTTTGTCAGTCTGGCTTGGCATTTTGTTAATGCAACATGTACTCTGCTGCTGCACACCCCCATTGTGGGACATAGCCAGCTAAGTGGTGCAGAACCTTCTCCATGAGAGCAGGGACAATTTCATCCAATGATTTGTGATGGTTAAGGAACTGCAAAGAAAATTGGCAAGACAGAACTTTGATCATATCAGCGTATTTGGCTGCAGAGCGGATGATAACCTGGAAACCCTCAGGGCATAAAGAGCCATGGCAATATCTCCCATTCAGTCTGTTGGCACCTTTCACCTCCTATTATTCTTCAAGCAGAAGTCATCAACCCCGATGTTAGGGCAGACATTTTTTTTTCTGCTTATAACCTGTATATATGTTTTATTCTTGCTCATAACATGTAACTTGTAACCTGAGCCTTGCATTTTCTGTAACTCCTGCGCCCTGATACCCCCGGGTCTGGTGCGCATTTGAAATGAATAAACAAACAAACAATTGCATTTTTGGGGTTCTGCTATGCCCTGTTTTAGGACGCCTAAAGTTCTTTTTGCTTTTTCTCTTTGATTTCTTAGAATTTCTGACTTCTTTTTGTAGTACTGAAGTTCTCGTGCTCTGCAATTTTGCATGGTCCTATACTTCGCTTAACAACTTTTATTTGTGCTTGGTGTATTTTTGTGGTTTTTGAGGGGAGTGCAGGCTTGGAACAGGAGTTATGTTTCCGCCTTCCTTTTCCCCTCTGCCTCTAAAAACCCATTGGAAAAAAAACGCTGTCTGCCATTTATGCTGGCCAGACAGCATTTTGATGGGCTCCCATGCTGGTGTCAGCATAGGAACCCATCAAAATGCATGCTGTCTGGCCAGCATAAATGGAAGACAGCGTTTACTCAATGTGCACTGCAAAGTTAAAAAACCAGGCAAAAATCGCTTTTTCGCCTTGTTTTTTTCCATCTACTTTTGCACTTCATAGTGCAAATGATACAAATGTCATGGTAGTGACCTATTTGCTCGTTAGTACACATGTAACAGGTCGGTGCTGCGGGACAATGGGCCTCATTACAACCCTGGCAGAATGGGTTAACGGGTGCTGCTAATGGAGGCGGACCCGTTCAACCCATTCCGCCTCATTACGAGGTTCCCTCGCGGGACCCGGTGTGGACGTCTGGTTTTACCAGACATCCTTCCGGGTCCCGCGAGGGGACAAGGGAGCTAACAACGAGCCGGTCGTAATCGGCACGTTGTTAGCTCCTTCACCCATTCCCATTGAGCCCTATGGGGGCTCAAATGGGAATGGGGAAGGTCCAGACCCGGGTTCCGGAATTACCGGGCCCTCCAAACTCAGAATGGCCCGGTAATTCCCCATTTAGGGAACCCGGTTTTGGTGGCAGCCGTGCCCTTATTAAGGCAATGGCTACCTCGAAAGCCGTAATGAGGCCCAATGTCTTTAACTCCCAATCTCTTCCAGAGGACCATGAGCCCAGACCGTGTGCAGGAGGTGCCCCACTGTCAAAGACGTTCTTCTGGCACCTGTGAAGGTGGGGGTGGAGGGTCTGCAAGGGTACATCTCCCCCCCTCTCTGCCCTCCAGCACACCGGCTACAGCCCCTCTTCTGAGCATCCTTACTTTCGCATGACTCCCCTGTGGCCGCCAGAATTGGGTTATTTCCCAGGGAATGGGAACCCCTAACATCAGAATGTGGGATGCTCCAGATAGTTTGTCCATGGCCGTTTGCTTCTATTCCTGCAGAAGTGTCGCATGGGTGATGGCGATCATCACACCAGACACACTGGACGTTACAGTTAATGTGAGCCAATGGTGAGTGATAACGGACTCCTGGCGAGTAAGAAACGGTGTGCTGTGTGCGTGTTGTGAATTGAAGGGACAAGTGACTTTTTATGCTTGGCCAGTAGCTTGCAACTTGAAGTTTTTACTGCTGGGATCCTACTGCATAAGGTGCAACTGAAAAGTAGCAGCCTATTCCAGTGGCCTCTAACTAAAGTTTTGGGGAAACCCAAAGTTCACAATGTCGCTTTGGGCATGGCGGGTACTGGGGTACCCCTCTCGGGAAATGGATATGGTGCGCAATAGAAAAGTCTTAACACAAAGTCTCTGCGGTTTGCCAATGTTCGGGGTTTGCCTTTCTACCACATGCCTTGGTGTTGTAGGCCTACTTGGTCTGCCAGGGACGTCTCCACTCTCCTTCTCTTCCTCCCTTTGGGCGTTTTCTTGTGCTGTTGGTCACTGTCGTTAGTGACGCCTCTTGTCTGCTCTCCTAAGCAGTCTCCCTCAAGGGAGTACTCTCATTCCTGTAACCAAGGAATGAAGTACTTGGGCTTCAGCAGGCAGGGAGGGGTGACCAACTTCACTTCCCAGTCTCTATGAGGGGGACCTGCTGTCCCCTTTCCCTACAGGCTCCTACTTCCTCGTCAGTTATTGGAGTCTTTGATAAGCTCTCTTTCCTCCGCTCTTATTCTTGTGTTTGGTGTGTCTTTCTCTGCTAATAGATCTTCCACTGACTCTGTCTCTCTCCTCTAATGCTCTTTCCTTCTGTACCCCACTCTGGTCAGTAAACTTCTCCTATTTTCTATTCTCGTTATCTCCCTGTGCACCAGTTTGGACACTTCTTTCTCTGTTCTCTTTGTCACCTTCTACATCCCTTTGGGTGGGCCTGTCACTACACACCTAATCTCCCTTTTCTCGCTCTCTGGCAGGTCGGTCACCACTCTCCTGCTCACCCTTTTTGCCCCTTCGGGCACCTCTGTCACTGCTCTCCTCATCACATAATTCGCCCCTTCAGGCAAGACTGTCCCGCCTATCCTGATCACCTCGTACACCCCTTCAGGCAGGACTGTCACTTCTCTCCTTGGTTGCCCCTTTAGGCCCTTCTAAATCGCGATATCACCTTCGGCTCTTTAGGCACAACTATCTCCACTACTTGCCAGGCCTTTCTCCCCAACACCTTTCTCACCCCTTCCAGTTTACTTGGCTCCTCAGTTAGTCTCCTGGTTCCCTCCTCCAGCTGCAGACTCCATTGTGGCCCAGCCCTGGCACCTCTCGTCCAGCCTCCCGGTCTCTGCTCCCACTGCAGGGGCCTCCTGCTCTCTCTTCTAGTCCTCCCCCAAAACAGCTAATATCTCCAGTCTCCAGCTCCTGCTCCAACTGCTTCCAAATCAGACTGAGCCCTTGCGTTTTTATAGATCTTTGGCCCCCTCTCCACAGCATCTCTCTGGTGTGTCAGATGGGATGGGGATTGGCTGTTGGGCTCCGCCCCCCGGGGTGGCCTACAGTCTAGATATGGGTCTTGAGATTGGCCCACCCCTTCACTTGCTCTCTGCCTGCCATAGCCTGGCCTCCTTCTTCCAGGGGAAGGAAACTCAGAAGTGCCTTTCCAGGCATTAGGTTTATAGGATTGCTTCCATGTATGATCTGAGGCTTTGGGCTATATAGTCCTTCATTTTGGGTGGTCCTCTCTCTTTCTGGTTGTCACACCCTAGGCCTACCCCCTGAGCTTGCGGATGCTTCATTTTGATAGTACGATGGATAGCAGGTTGAAAGGCAAATGTCTCATCCTAATTCAGGGGTCCTGTCGCCCCCTTGTAGATTTAGATGGGATGTATGCAACCTTGCTAGGAGAGCAAAGTGTAGCTGTAGTGCTGGTCTGTAGCTCCTTGAGTCTGTTAAAGGACCCGTAGATACGCAGTGAGTTGGGGAGAGCCTGATTTCCCTCTTCTGTTTGCCTTCTGATTCCCTGATTTAGGGGGGCTGTGCCCCTAAAAGGGACCCCTGTTCTTAGTTGGTTGGTTATTTGGTGATTGTCCCCTGCACTGAGACAGCGACTAAGTGAGAGGAGCAGGGGATCCTCCCCATGCCGCCCCTGCGGCCATTATCTACTAAATTGGGGATGCACCTAGGCCCACTGGCCCCCAATGGAGGTTCCTGGAACTAGGCAGGGGACTTTCCCCCTTTTTTATCTGCAGTGTCAGGTCCACTGAGGACCCCCCCCAATGGGCTGCAAACGTTCCTACCAACAACATGTCATGAAATGTATATTCGTCCAACAGTGTGTGGTTAGGTGAAAGGGTGGGGCAATAGCACAAGGTTCTCTCCCAAGCAGAGAGAAATGGCAAAATGTTACACATCTTTTGGGACCGTGCATGGCAGTGAGAATGGACAAAGAGTAGGCCACACTGGTGGCACAGGTAATGGTGGCGTAGGGGCAGCAGTCTGAGGCTGTTCAGCAAAAGAAAGTGCAGGCCCGTCAGGTGCATCAGTGAATTCTTCACGGGGTGGATGGTGTTCCCCTGAATGGCTTCCTACTGCTAACTAATGACAACACGGGCGTGTGGCGCTTTATAAAAATTGAAATAAATAAATAAGTGGTCATGCCTGCAGCCAGCCAAACAAGCTGCCGAAGCTTCCATCCTGCTTCCCAATTGAGGAAAAGGGCTTCTCAGTCTGTTGTCGGGACAGCAGAAGACCCCCAGGAAGGTATCTGTTTTCCTTCCAACAACACAGTGTGAAATGTAGAGGAACCATGAAGCTGGTAATTGTAGTTCCCTGAGGGACGTGACTTGTCAAGACACCACAACAATATCTGTGCCACGTAGAGGGCGCATGGGTGTGCCTGCTTGCGGGACCACAAAGCCTGTGAACCATCTGGGCGACATGAATGGTGGAGGTGGAAGTGACAAACTAAATGGGGGGGGGGGGGCATGCGCTAAGCTTGCTGGTTCCCAGGTGCGACTTTCCAGGCCAAATCCCTTCCAGTCGATCAAATTAAATATTTGCGCCTACGGTAGACAGGGTAGGCCTGAGGGGCAAGGGTCACCCAAAATCTGTAAATGCTGATTCAGCAGTGCGGTCTGGGCATTTACAGATGTTAATGTCAGTGCGGTGGGGCCAACTACATTAGCTTCCGGCCCCACGTGTTAGACAGTCCTGGCTACGCCTCTGGCGCCTGGGACTCCAGGGGGGCTTGCACATCATATTCCTCAGTTTCCTGAACCAAGATCGGGGCTGGATGGGCCAATGAGCAGGCCGATAGGAGAGAAACATGAAACCCCGTGTGGACCCGCCATATACGTTGGAGCTTTAGTCTTAGACCAAGAGGGTAACTGACTTGCAGCACTTCATATGCACCGATGAAGAGTAGAACCCCCCTGAATATGGAGGTGAAGGGTAGAGAGACAAACCTTATCTCCTACATGGTAGGAAGAAGCAGCTTGTCTGTGAGTTTGCTCAGATGCTCCTAGACCAATATAAAAATATTCATTAAATATCATTTAGCTCGTGCTCCGGCTAGGTGTAGTTATTCTACTGCTTACTCTTGTAACTACTGGATGTGTCCATAGTGTGCCTCTGCAGCAGGGACTGCGGGGGAGGGGGTAATATCCAGTGGTAGGATATGTGGGTGTTGTCCAAACACTGCAGAGAATGGACATACTGTCACAGATGAAGGATGCGAGTTGTAGGCAAATTTGGTGGAACAAATCAAAGGGTTCCATGCCTCTTGGTGCTACAGACAGTGGCAATGCAGGTAGTGTTTCAGGGTCTGATTTGCTTTCTCTGTTTTCCTGCAATTTGCGGATGATAAAAATAATTCCTAACAAGGCAGTCAGTGCTCATCAAAACCAGGAAGTGACCTACAGCCCACAATCTGACAGCATGATCGAAAGAAGCTTAAGATCTGGAAAATATGGTGAAATAATAGATTGGGGACTGGAGCAGAAGGTAAGCCCCATGATGGATGAATTAAGCCATTTTCCTAAAAAAAAAATCTACTGCTACCAAGATTGTTTTCAGTCCCCAGACAGCATGGAGATCTATAATGAAGCCCACGGTGATCACGGTGATCATTTGCCAAGGCTTGTATGGGATCGGTATGATCTGCAGAAGTCCAGCAAGTTTCCTCTCAGTGTTTTTCCACTGGGCTCAGACCCTAACAGCTAATAAGACACATCCCTTGTCATTTGTGGCCACCAACATCAGGGATGCAACAGGGCAAAGGTATTGTGCAGGTGAAGGCGGGCAGCGATGCGTAAGTCATGACACCAGTACAGCGCTTCTTGCTATAGGGATTTTATGGGCAAGTATATGCTGTTTTTTGGTGCTGGGGGTGCATAATAGGGCACCAGTGGGGGGCACCCTGGGCATGCACTGGGCACCAGGGGGGATAGGGTGGTGGCTCCCCCTCCTACCTCCACCCTAGCTCTGCCACTGATCTTAGACCAGTCTCTCAAAAAGGATGTTTCCTTTCCTCCTGTTGTAACCATAAGGAGGGTGGCTTTCTTCTTCAGCTCTCTCCTGGTCCTCTGAATATTCTGATGCTTCGGTTCCAAGATCCTTTGGCAGAAAGGTGGTTGGATGGCCTGCTGGACCCTTGCCTCCTACTTCTCTTTTGCTGTCTCCTTTTAGGGTTTTGCTGACTCAGATATCTCACTGGCCATGGAGGGGTCTAGCGGAGAAGCGGACTCCTGCTTCCACCACTCCCTTCTGCTGCCTATACCATATCCCAGGCCTACCTTGCCTTTCTTTTGTTTCCTCCTCCTTGTCTCTCCTTAATGCCGCCTCCATCCCCCGGCATCGTGTCACCATCTCAAACCTCCTACCACTACTGCACTCTTCCCTAGACCAAACTGGTCCTCCGAAAGCTCCCTATTCTGTTGCATTTTCCTGTTCCTTGAGGGCAAGACGGAATCTCCCCCTCAAGATGTTACACTTCGCCAGCATTGGATCTTTCCTAGATTCACTTTGGATAGTCCCAGTCGTCAGGCTGGGAATCCTCGGTTACACACTTCCTACTTTTACAATAAAGAAAAACAGTTGTGTTTTGTAATCCATCCACCTTGTTTTGATTGCTTTTGATCCAATCCAATGGGTCATCTAGTATAGAGCCCCCTCCCCAGATGTTATGTTAAGATTCTAACCGCACGTCCTTGCGCCTTTCTCCAATGAGTAATTTGTCTACAGAATTTTACAAACTGAAATGCTCTGATAAAGAAATCCTTTTCTGTCAGATAAGTGTTTCCGTTTATACACAGTCTGTCGCTGTCTCTCACACAGCGGACAGGTAAAAAAAAAGTCCCTATTGAGGGCTTGCTCTACTTGTGGTGTAAAGAAAATGTATGAGGGGGATAAGCATGAAGACTGCATCTGTTCCTTATAGCCTAGCCGTACTATTGAACATTGTGATATATGTCAAGGATGCAGCCCTAAAACGCTGAGGGGTAGACACAGTCGCCTGTTGTGTTGGCTCAATGAAGGCAAGTTATGTAGGGGTGTGGCAACCATTGGATCTAGGGCAAATACCTCATCTGAACAGAAAAGGTCTAAGTCTGAAGAAAGACCTCATGAATGCAATCAAAAGGGCAAGAATCCCGCCAAAACAACAGTATACGTTGAGAGCCGTTAGTTTAGCAAAGCTGCGACAAACTCTCAAAGAGCAGCCATGTCCATGATGGACCCGTTGACTACAATAATGTCCCAAAGCCTGTCGGCGGAAAGGTCAAAGGTCCTGGTGATGAAAGCCTCATCATAGAGGTCACGATCATTGACAACAGCACCGGAAATGTCCCCAGGGAACCTGGCAATGACAGCCTTGTCCTCTGAGTCACAGAACCATTGAATAATAACAACATCGTGAATCATCGGCCAAGCACCTAGGCCCATCAAAGGCAGGGCCATCGACGTTGGGAGAACCATCAAGGGAAAAGTGCTCAAAGTGGTTGTCGATGGAAGAACTAGTGAGGCCAAAGGACCAATCAAATTATTTGTCAGCCAAGGCACTGACAATGAGGTCATCAGCGAAGCAGAGGCCACCCGGGGTAGTGTCGTCCACAGTGCCAATGACACAACCAACAAACCCATCTAGGCAGGCAGAGCCATCAGAAATGATTCAATCTGTTACAATGCGAGTACAGGAAGTACCACTGCTGAAGGTATCCATATTGACAAAGGTACAAAACAGTTTGTGGACAGTGGGAGAACTGAAATCAGACAAAGCTAAAAAGCATTTAAATTCTCCTGAAGGTTATGAAAAAGAGTATAAGAAGAAAAGGGAGCAGACATTGCACCTCCTGCCCCAAATACCCGTCTCACCAATTATATTCTCAGAGGTGATGCCAGATCAAATCCTTTAACACCATATTGACTTCAATTTCGAAGCAAAGCATTGTTTCGAACCAATATTTAAATACTCTGATGAGTCAGTACAAATAACAGATAGCATTAAACAACCGCATACTACCCTACCTCTACAAAGGCCAACACCTCAGGTGCCAGTGCCTGGAGTACCAACATTACCACAAGTGCCAACACCTCAAATGCCAGCACCTCAGATGCTGATACCAGATCCGGGTATGCAGCCATACATGCTGCTGTCAATGCAGGTGCTAACTTCATTGCAGACCCTGGTCTCAGAGCTGAACAGGCCTATACCATTCCCACAACAACCTCAGCCAAAGCCAGTGTGGCAGCTTTGCAGCTCACAAGAGGTGGGAAGGCAAGGATCCAGGTCACTGAAGCAAAAGCCAGGTCACCTAGACACCCAGCACAGCCTCGCAACTCAAAAGAGGCAGGCTGGCCAAGATCCAGACATGAGTCAAAGTTCCAGATCAACTAGATGCCCATATATTGACCCAACCTACTTCCCACTAACCCTGGAGGGCCAGGCAGAGGGTGAATCACTGCAAACTGGAACAGATGACAACCCAAAGGATTCAAATTCTTCATCCTCTATCTCGAACCGAGATGATGATTGGGAGAGCATGTTGATTCCAAAAGAGAATATCCCTGATGACCCACCAAGGCAAGCTCCACCAGGTGAGGTGGAATCGTTTCATGCCATGATGACTGTGAAAAACCAGAGGGTGTTTCACAACCTAGTCCCCCGGGATCCCGTACTCAGGTGGCCAGGAAAAGGTCATCGCTTTTGGATCCCAACCATGGGGGGAGGGGTACAAGCGAAGGAGGACCACCTGGGTAGGGAGGCCTCGGGAGTGTAGGTGAAACACCTTATAGTGAGACATGGTATCCCCTATTTCCACAACCCATCTAAACCCTAACCCTGCTTATTTTATGGGAAACTACAGCTCCCATAATTCCTCCCTATGTTACATTGGCAACATACTGAGCCGAGGAGGATGTTTAGGCAGATTACCTCCACTGACTTGTAATTTGTGCCTGCAATGAGGCCAGGCAAAGTCAGGCACGTAACCTTATCTATGTACACCTGCCACTTGTTAACACTCCCGTTCAGACGAATAAAGGGTGGCATGCACAGGCACACTCTGAGCGAGGCTGGGTACGAAAAGGAACAGCTCTTTTGGGGCTCATGTGAAAAAGGGTGAAGGAAGTGGGAAGGCAAGGGGCTGATCTGCAGTTACAAATATCGAGAGAGAGCCAAGCGAGAATCCCACACTTTCGAGAAGCCGTAAGCGTTCCAAGACTGAAACTGAGTGAGCCGAAGAAAGAACCCTTCAAGGTACTTGAAAGCAGCCCACAACCCTCTAAGCTGAACGACAGAGTTGGTGAGGAGCAGATGAAGCATTGGAGACGGCTTTGAATGCTGCATGAAGAGCGTTGATAAAAGAAGACTGATTAACATATCTGGTGAGTTATCGAAGGCAACAAAGGTCTGGTTTGTGTTAAAAGCAAAAAGTAACTGTAACTCAAAAGGTCAAGGTTGCACGTATGGCGATAAAACGCTTAATGGAAAGGACAATTGCTGAATTGTAAAAGGAATGGATACAAAGTAACAGAGTGTGTTTTGCAAGGTGAAATCGCACATTTGAAAATCTCTGTGAAATGTTCTGAGTTGATTGGTAATCAAAGACAAGAAATTTGAATGAATGAAAAGCAAGGTATGTGAACTCTGAATATGCCAAGAGGGCAAAGTATATTAACTTTGAAAGAGGGCAAGAAGGCAAACTAAAGAAAATAAGAAACTACAAATACCAAGAAGAATCAGTGTTACATATGAATTTTGGAAAAGGCCAAGAAGGCAAACTGAAGAGAATAATAACCTGCAAGCACCAAGAGGCATTGGTGTTGTAAGAGGAGGGAGATGGTGGATTGTAGACTTATCAAAAGAGAGGTTGAAGTGGTAATGCAGCGGTCTATGTAAAATTCTTGCAGTTTGGAAAGTCTACGACAGTGAAAAGACACCTGAGACAAAACATGGGGAAGGGAACCCCCACAAGGTGAAAGACAGGCTCGAGCCCGGCAGAGGGAAACCTGTGCAGAACTGTGTGATAAAGTGAAAAGTGAAAGACAGGCTCGAGCCCGGCAGAGGGAAACCTGTGCAGAACTGTGTGATAAAGTGAAAAGTGAAAGACAGGCTCGAGCCCGGCAGAGGGAAACCTGTGCAGAACTGTGTGGTAAAGTGAAAGATGAAAGACAGGCTCAAGCCCAGCAGGGGGAAACCTGTACAGTAAGGGTCAAAAGTGAAACTGTATATTTATGACAAGGCGGATGAAGCCTAAGGCAGTGATTGAACTACCAGAAGCTTGAAGCCCAAGCCTGAACTGTTAAATTGTACCAGTAAGCCAAAGTGTGCAAGAGTGAAAGAACTTTTCCATCCACCTATACTTTTTAGGAAACTCTCTAGACCCTGTGGTGCTGAACGTGGGTAAGGGAGTTGTTATTTAAAGCCATTCTTTTGACACTTCTTTTGAGACACTTTTTTCCTTTTGCATTCCCTTAACACATCTGTCATTTTTAGATGGAGGGCAAGTTTAGATTTTCATAGTATAGGCTGTTTTATTTTGACTTAGACTGACTGGGACTGTTTATTTATTTAACGGTCGAGATTACTCCCATTCTAGAGATAGGGCCAGTTAGGAATTCTACCAACCCAACCAAGTTACCAAATAAAGTTTTCGAAACGTGTATCCATTGTGTCAGTGTCTACTATTGATACAATGCCTTCCTTACGTGGCCAAGGCATGCAAGATCTTTGGCCTAAACGCCATAGAGGAAAAGAAAGGCTGCTTTCTGTTCGATCATATGAATAAACTAGAAAGGTGGTGGTCTCCATTCCCATTTTAGATCATGTGGGAAGAAGGTCTCCTCCTGATGAGGCACCCATTCACAGAGCCTGTGCTAAAAGGGTGACTCAAAAAGAAGTATAGAGTGCCAGACTCTGCGCCAAAATGCCTCACTGCGCAACCCACATCTCAGTCAGTGGTCTCAGCGGCAGCCAGCCGTAATGCGAATTCACTAGCCACAAAATGCTCTGTTCCACTGCATATGAGGAACAGAAGACAGATGCCTTTGCCAAGCAGATTCTAGCCATAGGGGCCAGCACGGTGAAAGCAGTAAATGCACTATCTGTAACGGGCAGATGTGATCGAGAAATGTGACATTGAATGGCACCCATAATAGAGCATTTACCAGAGTAAAAGTGAAAAGAGGCTCTAGGGATACTCCGAGGGGGAGAACATCCAATCATAATATAAACATTGCAGAAATGGGCTTCAGGCAAATACATAATGGGGCAGTGCTTAGAAGGCAATGATGGCTACGCTGCACAGATTTTCACCAGGAGTTACAATCAAAAGTGCAGGATATGCCGTTCGAAGTGGAGCAATTATTTGGCCAGAAGATAGATGAAGCCTTAAAGATGGACGCTGTCACTACGAGGTCCCTAACATCCATACACAAAAATACGTCTCTTAGACCGTTTTGGGGGCCTTCGGGCCAGGGTTGTTGGTAGGTCTGGAAAAGATCAGGGGCTAAGCTAATGTCGGGACTGGCGGGATTCGGGGATAGTTACAGCCTTTTGGTTGTAGTCCCTGAGCTTCTATCCGGGGATACAACCAAAACACCCGGGGCTATATCCCCTTCAGCCCCCCACCAGCACCGCCGCTGCTTCGGGTCATTCATCCATGACCACTAAAGGAGGTAGGTCTTACCAACGCCAATCGTACTATACACAGGGATTCCGGAAACATTATTGAGGCTAAAAGAAATTGAAAGAAGGCAGAGTATTGGCAAAATGTAGGGGGTCCACCACCCAAAAAGGCAGTCCCAATAAGTAACAAGTGTGACACACTGGCAAAAAATGACTACAGACAGGTTGGTAATGAGTGTCGTAAAGCAAGGACATGGCCTGGAATTCAACAAAATGTCCCCAAACATCCAAGCAAAAAATTAAAAAATGGCTGATGCTGACCAAATGTTGTAATGACAGGAAGTTGAAAGCATGCTTTCGAAAGAACGCCATACAAAGAGTCCCAAGTAAAGACTGGACAAATGGCATATGCTCAGGTATTTCCTTTTCAAGATGCCAGATGGAGCCCAATACTAGACCTACAAACATTAAATAAATTCCTAAGAAGACAAAAATTCAAGAGGATAACCTTGAGTCACGTCTTAAAAGCGGTACTACTGCACAATTTCCTTGCATCACTGGAACTCAAAGATGTGTATTTCCACATACCAGTGCACAAAGCTCACAGGAAGGTATTAAGGTTTGCAGTAGGAAGCACACACTAACAAATCAAACTCCTACCATTTGGATTAAGATCAATGTACAACGTTCACATTGTGTTTGGCACCAGTAGCAGCCCACCTCAGTCGAAACGTTCACTACGCATATCCATACCCGGATGACTTGCTGTTAAGGGCTGCGACACACAATCAAGTGAGAAGGTCACTTGCTCTCACAATATGCACCATGTAATCATTAGGCTTTTCTACCAACTACAGGAGGTCTTGCGTGCAAACTTCAAAACTGTTCATTTTTCTTGGCGCTTGGATTTCTAAGGCAACCACACTAGTCGGACCATCCCCAAACAGGGTCCTAACCATACTGTCCATGATAACCACATTCAGATTCATAAGGGAGGTATCAATCAGACGATTCATGGTGCTGTTGGGAACAATGTCATCTTGCATCCCCCTAATCTTGAATTGCATACTTTGCATGCGGCCCATCCAACAATTCCTGGCCGACAGATGGTCACATACGCGGGGCAGCTGTGAGCACAGGATCGCAATCTGTCCAGCTCTTCTTCAACAACTCCAATGCTGGGGATTCAGACACAATCTATCAAAAGGAAAGTCTCTGCAGAGACCTAGAGACCCTTAACACGGGTGCATCTACAATAGGATGGGGGGCGCCTAGATCACCTGTGCATAAAAGGCCATTGGACGGAGGAGAAAAAACTGATATATCAACATCCTAGAACTCCGAGCAGTCCAATGGGCACTACATTAATTCGTGCTGGTTCTTAAAGGAGAAAAGGTACTTGCAGACAACACACCACTTCATATAGAAGCAGCAAGGGGCCTGTTCCCCAGACAGCGGTCACAAGAGGCTCAATGGCTGTGGTATTGTGCAATTGGCAAGAAAATATTCCTGCAAACATATCACCTCCCAGAAGTCCAAAACACAGTGGCAGATGAGCTCAGCGGGACAACCAACCATGAGTGGAAATTCCACAAAAAAGAGATCCTAAGAGTGTTCAGACATTGGACTACACCACGCATAGACTTGTTACCACCAAGGAAAAAAAGAAGTGTCATCTCTTTGCCGGCAGGTTGCCTCGGGAAGACTCGCTAGGAGATGCATTCTCCTTCCTATGGACAGGTCTGTTTGCCTACACTTTCCCTCCAATCCCATTGATTGAGAGAGTAACAGAAACAGTACAGATGTACCCCTGCAGGACCAGCCTCAGAACTCTCGCATCGCCAAGGCAGCTGTGCTATGCAGATGTCATACACCTCTCAGAGGAGCCGCCAATATGCCCGAGAGCGATGCCGGACCTATTGCCACAGACCAAGTCACAGAAGACACTGGTTGGCTCAGTCTCACTGCATTGCTCCTTACTTGACGCTGGTTGGCTCAGTCTCACTGCATTGCTCCTTACTTGACGCTGGTTGGCTCAGTCTCACTGCATTGCTCCTTACTTCACCGAGTTTGGAAAACTGAATATTTTGGAAGGATGCAGAAATATCTTGCAGGCACGAGAGACGCGTCCACAAACCGATTGTTCTGGTGTAAGTGGAAGCATTTCTGAACATGCTGCATGTATGGAACAAGGATTGCAGCCAGCTGCTGGCGGTTGACGCACACCAGATTCTGCCATATATGTTGAGCTTGGCAGAAGGGGGCTATCGTATCCCGCCAAATGAGTTAATCTGATGGCTATATCCCGCTACACTATGACTCTGGGCACAGTACCCCTCTTCAGTGACAGGGTAGTAAAGGTCTTCTTGAGAGGCCTGTTTCGCACTTTTCCACCAATCAAGTAATCTTCCCCTGCATGGAACCTAAATACGGTGCTCATGATGCCCATGAAATCACCGTCCGAACCTTTAGCAAAAGAAGACCGCAACCATATTTCATGAAATGTCAAATTCCTAGTAGCAATTACATCAAGCAGAAGAGTCTCAGAGATTCAAGCTTTGGTGATCAACTAGCCGTACCTATGTATCTATAGAGACAAGGTGGTGCTCAAGACAAACCCGCGTTTCATAACTGAGGACCTATAGATTTTCATATGAATTCTACCTTCATATTACCAACCTTTTTTCCAAAATCCTTCCTCAATGGCCCCACAATTTCTAGATGTGAAGAGGGTGCTAAAATACTATACAGACAAAATGAAAACATTTTGTAAGATTGCTCACCTCTTTTTCACTTTGGCCCATTAAATAGAGGAACGATCATTTGCAAACAAGGTTTGGTCCATTCGATAACTACAGCAATATCTGTGTGTCATTCAGAATCCAACAAGCCATTGCCCGGAAAGGGCGCAGTCCCATTCCACTAGGGGGACAGCTGCCTCTGCGGCTATGTAGGCAGGAGACTGCTAGAGGACATATACTGAACTGCTACCTAGGCGATGCCCTACACTTCCGCCTGGATGTGCGCAATGCAATTTAAGCAAGAGTAGGACAAGCAGTACTGCAGCGCCTGTTTCAGTTAGGTAAACCTTGAGTCTTCCCACCATTGTTCAAATGTAACTACACTGCTTTGAACTCTTCAAAGCATGTGAATCTATGAAAGATCCAATGCTGGAGAAGGAGCACATTTCTTACCTGTAACTCCAGTTCTCCAGCACCTGTATCCTTCATTGATTCACATGTGCTCACCTCCACAACATAAAGGCTTTACCAGGTTACCAGAACAAAATACACTAGACGTATGGTAAGAATCTGAACATGGCCTCCGGGGCTCTATACTTGACGTCCCATTGGATAGGATCAAAAACACCCAAAGCGCTTCACCATTGCACTTTGAAGTGGCCTTCTGTGGTCGGGGCTTTACAGAGTCTGCTGCTCCCCACTAGCCAGCTCCCTTCTGGTCTGCGCATACACTGCCAAAATTGCCTGATCTAGTGTCTCCTAGAATCTTCCTTCCCCAGTGTGTTTGTGAATGTCTGTGAGAGAGACAAAGCAATTGCAGCATGTTATATCCCATGACACTGACTGCAGTATGAGCTAACACATCATTAGCTCAGCTAAAAAAAGTTGCAATTACTGATACAAGTTATTCTTTCCAGGGCCTCTTTCGCAGTCCACCCCCGGCTCCACTCCTGGCTGTCTTCAGATTCTCTTACTGCACGTTATGGGTTGGGTGTCCTTGGAAATCTCTCTTATAATTCTTTTATATGTTGTCTACTTTTTATATTCAAGCTTTAAAGTTTTAAAAATGATTTCCTGGGTTCGACTCCAGCGTCATCTGGGGTCGCTCTGGTTCCCATGTCCTTCACCCCCCTAATAGAGCACTAAAGTGACTGCAGTTTTAATTTGATGAAATCCAGACTGACGACAGGGAATATTCATACAGCATGTGAATCTATGAAAGATACCAATGCTGGGAAACAGGGGTTACAGGTAAGTAACGTATTCCTTATCATTCCGAAAATGTTGAAAAGTTGCAGGGCCTTTCAAAGGCCAAACAGCATTACTAAAAACCCATAGGTCTGTATTGTGTATGGAAAGAAGGTTCCACTCATCACGCTTCCTGATACAAACTAGATCATGTGCCCCTTTTAGGTCTAGCTTCGCACACCCTACTGCCGTTCGGAGTTGATCGAGAAGAACAGATATTAATGGCAATTGGTTACAGGTTCTTTATTGTGATACTATTAAATGACTGGTAGTGTATACAGGGCTGTAGATTCTCTCCTTGCATAGGAACGTAGAAGAACAGCAAGGCGGCAGGTGAGTGTGAATGCTTTATGCATCCATTTATTAATGCAGAGTCCAAACTGTACCATATAACCACATCATTCTTCTGAGTTAGTGAATAGAAGTGACCACAAGGAATCTGAGCCCCCTCCACTATATGTCTGTGGAGAACACATTTTTGGAATGAGCGACAACAAAATAATGGCACATGCTGAGCCAGGGCTGAGAGATAAACAAGTGTATTCTTATCAGACACAAATGACAGCTGAGGTTTGGGGAGACTGTTCACAATAAGTCACATGGAGTTGCCAGAACTATCTCTGCACATTTAACGGAAGAGGCAGCTTATGTAGAGAGATCAATAGTAAAAAATCACATTGGTCCGAATCCAGGCGGTTGCTACCAGACAGGTTTGCATAACGGTAATGGCTCCTTACGACAGATGGCTTAAGCATCAGTTAGCCTTCTGGTTTTGTACCCTTTCGTAGCATAGGGTTCAGCTAGCATAGCTATCACTTCTATAGAAAACAACATAACAGCACCTGTATACCACATAAGGAAATGATAGAGAAAAGAGAAGCAGATCAGTGAAGTGTGACGTCGGTTCCTGGGCTGTAGCAGAATCTGCCAGCCCTGGCGAGCGTGCAACGTATAAAGATGATTATACATGGCTACACAGAATGGGCCTGTTGAATGCCTATAACATATGGATATTCTGCCACAACAAGGTCAATCAAACAATCATAAGGTCCACACTGAAGGAGGTGTTCAGTTTATCTCTTATCAAAGACGTCAAAGAAGTCCTTGGGCCTCATTACGAGAATGGAGGTAATGAAAAAAGGAAGACAGAATGGTAATAGCAGCATCGTTAACGGGTCCGGGTCATTACGACCTGACAACCCGCCAATACCGGCACCACCAGTACTGTGCCCCCTCATACCGGCGTGGGTGCGTACACGTGCCCCTTCGGGGAGCAAATACCGGCATGCCGGTAATTGGAGGACATCACAACCCACGCGGGCATGCAAATACCGGCATCCCAAAGACGGTAATTAGGGGCTGCACGATGGCGGCCATACAGGCATTGCGCATCACCCGTAAACAGCAGTCAGCAATTAAGGCAACTGCCACAGGTGCACACAATCACCACAGGTGGACTCAATGGAGTCTGGCCCAGTATAAAAGGAGTACATCCACACACCACACCCCTTCCTATACCAAAATGCTACCACTAGCTGTTGCAATCATGGCGCTGGAGGACATGCCTATACTGCTACAACTACAGCAGCAACAACAGGCAGCACAGAGGATACACAGGAGGAGAAGGAGGGTGAGACAGGCCCAGCAATTACCACCAGTGCAGCCAGTAGTTCCACATAGGCAGCCGCCAATCCCTCGCATCAGACCCAGTCCATTCAATCTAACCGCTGAGCAGATCCACACCCTGTACCGGTGGGACCGGGACACCATCACCACCATAGTGGACATGATACACAACGACATTGACAGCCTGATAGAAATACGCACTGCCATCCCCCCGCTACTAAAGGTGGTGTCTGTGCTCCACTTCCTGGCCACAGGCACCTACCAGCACACAGTGGGCCAGCTGCATGGCATTTCGCAAACCACTATTTTCACGCATGCTGAACCAAGTGCTGGATGCACTCCTGAAGCACGCTAGCACCCACATATCCCTACCACGGACTGCCCAGGAGATAGCCGACACCAAAGTAGGCTTCCATGCACTGGCAGGCATGCCCAATTGTGTTGGTGCCCTGGACTGCACCCATGTATAATTGGTAGTCCCCCATGCCTTAGAGGCGGTGTACCGCAATCGCAAGCTACACCACTCCATCAATGTGCAGATGGTATGTGACTCCAGCAAGATCATCACACATTGCTGTGTGAGATTTCCCGGATCAACACATGATGCCATGGTGCTGCGTAACTCCACGCTACCCCGTCACATGGAGCGACATGATGGACCACGTGCCTGGCTGCTTGGTGAGTTGCCTGAGTGGGCCATGGCAGTACATTGGGGTAGGGATGTGTTGCGATGTATACCCCACCTGGGTGGGAATGGGGGGGTGCATACTCCACATGGGTGGGAATAGGGGCAATGCATACTCCACCTGGGTGGGAATTGGGGGGATGCATACTCCACCTGGGTGGGAATGGACGGTGAGTGGAGAATGCACGCAGAGCTAATGTCACCTGACCTGAACCCCCCAACAGGACACTGAACCCCCCAACCCCAACAGAACACATCATTGGCACACATCTGACCATTAACGCATATCAATGACCACATGTAAGACGCACAACCTGCCCACCATGTGTATGTCAAGCAATGCATGACTAAACAGGATTGCAACTGTGCCTATGTGGCTAGTGTTTCCATGCACAGTGTTGTATACACAGCATAAATGGTAGGCTAAACATTGTCGTACAAACACAGTACATCTGCCTCATCATCTATTGAACACCATCCAGACTACCACACCTCATAGCAGTATAGTATGCATATAGATAACATTTGTGCACACGTACAAGGACATGTGCATGTCCGCACCAAATAGCTGCGGCCATGACTGTGATTCCTGAAGGTGGCAGCTCAGAGTGACACACACCTACTTGTATTTGCTAGCAGGTGATGGAGGATATCCCTTGAAGCCGTGGCTACTTACCCCTGTGCGGAACCCGCGGAACAGCCATGAAGAGGAGTACAATCGGTTCACACCCGTACCCGTGTTGTGATTGAACAGAACTTTGGCCTGTTGAAGGTGCGGTTCCGCTGCCAAAGCAGGTCTGGTGGAGCACTCCTTTATAGGCCAGAGAAGGTGGCACAGATCACCATGGCCTGTGTCATGCTGCACAACATGTGCGTCCGGTGAAATGTATCACTGCCACCTGACATTGACATGCATGCACCGGGTGAGGATGATGAGGATGGAGACGGAGGTGAAGTAGCACCCCTGCCAGCACGTGATGCACAGGATGGCCAAGCAGTATGCCAAAACACTGATTCACGAATACTTCTGAACCACAGGGACTTTGATAGACATGTGTCAGTGACACACCGGGTCCATGTGGACATGCAAACAGGGAATGTTGGGAGTTGGGCACTGAACACCATCATACATTATATGGATACACACGAAATGAACAATGTCCAGGAATTGAATGTTTTTTATCACAACCAGTGTATTGGTTCAAACTGCAAAAATGTGACAACCCCCGGCCCCGCCCAAACCACAGTGAACTCCCAAACCCCCCAGTAAACTCCACCCCACCCCAGTGAACTTCCAAACCCCACAATAAACTCCAACCCCCCCCCCAGTGAACTCCCAAACCCCCCAATTAACTCACCCAAATGCTCCCATTCATCCCCAACACCATGTGAGCCACTCCCATTGTCCTCCCACACTATTTGCGGGACTTCTTGCTGTCCGGGGGCAGCATTTCAGTGTGCCTCACACTCCTTCTCGTAGGACGCACAGGGCTGGTGGGGACAGAAGAAGCAGGTGTGGTGGCTGATGAGGAGTTGGTGGGGATTTCCATGCCTGCTGCAAGTTGTGGCCGCTGCATGTTCAGCAGGATGGATGTCAGTATCTGTGTTATGGCCACAGACAGTCTCTCAACAGCACTGCCGAGGCATTGACTGCGGCTGTGTTGGCCGTAATGGTGGCTGTGGTCCCCGCTATGGCTGTGGCTATCTCCCGCCTGGTGTCCTTGACATCTGCTATGTATTGGCGCAGGAGCTCCAACATCAACTCCTGTCAGGCCTCCACCCTCACCAGCCGTGACTCAAGGCTGTTGGTGGGAGCAGGAGTGGTGGGGGGTGCTGTCACGGGGCCTGCATGATCAGTGCTGTCCTCGAGGAAGGGGCTCAGGTCGGAATCGTGCAGGCAGGGATCAGCACTGCTTTAGGTGGGTGAGGACTGAGTTTGGGGTGGGGGGGTGGACACGGGGCTTGCGTTGTGTGGACATGCCACTTCCATGACTCCTTCCTGGTCCACATACTCCTCCAAGTCATCTTCGGTGGTGGCCAGTGCTTCTAGGGCCTCCCCTTCCACTGGTGTAGGTGTGGGCAGCTCGGTGTCGACAGTGTCAGGCACACTGGCTGTAGATGTTGGCAGCTGGGTGTTGACAGTGTCAGGCGCACTGGCTGTAGGTGTGGGCTGTGAGGCTGCCCCGGGGGTGGTGGTGTCCTTTTCTGCGGCCGGGACGTGGATGCCCTCGTGGTGGTATCCTGGCTGGCATCTACTCCATCGGTGCCTGGGGGGGGGTAGAAGAGATGCAGCGCATCAGTGATGGTGTTAAATGCCAGATGCATACTATGGTGCTGTTCAGTATTTCATTAATCATGCATTCATGTCTTACAGGTGTGTCACACAGGGTAGTCTGAGGGGGCATTTTGGCATTTGCTGCATGACAGGTGGCATGCCGTTGTATTGGTGTTTGTGTGATGTATTACATGGGCACGGTCCATGTGTGTTGGCTGTGTGTTGGTAATGGGATTGGCACTCAGCATGCATTTCTGTGTGGCAGGGTTTGGCCCTCCATCTGGACTTGGATATGTTCATGTGGGTGTTGGGACATGCATTGCCTTGCCTAGACTCTCTTCCACATCACTTGTGCTACGTCATGGTTTACCCTACAGGGATCTGCAGGGTCACTCACCTCCTTCTGTTGATGTTGCCACACCCGTCTCCATCTCCCCAAATACCTTGATGGACTCCGGACTGATGAAGGTGCTTGCCGTCTCCTCCCAGGTGGTCAGTTTGGCAGGAGAGTGGGGAACCCGCCTGTGGCCATGGCCTCCCTCCTGCTGCTTGCAAGGATATTACGGACCCTGAGGCAGAGGTCATCCCACCTCTTCTTGCAATCCCTAACAGTCCGTGGGCAGGTTCCAACAGCGGAGACCTTGCGGGCTACCTCCTGCCAGATCTCCTTCTTGCGGTGCTGCACCTTTCGCTTCAGGTTCTGAGATTTGATCACATCAGCATGTGCGGCAAGGGTGTACGCAAGCATGTTTAATTCAGCATCTGAAAAGCGCTGTTTCCGGAGGCGGGGGGTAGTCTTCCGGATTGCCTTAGCCATTATGAAAGTATTGCCACTGAGCTCTCCTGGAAACAACTGGCGGTTTGGGAGGATTGCAATGGATTGTGTTTTTAAAGATGGCTGCCGGCGCATTTCCCGTCCCGAACGATGACGTTACTTCCGGGTCTGTTATTACGAGCCCGGTATTAGCTTGTTGTTATTACCGGATCGGTATTAAGGGGTTCCTCCTAGGCAGTGGCGGCATCGGCAGGTCCCGTAATGGCGCTATCGGTGTGTTGGAGTGCCTTTAGCAGCATGCCGGTATGGCCATTACCGGCATGGAGGTTCGCGCGTGCTCGCGCACTCGTAATCACCCGCTATTAGCGGCGTCATACGAGTATGGACCCGCTCGTACCTCCATGCCGGTAATGACCCCGTTTTTACCGCGCTACTCGTAATGAGACCCCTTGTATTCTTAATGCAGGACTGGAGGGATCATTCAAGTTTCATGACAGCCCGTTCCTGGGGGGAATTCAGACAGTTTTGTATTAAAAAAAGGAGAAGAAACCCGTACTGCCTTTTCTGCCTAGTATGTGGCTGGATCATGTTGCTGAAACAAAGCCCCCTCTGCTAGCCCCCCAAGAATGATATGAAAAGGGGCTGCTGCTATAAATCAAGCTTTTCCTTTTCCTGATGACCAGCCATGGACCAAATCTTAGGGTTGCACTACCCACTGCTTGCACTGGTTAAGCTATGTGTTTTCTAGGCACTGGAATACCCTTCCTCCTCCTGACCTTAGAGTTGATCAGAATTGAGGCTGGGGCCTGACCCAGTTCTGGAGAAGAAAGAACCACCTCTAGATAAACATGAGTGGACGGTCTTGATATAGAGCAAAGAGAACTCTCACCAAAGAGTCTCATACCAATGGTCCCTCCTAGGAGTGAGTCTTGGAGTTCCCACATTATTGGAAAGGCATTTGAAAGAAGGGTTTATATAATGGCCTGCCTTCCCACTGTATGAACACAACTTAAAAGACCACCTTCACTGTCTTATGTCGCAGGGGGTGGCTTAGGTTCAGAAACATCCCATTATCAGGCTGGTGGCTTTTCTGCCCTATATGCTGTATGCTGATCCAAATGGCAATGTTCCCCTTTCCTCTAAGCCATGCGTGATTCCAGTTGGAGCACAAAATCCAGTAATTTTGGATAGGAATTGGGAATAGACAGAACCCCGACAAGGCATCTGTTAGGTCATCAGCAAGCCCCCGGTGAAAGAGCACTGTTTTCTGGATCTCAGGGCAGGGCATGACAGCAGTCGACTGATTAATCCTTGTGAAGTTATGACAGCAACCCTCTTTTCACTTGAGCCTGATTCAACCATCACAAATATTGAAACTGGGCCTTATATCATGTGCCGAACACTGTCATTGCCAGCAGAAATGGCCTGAACACTATATAACAGTATTGATGCCTTCTAGTAGATGGTTGGCCCACGTAGCTGCAAGCACCCCGAAATGGGACACTACAAACAAGGCCCTAGTCAGGCCTGACTCTACAGGTCAGGAAAGGCAGTTGTATGATACACAATATTTCACTTCCAGTGATTGACAGGGGGCAGGTATGTTTTGCAATCCCTGTGAAACTGCTCGGGTGGGGGTGCCAATGAGAAAGTAGTAGGCAATACCAGAAGCACAGATAAAGGTGGAACGGGGGCAGCAGCCTGACACTGTGCAGCGGAAGAAGGCGCAGGTTCAGAAGCCTCATCAGGAAATTCTTCATCTGGTCGTAGCGGATGGATATTCCACTGAATGGCCTCCAACCATTGGTTAATGTCAGAGCGTGCAGTGGTCATGTCTGCCTGCACTGTGACTATGGCCTGAACAAGGACTGCCAAGGGTTCTGCAGAGGTTTGCCTCCAGCTACCCAACTGGGGAAGATAGGACCTCTCAATCTGTCTGGTCTGCTGAAGACCACCCAGGAAGATATCAACTTTCCTCCCAACATCACAGCATGAATTGTAGAAAATCCTCTCAGTGTATGGTTAGGTAGAAAGGTGGGAGGAATACCAGAATGCCCTCCGCTGAGCTGAGTGAAGATGTAACAAGCCAGAGGATCTATGTTTATAATCCCACCCACCAATAGCTGCCACGATAAAGACAGCAACAAAAGACTGTGTCTGCGAAGACCCTGACCTGGCTGCACAAAGGAAGGAGCTGAGGGAGGGAAGCAACAAAGGAAACACAGTTCCAGTAGTCCAGGGTGTCACAGCTACAGCATAGCCAAATGGTTTAGATCCAATTAGGAACTTGCGGCATCAAAGGTGGCCAACGTAGCCCAATCACAATCAGAGGAAAGGGAAAAGCCTCCAGCCATGAAGAGAGGGGCAGATGTTTGATTAACAGCAAAGTTAGGAAAGAGATTGCAGAAGGACCAGCTGATCCACAAAGCCTAGGAGATAAGCACTGACTAACAGGGGAAGCAGCTGTGAAAGGAAGGCCAAAATCAGTCTGGTAGACAGTCACAGGGACAAAACAACAAACAAGCAGGATAAATCATTTGATGGGAGTTCACAAACTGGACACCAGGCGTGGTTGCACGAAATGCCATATGCTCTTTTGAGTGGAGATTGGGTCCATCCTCATTCTATTGAAACAAGCGGTTAGCTAATCACATCAGATTGAGGTAGTTGCAATTCCCATAATCCACAATGAAAAGCCAGGACCTATTGAGTGAGAACAAAACCTATTCACCGAAATAATGTGTGCATCTCTCATGGGTGTATCGGCTCACACAGACACATGCACAGGGCACCACCATTGTAAGGTCATTTACAACGCATTGGATAAACAGGGACCATTACTGTTTATCTCATTAAATATATACAGCAGCCAAAATCATTATCTACTCTTTCATACCTGTACCACCATTGCTAGTTGTAACCTAATATCACCTTTAGAAAATCTGTAATCCAGTAAAGTTATGCAACATGAATGATAATGGGATCTTGGTTCTGTCCAATTACACACCCACATGCAATAGCAGTTATGTTCGGCCCTCCTTCTACAGTCCAATGGATTCCTAAAGAAAAACATTCATCTCATGAACTTTGTTGAGTCCATTGTACAAAGTTCCTAATTTACATGTAAGCCTTGATTCCATTTGCCCTAATTTGAGTTCTAAATCACCTCCACTTCTGCCACATGTTGCCTTCTGAAGTCCAATGAACCGCACATCTTTCTTGTCATCCAACGGGTGGTCACTTTGCCAATGGTTAGCAAAAGGTAGTTGAAGATCCTGGCTTCCCAATATTCCAAAATGCTCTTGAATCTGGGTTCTTAATTCCCAAACGGTGCTGCCGATGTACACTTTGTTATGAATACATATAATGGCATACAGCACAAATTTAGTTTTAGTTTCACAGTTAATGAAATCCTTAATGTGCATGGTCATTCCAATATTATTCTCTACTCTAATGCCTTTGTGTCGTTGTCTAATGCACATCTACACATTGTACAGCTCCCACATTTGTAGAACCTCTTGTTCAGTGGTTTTAACTAATCAGTTGTCCTACCCAATCTTTTGTTGGTGCTATTAAAAAACAATGGACTAAGTCTGTTTCTTAGAGTGGGAGCCCTTGTGAAAAGGCTTCCTGTTTCCTGGCCTAAAAGATCACTAAGGTCATTGTCCATTAAAAGTAAATGTCAATGCTTGCGAAGAATACCATATAGTATATTACTATCCTCATTAAACCTTAGGATTAGTTTGATCTTATGTGACTGATCTTTGATTTCTTTAGATGTTGGTGTCAATGTAGTGTTCTTATCCAAACTGTCTACCTTGGTTTCAGCCTTACTTGGGCATCCTGCTTTGTATTCTTTTTCTTTTAATCTTTTTGTAAGTAGTTTTCATTCTTGTTCAAAATCTTGATAATCACTTCCCCTAGCCTTGATAAACTCCCCCGGTGGGAATCTTATCAATAGTGCACCTGCGATGGCAACTGCTGGCAAATAGACGGGAATTAACTTCTGTAAAGAACAATATAAATACACATATTTATAAAGATGTAACTGCAATGTTCACATTTGTCCTATGTACAATTATGCATCATGCAAATAACAAAAGTTTTCTTTTTGTCCCTTTCTCTTTACTCCATCTTATGTCTAATGTAGCTATCTTTTGCCAACAGATAGCCCTGATAAAGACAATGTTTAGTCGAAACACGTGTTGGCTAGGGCACTAATCTGTATAGACAATACTATTTTCCATTTGGAGCTCAACAGCGATATGCAATTTAGGACTTACAATCCATATTAAACTGTTGGATTTTCTCTGCATGTAGTTTTGGATTATATTCAAAGACGCACGCAGGATAAGGAAGTGTATACAACTTGCTACATATATAGATATTACGTTTTTGGCATAACCTAACATATATCAAAACCTGCAGCAGGTCACATCATAAGAATCAGTATCTCTCATCAATCGAATGTTCCCAGGTGCTGGACCTAGAGTCAAGGTTTGCCCACATTATCTTGCCTTTTACTTTAAAAGAGGGTATGACTCCAAGAGATGGACAATTGGGTTTTGATTGATGAGGTGTTTGTTTTCATTGCCATATGTTCACATGAGGTGGTTAGGTTTGTAGTTTGGCAGTGCAGTGGCAGATT
The DNA here is from genome assembly GCF_040938575.1 of Ambystoma mexicanum. NCBI lineage: Eukaryota > Metazoa > Chordata > Amphibia > Caudata > Ambystomatidae > Ambystoma > Ambystoma mexicanum. The sequence continues at coordinate 1,296,003,644 of NC_090921.1, read as the reverse complement.
GGAATTACAAATGGGGTGGTAAGGTGATCAGACCAGGCAACATATGGAGGCTTGGCAATGGCAATCTTTCCATCCTGTGTGAATATGAGGGCATGGGTATAGTCAAGATGATGGGAGGGTAAGGTAACATGTTGGGTTTGTAATGGGGAGTCCATGTTGAGTTTCGGGTCTTGTACAGCTAAAGAAATCAGGTAGGCTGCACCATATAAAAATAGAAGGTTGATGGGTGCTAAATTTAAGATGGAGCTGACAAAGTGACGAGGACACTGGAGAGAGAAACAAATGAAGGACAGTTACTCCCTGCGGTGGTGTAGAAATGGAAACCAACCATGGTCACTCAGGAAGCCTTGGAGGAACAGGTCAACAATCTGCAGTGGGAACCGTACAGCAAATGGAGTTATATCGGCATCCAAGATACGGTCTCAACTATGCTCAAAAGAGGAAGTGGTTTAGCTGAAGGAGAGCATCAGCAGTTTTGTAAGGCGCAGAAGCCTCTATCCCTCCACTCCCCCAAAGAATGCCCAATTCTTTGGGCCATTTCAACCCTGAAAGTTCTGTGACCAACATGGACAGGAAGGACATACCACAAGTGTGGCACAATGAAGTAAATTACTGGAAAGTCAAGGAAAGATTTGCTGCTTTAGTACTTGCAGCAAGGGTGGTTTCCTGGGAACACCGGCAGAGTTTAGGGCAGGAGGCAGTCAGAACCACAAACACAGTAAACTCCTCCTTTAACAACTCACTCCAAAGTGTAGCAGTCGCTTTACTTCTCAGTGAAGATTTCAAACATCCCTGCAATGCCGCAGGATAACAGCCCTATCATCATCCTCCCCATGTAGCGGCCAAACTATATCACCAACACCAGTGAAACCTTACTGCCAGAGCACCTTTAGGCACGCTGAGCAGGTGCTATAAACAAAAGCCCCCTTCCTATTCATCTGCGGATTGCATCTGGCCATGGCGGCCCACCAGCGCTGGTATCCTTGACATTTTATTTATTTATTTATGTATTCATATTTTTAAAACGCACATCAGCCCAAGGGCATCGTGGCGCTGTTACAGGTAAACATTGCTAGTTACAAAGAAGGCTTAATAGTTACATTGAAATTTGCATTTACGGTTCATCTTAGAGTTACATAGAAATTGCATTACAGTACAGCTTAGAGTTTCGACGGACGAGAGTAGCTTGGAGGCTTAGAGTGTTGCGAGGGGTTATATGAATAGTGTGGTTTTGAGGGATTTGTGAAAGGAGAACAAAGAGGGTTCTGCTCTGAATGCGTTGGGGAGGGCATTCCAGAGTTTAGGTGCTATGTGGGGGAAGCCAATGCCGCCGGCGTTGGCTCTTTTTATGGAGGGTACGCAGAGTTGGTTTGCATGGTGGCTACCAAAGGAGTCCTTGGTAGTGGCTCGCAGGTCCCCATTATCTATAAGCCGTACTCCCAGGCTGTCACCTAGCGCACATGGATCAAAAGACCGGTAATTCCTATTTTGAGTGGTTTACTAGGGTTTCCTTGCAGTGTGGGAGAACCTAATGAATTGGGAAGGAGTGAAACCTGAAGAAAAGATCAGGGCTGTCTAGTTTATTATGGCTGATGGAAAGTTCATTCATAACTTAATGTTTTGGAAGTGTTTTCTTCAGGCTACGGTTTCTCCTAGGGTTCCCTTGCCTGGAGAGATCATTCAACAACGACTCTTTACAGCGCCTCGAGGTTTACACAGTGCCCAGGTCTCGTCTCCTTCTGAGGCTGTTTGGAGACCACAACCCAGACATGGTCACAAGGGGACGTGTGCCTATAATTGATTCTGGTCTTCCATGATTTTGTCTTTTCAGTTCTCGTGTTTTCCTTTCTGGTGAAAAGGGAGGTGAAGCTTCTCATTAAGGTTCTCATGATAGCTTCTGGAGGCTTTCTGCTGGTCAGAACCATCTGGACAACAATTAAGTGATTCTCTTCAGGGAGTGTGCTTTGTCTGAAATGTAAACCCACTACCAGTCCAGCAGGCAGGTCTATGGCTTGCTGAGGTAGGCGTATTGACATATTAAGTGTATACTCAGGGATCCGGCATACTACGGCCCAGACATGTTTCTGCAGAGTTGTGTCAGGGCCTCAAAACATGGACGAATTGGTGTCCAACACAACTGGAATGCTGGGTTTCATGCGCTTTGGTGGATATTTCAGAATCTTGTAAATAAAACATTTTTAAGTATTGTTTGAAAATATATTTCCTTTAAATGTACCGTGGGAAACAGTAGAAATGGGTCGAAGGTTTGTCAACATTTGTAAGGTCTGGTTATTTTTCATAGGAATGGAGGGGGAAGAACCTTGCCGCGATAGCGTTGGGTATAAATTCGCCACCTGATGTATCAATTGTGTAGCCAAACATCAATCATTGCTGCTTATGTCAAAAAGAAGTCATTTAATTACATGTCCAGCCGATGCGTGATTCAACCCACCTGGGTATTTCCAAACGCTTTTAGAATAAGATTATGACAAGAACATATGTTAGAAGCAAGTATAACACCCGTGTATTGAGTCCCCCCAAAAAACAGTCCTGAGTACCAATAGTGAGGTGCCTGATAAGAAGTGAGAATTAATTTAATGCAATAAGTATCCAACGCCCCAATGATGCAGGGGTGGCAATATCATTGATACCAAGAATTGATGACCATAGATTGAACATAGTAATTATTCTATGTGCTTAATTCCTCTTCCTCCCTCTGCCCCCTCCCTTGTTCTAATTATATTGTGACCCCTATTTTGGGCTTGTATACAATGTTCAATCTATGGTCAACAATTCTTGGTATCAATGGAAACACGTGTCGGCTGGACATTTTATTAAATTAGTTATTTTTGACATAAGCAGTAATGTTTGATCTTTGACTCCACAATTGGTACATCATGTGGTGAATGTTTACCCAGCGCTACTGTATCAGGGTTCTTCCCCCTCTCTTATAGTTTAAACTCAGCTTGCGGCACTGAGGCACCATCTCTCTTGAGCCCACGCAGAGACAGCAGGGCCCGAGTATTCATACATTGATCAGTGCAGCGGTCTCTACATTCTGGTGCCCCAGATCTAACTGTCTTACTTTTGATAGGAGTGTCAGAATGTCATAGGATGTTTGCAGCCATCTTGTTTAGTGCTGATTTATAAGGTGCCTTTATCAGATAGGCTACTTCATGGTGCCAGGAATATCTTTCGAGTGTCTCCTGGCATAAATCATGTGTTTAATTACCTAAATAAATGTTCTTGTTGTGCCTACCTGTTATTGTCTCTTTACCTTGTCTGTTGGTGTGTCAGTGAGGGGCTTAAACCTCACCCCTACCTCCTCCTTTTCAAGCTTCCGGAGAGTTCAGCCCGAGGCTGCTCAGCTTCTCTACCCTGACAGCTACGCGAAAGAGACAGAAATGTATTCTGGGACCGTCATTGCACGTATATGGGGGGGAAGGTCTCTCCATACAAGCACTTTGCATGCACATGTTACTCCCTAAAATCAGGCTAATTTGCCCAAAAAATAAAAGTAGGGAGCAAGAGATAGAAAGAATGCAGTCTCTCTATGTGGCCTACGCTGCTCAGGTAATATGTTCAGACGAGTGTTGTGACCCGTATGTTCCACCAAAAGAACCTCTGCACAAAAGGATTGAGCTGCATGATTCGACGACGCCCTATTTCATAAAACCCCTTCTTTTTGTGTATGCGTCTTGTTAACTACAGAGAATATTTGGATTACAAGAAAAATACCTATTATTTAAATTGCCAACGAATAACACATCCAGGATAAGAAATACGGTGTGTTACTCTCCCAAAAATAAATTTCACTCCTAACTCCACAAAATAGGGGAGTCAAATACTCTCAAATTGTTTCTGGAGCCCTGGACATATGATTTGTCTAGGATTTCATGCGGGGTAGTTCTTTGATATACATTTTTTCTTCAATCGTTTTGTTTACATTAAGCCCAAGAAAACGTGATCGCTTTATGACCTTGCGACAAATAGATGCATCCTGGCCCTGCAACACTGCAAAGGTCAGAGTTCATCTCGAAATTGCCTCCATTATGGCCTATCCCTTTTGCATTCCCTAATCCAGATTCCAGTCTTCAGATTCTCCCAACCCAGGACTGAAAGAGGAAGGTTGGGAAATCAAAGAACTCAGTTACTGAGCCCCAGGTTGCATTGCATCTGTGAAGAGCCCATTAGCAGTCAGTCCTCATGTTATCGGAATGCTATAGGCACAACTGTCCCACCCTCTGGGTCTTCAGCACTTAAATCGTTCAGATTCATTGCGCAGAACCCTCGAGTCACACACCGACTCCTATATCCTCTCGTGATCCATTCCAAAACCCCTCAGCTCCGCCGTTGCTTGCGGCAGCATCCTTAGGGGCTCATTACAGGTTCAGCTGTGCACAGTAAAAGTGGCAGTAACAGAATTACCACCACTTTTACCGTACTACCGAATTAGAGGTTGGCGCTAATTCTGTTAGGCAGAATTACAGCCAATATGTCAACCGGTATTTCTGCCGTATTAGAAGCGGTAGTTCCAACCAAACACACAGTGCACTTACCTCCACCTAAATGGTATGATATGATAGGTTATTTATAACGCGTTTAATACCCAGAGGTTTCTAAGCGCGGCCCCAGGGATCGAACATTTGTTGCTCTGCATCGTCTTGCTTCTCAGGCGAGTACGTTGCCCCTGAGCTATCCTCCAGAGGAGTTGATATGATAGGTTATTTATAACGTGGTGCAGGTAAATGCATACAGGCAATGCAAAACAAGTCACAGGTGCACCCAATCGACTCTGAAAGACTACATAAGGTCTGTACCTAACCCAAACACACTGAAAGAAAATGCTGCCATCCGCCGTCGTTAAGTGGGACATGCATATCTCTGCCACATTTTCTTACCAGTTGCACCTTCCAGCACACTGTGGGCATGCTACATGGCGTGTTTCAGCCCACTTGTACACTTGTGCTCGGGTAGGTGCTGGAGGCATTCCTGTGCCATGCATCCCAGCATATTTCCCCAACCACCACCCTGACACAGATAAATGCCACAAAGGCATGTGTCTATGCGGCAGCCCACCTGTCAAACCTGATTGCTTCACTTGACTGTACCCATGTGGTGTAGTTTGCCCCCAGGCATCCGAGGAGGCGTAACGCAACAGGAAGGAGTTCAACTGCATGAATGGGATGGTGTAGTAAGACGCTGACCTGACAAGAACACACTGCTGCGCATGCTTCCCTCCATCCAACCACGATGCCACGGTCCTCCGTAATAGCACCCTGCCAGCACTTATTGACGACGGGAACGGATGCTGGGTCAGTACAAGTGCCATCACACAATTCAATCTCGCAGAACCAGTTGTGTGCCATGTGAAGAGGGTAGGGTGGAACATCACTACAACATCCCTACTACTGATCAATGCATGCCCTGTCAAGGCCCTGTACATGCATGACCTGCCCTCTCAAGTCAAAGATGACAACCACCAACCCACAGGCCTATGCCCAGCAGGACTATGCAGCAGCATGACAGCAATGCATAATGCCCCAACAAGTAACTCCAGCACAAACAGATGACTATAGGAATGGACCAGAATGCATAGGCCACACATACCTACACAGCCAATGCAACAGTTCGACACTGCACAATAACAAAGCAACAGTGTCAGACACTGATGGCATGTACACTGCAAACCATGCAAATCCATTGTGGCAGGAATAACCAATCCACAAACATGCACAAGTACAACAAATAACCCAGCAGGACACAAATCGACTGCATAGCACAGCACAGGCCCAGCAAAGATAACATGCACATTTGATATCCTATCACAGGCCATGCTTGGCAAAACCTGCTTTTGAGGTGTGTGCACAGTGTATCTGTAAGTGACAATGCACATGCCACACATCATTGAATTATTAGGAATGTAAACCATGTTGTACAAATGCTACATAACTGCATCAACAGAGTGTCCTTCAACAAGACATGTAACATGATATGCATTTTCAATGCACTGTGACTGACATATGTATCCTATGAGCTCCCATGTGACTCTGGTTACCCCCAGGTCCCATGGCTGATGACACCGGTGTGCAATCCACATACGCCACAGGAGGTGCCCCACAATGAGGCTCAAGTCAGGACCAGGCTCTGCATTGAGTGGACATTGGCCTGCTGAAGGCAAGTTTCCAATGCCTGGACCATACTTGAGGGGCCCTGATGTACATGCCAGAGGAGGTAGCCCAGATATCTGTAGCTTGTGCCATATGTTGCACAACATCTGCCTTAGGTGAAATGTCCCCTGCCCCCTGATCACGACATGCCACCTTCAGAAGACAATGGCCCTTATTATGTGTATGGCGGTAAGGCAACAATGGTGCCGGTATCGCTACCGGCACTGTTGGTACCGTACCGCCATACTAGGGGTTCTGCTCGTGGGTGCCCTTGCAGCCACCAGGTCTGACCTGGTGGCTGTAGCGGCACCCGCGAGCAGAACTTGATGGTAGCAACTGTACCGTTATTGACGGTACCGTTGCCACCACCCTCCCCATTCCCATTGAGCCCTATGGGGGCTCAAATGGGAATGGGGATGTACCGGGCCTGGCACCCGCGCAAGGGGAATTACCGGGTCCGCCGAGGTCGGAATGACTCAGTGATTCCCCTTTCACGGGTGCCGGACCTCGATGCGAGTTTGGTTGTAGCCTTGCCGGTATAACCGGAAAGGCTACCTCCAACCTTGTAATGAGGCCCAATGATTCACTGCCCGCAGATGCAGTGCTGCCGTACATGGAGTATGAGGAAGCCAAGGGCGGACGTCTGGTGCCACAAGAACCAATACATTTTTTTTCCAAAACACATTTTTCACATACATCACATTTAAGTAGATACACACATTTTGAAGAAATCACCTAGACACAAAAATGAATGTCCTTGCATTTCTTCTAGTGAACATATATTTTTAATGATCAACTGTGGTGAGCACCCAACACCAACACCCATGCCCTCCCACCTCCCCAATCCCCAACAGCCCTGCCACCCACCTCCCTTGTGCCCAGTGAAACAGTTTGATGTCACTTCATATCACTTCCATGGCACCCAATCCCAACAAACCAAATCAAAAGGAGGACTGTTTTAAGGGTAATGTAACTGTGTGTTGCCCAATTACGTTTTCACACTAATAATAACACAGTCCTATCGATTGTAAAGAGTTTGTCAAAGAAAAGCCAATGTGCCTAATTGCGCTTTCCGAATAGTCTCTTAGTGCACTGATGTTGTGCTAAAAGACACATGCTCCACCACTTAGGCTTTGGCATGTGTTGGCTGCCCCCCAAATGAAGATAAACATTAATTTTATTGAGTTTTCTCTGGGTAGGCAGGTGCAAAGACAAGTTAGTTAAAATTGTGAAGAAATTTCTTCAACAAGGGTCTCTCTTGAGGTAGGACACCTCAGATTGAGAAGGGGTCCCTGGATACTTTTAGCAAGGTAGCCTCAAATTGAACGAACAAAAACTGTGCGGTACGTATTCGGCACTAGGTTAGAGTCGTTCTCTTAGCCGACCGGTTTCTGTGGTGCAAATAAGTGGGCCACATTCATCAGGGCTTATGCAGGACATCTGCGTGTGTGCCTGTTATGAATCTCATAAAGCAGCACTGTCTGCATATCTTAACGTCCTCTCCCTGTAGGGGTGACAGGAAGGGAGGGGGAAAGAGAGAGGGAGAGCAGCGGTAAATATTACATGCTGTCAATTCGAACTTATTAGAAGACATTGCACTGGTGTGTCAGGAGGGGGAAGAAAAAGGCTTACCCGCTCCGTGTGATCTGGTGGCTTAATCACGAACGGTGAGACGGCCCGATACCTGGGGGCCAAAGGACAGTAATTATTGTCTTTTTTGATGTCTAAGTACATCGGATCGGAAAAGAGTCAGTACAAAAAGTTACTTATTCTTCTAACCAAGAGGGTTAGGTCTACGCGGGCCGTGTGACTACACTGTTTATATTACCAAGGATTGGCGCGCAGTCACATGATAGCACGTGCCTGACTCTGGGACTTGGTAATATAAACAGTGTAGTCACACGGCCCGCATAGACCCAACCCTCTCGCGCGCGGCCTGTAAAACGGACTGAACTCTGCTCAGAGGTAAGCCCCCTGTGGCCCACTAATGGCCCTCTCCCACTGCTGCCACGCCTTCGTGGGCACCCGGGATGTCCTGAAGTATGTTAAATATATGTTTGCTAAATGTGTAGCGACAACGCCGTGCGCGTGTCGCGATAGACAGGAGATCTACTCAATTTGGTTAGAAGAATAAGTAACTTTTTGTACTGACTCTTTTCCGATCCGATGTACTTAGACATCAAAAAAGACAATAATTACTGTCCTTTGGCCCCCAGGTATCGGGCCGTCTCACCGTTCGTGATTAAGCCACCAGATCACACGGAGCGGGTAAGCCTTTTTCTTCCCCCTCCTGACACACCAGTGCAATGTCTTCTAATAAGTTCGAATTGACAGCATGTGATATTTACCGCTGCTCTCCCTCTCTCTTTCCCCCTCCCTTCCTGTCACCCCTACAGGGAGAGGACGTTAAGATATGCAGACAGTGCTGCTTTATGAGATTCATAACAGGCACACACGCAGATTTCCTGCATAAGCCCTGATGAATGTGGCCCACTTATTTGCACCACAGAAACCGGTCGGCTAAGAGAACGACTCTAACCTAGTGCCGAATACGTACCGCACAGTTTTTGTTCGTTCAATTTGAGGCTACCCTGCTAAAAGTATCCAGGGACCCCTTCTCAATCTGAGGTGTCCTACCTCAAGAGAGACCCTTGTTGAAGAAATTTCTTCACAATTTTAACTAACTTGTCTTTGCACCTGCCTACCCAGAGAAAACTCAATAAAATTAATGTTTATCTTCATTTGGGGGGCAGCCAACACATGCCAAAGCCTAAGTGGTGGAGCATGTGTCTTTTAGCACAACATCAGTGCACTAAGAGACTATTCGGAAAGCGCAATTAGGCACATTGGCTTTTCTTTGACAAACTCTTTACAATCGATAGGACTGTGTTATTATTAGTGTGAAAACCCAATCCCAACACCCATGCCCTCCGACCTCCCAAATCCCCAACAGCCCTGCCACTTACCTCCCTTGTGCCCAGTGAAACAGTTTCATGTCGCTTCTCATCACTTTCGTGGCCTCTTGACCTTGCCAGACTACTTGGGCACTGTATGGGCGCTATTGCACAATGAGACTGCCTTGGAGTCCCAGGCAATAACCCCTCCATGCCAGTGCTGGAAGTGGAAGGCTCGGATTCCTGGCTCCACCCAAGGAGCAGTCCCCCCATTTGAACTACAAGTAGATGCATAACCAAAGCAAATAAATCCTTGAAATTCAGACTCATAAGCGGTGCCCTGGTCACGTCATTACTGGGCACCTGGAGCTTGAAGGAGATAAGGGGGAGCCGTTTCTGGAACGGACTGTGATTTGGGATAGGAAGAGCAGAGGTGATGTCAGTACATTTAGTACAAGGTCGGGGTGCAGCTTGTATCCGCTGCAGCATCTGGTATAATAAGAAGGCCCAATGTCTTATCAAAGCAGAGCTGGCCTCGCCAGTCTTACTTTGAATGGGTCTGGGTCGGAGGGGTGCACATCACATGACGGTCATGATTTATTAGTGTATCATTGTAACCATCGGCCAATCATGTACCTGGATTTAATAGTGACAATGTAGTGGGGCATGTGGATAGGGGGATGGGTTTAGATAAAGTGTGGCCAACCGGTCCAGGAAATATAGAGGGGTATTAGCATGTTCTATAGGTGGTAGCCAATGAGTGTGGTGGGCTGACATTGTAACCTATGTATGCTAATACAGTTCGGTTCTACTGGACCACCAAGGACATTTTTGCATGTAATAAACTTTGTTTTGCCTTGCAAAGTGGTGAAGTAGTTCTTTGGCCTCTTGGATTATTTTCATCGTACAGATTTTAGGTCACATTTTTCTTTACAGTTACCCCCACCCTCTCTTTTCTGTCACTACTAAAACTTCCATGCCCCTTGGTGACCCAGCACTGCCTCATTCCTCCCCTGCCTCTGCTATCTGCCCTGCATAGTTCTGGTCTGCTGGAACATCCCTGATCTTTCTGGCTAGTAGGGGGGGGGGGGGGTCTGTCCTCCTCCTCACATCTTGATGGTCTTATTTACCCCCTCTAGCCAATCAGCCTCCCTTTCTCACTACAAAGTGGCTATCCTCATCCTCTCCCAACGCTTCTCTCATCTAGTCTCCTCACAATGCTCCTTTTCTGGTGGTAACAACTCTCTTCCTCCAGCCTCAACAATGTCTCTCTGCAGGTTGTAAGAGCTCTCTCTCCCACGCAATATAACGTTTCCCTCCAGCCTTCTTCTCCTACAACTCCACTAGCTGTCAGAGGCTTCTCTCCTGTACCAGATCTTCCTCGCAAGACTGGAGCTCTGCCTACATGGCCTCTTGGAAGTCTCCTTCATACTCCTGCTTTGTCTTGCACGCTAAGTCTCTTCTCTCTCTTATTGCTGGTGGGTCGTGGTCCAACACCCCCCAGTCTCTGTCTTCTTCAGCATCTAACCTCAAAACAACTCTCCATCTTGGTCTCTCCCACCTGATGATAACCCTCCTCCCCCAGCCCAAAAGAATTATCTTTATGGTGTGAGCAATTCTCCCCTTCCTCTGCTCCAACTCTTCTCCAGAATATTCTCCTAGCAGCACTCATCTCTCTTTCTCTGCTCTCCACCAAACTATTTCTACCAGCTTCTTCTGGAACTGCTCATACACTCTGAGCAAGATGGCATTTAGAATGTTGTATCTCCTCCCCTTGAATGGTGAACATGGATATGGATCCCAGCAGTGTAGTGTAGGTATGCGTGTTCTCTGATTGGGGCCATACACCCGTGATCATGTGGAATGGAAGGGGCTTGGCCTGAGCTTATATTAAGGCCTAGACCCATTTTCTATTCTAAATCTGTTTTCCTCCCTCTTTGAGCCCTCATTACATTGCCGGCTTTGAAGTAGGTGCCTCTGTTTTCCCGGCATGTAAATCAAAGGCCGGGTAAACCTTTAGTAAGCAAGGGAATCAGTTTGTTGTAAATGTAAAGCTTTTGTTGTAGGGAAATGGCAACTTTGTTATCCCTGCAATGCTACTGGAGGCGTGTTAGTTTTGCCCCCCACTTAGATTACAAGTGTATGTTTCATTTTGTTGGTTCAGCACAACTTCATATCCCCAGGACTCCTGCAGTCTGGGCAAGTCCCATTCATTCTCGTGATTGAGGAAAGAAACTTTCCATACTCACCAGTGTATTCAAAACACTACACTGCAACTCTGTTTTCTTAAAGAGAAGGGTATTCATTCCTGTGCTGCGGTTTTGGGTATTGCAAAAGGGCTGAAACTGATCTTTACGAACCTCAATCTTATGATTGGAGGGATCTTCAAGGAGATTGTGCCCAAATCTCTTTCTGCGATTGTCAATGGTGGGTGTAGGTTGGGGTAGGTCTGCTGTGACTGCCACCTGCCTTAGAGGAAGGACCCAAGTGGGGACCATCTAGGGATCCCTCATAGACCTTCTCCAGGTCCAGCATCCTCTAAGTTAGGGGGGTGCTGACTCCTTTGACAACATCAATGTCAGTCCCCAGGTTTAGGTGTGGGACTTTGGCACACTAATTTCTTACTCAAAAAGCATGGTCAAGTGGTAGGTACCCTTAAAAGTGTCTATCGTTGATGCCAGTGAAAATAAATACAATGAAAAAATTGTCTGTATAGGGTTTAAGGCAGGCGAAGAACCCCTATGAAATTTTTAATTTTTGAAACCAAGGGGATTCAAACCTCTTTGCCAGCATCAAGGTCTAGGCAGAGATGCGGTCGGTTTCCCCTCCCAGACCAGGGGAACGCACACGGTGTATTTCCCAGTCTGTGCCTCACTCTTTCAGGGGATCCTGGCAAAAATGGGATGATCCTAAAAACAGGTACTGAGCCATAACTTCGTTTCCCTCCCCCCTGCTGTGTATCCTTTTTTCATTTGTGTGTAGTTGAATTTGTCGCAGTTTATCTTGCCCTGTTTTCATAATCTACAGACAGATTAGGAATGGTTTATGTATCAAGTGTGATGCATTATTTATTTTGTGCAATGGCTTGTGGTCTTCCGGTCCAACAATGTGTTGATTTAGTATTCCTTTACTTTGTTATTGCTAGTTGCCTGCTTCGTGGATCACACGCTGCATGTATTTTATTTTGAGGTAGTCCTTTTTTTAGTTTCATTATTACTTGGTTCAGCTTTCAAGAGTTAGGTGCTAAGTGCATTTAGTCCAGTGAGCACTGTGTATTGGCATGGTGTCTAGTTTGGGTATTTAATGTCTGTGCAAGCATTTGGCTGCATCTTTGTGTTTTCTTTTTCGAGATTCATGAACATTTTATAATACCCTAAAATGTTTTATGCTGTTAGCTTGGTAATTGGTACCGGGTCTGGGTTCCCTGAATGGGGAAATACCGGGCCAATCCGACCTTGGAGGGCCCAGTATTTCCGCAGTCAGGGAACCCAGACCCTGTGCATCCCATTCAAGCCCCCATAGGGCTCAATGGGAATGGGGAGCATGCTAACAACGGTCCCGTTAATGACGGCCCGTTGTTAGCATGCTGGACCGCTCGCGGACCTCGTAATGAGGCGGTAGGGGGTTAACGGGGCCGACAGCTCTACCGGACCCGTTAACCCACTATCGCCAGGGTTCTAATGACCCCCTAAGTCTGTAGTTTTCCCAGGTCGTATAGCACCAGCGTTTTGATATTTTGGTGCTTTGCGGTTTACAAAAGAGGACTGTTTCTTGTACCTGATTGGTCCTCTTTGTGGGTCATCTCACCATCCAGTGGTTGATTGTTAGGTCTATAGACTCACTAGTTTATAATTGTTTAGCAAGTGTGGTATGTGTTTATTTTATTTGTTGTTGTTAATACCAGGCATTGGGCCTCATTACGAGTTTGGCTGCCTCCAAACTCGGGTCCGGGTTCCCTGAATGGGTAAATACCGGGCCACTCCGACCTTGGAAGGCCCGGTATTCCCCCATTCAGGGAACCCGGACCGGACCATCCCCATTCCCATTTGAGCCCCCATAGGGCTCAGTGGGAATGGGGAGCATGCTAACAACTGGCCTGTTAATGACGGGCCCGTTGTTAGCATGCTGGGCTGCTCGCGGGACCCGCTAAGGACGTCTGGTAAAACCAGGCGTCAGAGCGGGTCCCGCGAGCGGACCTCGTAATAGGGCGGTAAGAGGTTAACGGCTCCGGCACCTTTACTGTCGCCGTTAACCCCTTACCACCCACCTCGTAATGAGGCCCATTGTCTTAACCTTTTTAGATATTTTAGCTCCGGGTCATAGTCTATGAACATATTGCGTAGAGCACTTCTTTGATCAACAATCAGTCTATACATAATTTGTGACAGTTTCTCATATGATATGTAATATTTGAATTAGTGATTTTGCCAATTACCTCTTCAGTTCTTGAATAACCATTCCAAGTGTTACTTCTGAAACGTTTGTATTGAAATCAGCTCGATCAGGAAATATATCGCCTCAATTGTCGCCCTGAGAACGTTTTTGGTTGAATCATTAAATTGATGTTGATGGATACATTTTGGATTTTATTATTGCTATTCCATACATCAAGGGATTGTTGTTTACCTTAAGGGTAGGCACTTATGACTGAATGCACAACCTGACTGTATTAAATAATACCGCATTTCATCGCAGACAACTTGTCTCCAGTTTTTATTTAGTTATTTGCCCCAATGGTCCAATTTAATGTCTCAAGATAAATGGGGCTTTCCAGAGTTAAAAGGACACAGATCCTCTGTACAGAGGTTCTGTGTGAAATAAGGGAGATGAATTGCTCCAGCCTAAACGTCAGCAGAGAGGAAGAGGGCATGCTTTAAAAAAATGTATTTATTTATTTTTTAAATGGCATTCATCTTGGAGACGTTGGTTGGATGGTTGGTGGGGATGGATCCTATGGAATGGAAGTTTGCACGTTTTTAAGAAAGCTACACATTATCCCTTGGACTACTTTTTTCTCTCTATTCAATATTTTTATAGGGTGGGCAATGTCACTATTGTCAAGGGATGTCCACCTTTGCCAAAAGCATTCACTTTAGAGGTAAGAAAGAAAATACACCCTGGGTATGCTAACGTACACCTCCAAATGCTTTTTAATAGCTATCTTTCAGAACTCCCAAAGGCATTTAAAGCTGCACACACCTGCCCATCAAGGATTACGGGGGTCAGCGTCTCATGTTTATCATATGCTGATGAGCTTATTATCTTTGATCACACCATTGCAGGGTTGAAATGAGCTATGGGTGTATTGCTAAATTGTGCCCTGGAACATGACCTCCGGTTGAATTTTGATAAGACCAAGCTAATGCATTTCTCATATAAACCTGTGACGATTCCTATACTGGTTATCGATGGAAAAGTCATTGAGCGAGTGCATTGCTACAAGTACCTCGGAGTGGAATTTGCCAATAGGTTTGACTACACAGAATTGAGGGAAGTAAGAAAGTGGCTATCTCTAAATTAGGAATTCCTGGATACCTTGCCGCGGCTAGTTTTCATAGGGTCTTGTGATTACAAGAATGTACACGCTGGATGCAGTTTCTGAAGGTGTGTTTTTTAATATACATAGAGTAGACACATAGGGGGTAATTCATAGAATTCAGCGCACAAGTGGTGCATGCGGCTGGTGCACAGAGTGCCCGTGCGACAGTCTGCACCAGCCACGTGCGCCAAAACCCATATTAGCGCACAGCGTATTCATGGATACTAACATCCACAACCAGCCTTGGCGCAGGGTGGCGCAGCGACCATTCAGCAGTGCCAGTTACACCCCCAACCCCGCCCCATGCGCCAAAAACATCGCACAAATCCCCTACATGGCGCAAAGGCCAGTGGACCAACATACAGCCCCCCGACCATGAAAACGCGTGTAAAACTCCCCACGCACCCCTCGGAATACGCGTACCCTGCCGAAATCACGTCTGAAAGTCCACGCGTGCCTCTCGGAATACACGTACCCCGCTAATGCCTGCGAAATCACGTGTGAAAGTCCCCCTGCACCCCTCGGAATATGCGCACCCCGCTCGCGCTAGCGAAATTGCATGTGAAAGCCCACACACAACCCCGGAATACACATAGGCAGCGAAATCGGTGTGAAAGTCCACGCGCACCCTTAGGAACAGGCGTACCCAGCTGCGTCAGGTAAAATGCGTGGCAAAAGTCCACCCTGTGGTGTGGCCTGCCTGCGGGGCATGCCCAGGGGTGATGGGCTGCCTGTGGCCCATGGACTGGGGTGATGGGCTGCCTGCGGGCCATGGACAGGGGTGATGGGCTGCCTGTGGCCCATGGACTGGGGTGATGGGCTGCCTGTGGCCCATGGACTGGGCTGATGGGCTGCCTGAGGGGCATGCCAGGGGTGATGGGCTGCCTGTGGCCCATGGAGTGGGGTGATGGGCTGCCAGCGGGCCATGGACGGGGTGATGGGCTGCCTGCAGGCCATGTACAGGGGTGATGGGCTGCCTGCGGGGCATGGCCAGCGGCGATGGGCTGCCTACGGGCCATGGACAGGGGCGATGGGATGCCTGTGGCCCATGGACTGGGGTGATGGGCTGCCTACGGGCCATGGACAGGGGTGATGGGATGCCTGTGGCCCATGGACTGGGGTGATGGTCTGCCTGCGGGGCATGCCCAGGGGTGATGGGCTGCCTCTGGCCCATTGTCTGGGGTGATGGGCTCCCTGCGGGCCATGGGGAGGGTGGATGGGCTGCCTGCGCGTATTCTGATGGGTGCGCGTGGACTTTCACATGCGATTTTCCAGGGGTGCGTGTGGACTTTCACACACGAATTTGCTAGCGCAAACTGGCCGACGCGTATTCTGAAGGGGCGCGTGGACTTTCACATGCGATTTCCCTGACCTACGTGTTTTCCAGTGGTGCGCGTGGACTTTCACACGTGATTTCGCTAGCGCGAGCGGGGTATGCGTATTCCGAGGGGTGCGTGTGGACTTTCACATGCGATTTTGCTGGCCTACGTGTATTCCGGTGGTGCCCGTGGACTTTCACACGCGATTTCGCTAGCGCGAGCTGGCCTATGCGTATTGCGAGGGTTGCGCATGGCCTTTCGCACGTGATTTTCCAGGGGTGCGCGTGGACTTTCACACGTGATTTCGCTAGTACGAGCTGGCCTATGTGTATTCCGAGGGGTGAGAGTGGACTTTCACACGCGATTTTGCTGGCCTATGTGTATTCCGGGGGTGTGTGTGGACTTTCACACACGATTTGGCAGTGTGTGCCCTCCTGGGTTTTCCACCCCTCAGGCACGCCCCGCAGGCAGCCCATCACCCCAGACCAAGTCCCACAGGCAGGCCATCACCCTAGACCATGCCCCACAGGCAGGCCACATGGCGCCATGCACTCGGGAGCACCGACACATGTCCCCCACCCACCCCCATTGATGGGCACCTGCTAGCAGGCTCCGACTCATGTCCCCCCACAGCCCCCACCCACCCTCATTGACGGGCACCTGCCAGCAGGCCCGAACTCATGGCCCACCAAACAACATGTCCCAAAAAAACAGACCCATGGCACTAATGCCAACCCAAATCCCCCTTACCCCCTGTACAAGCATGCAACCATCCACTGCACCCATTCCCGAATTACCCATGCCATGACAGTCTTAAAAGAACCTCCATGCCCATGCATAAATGCATAACAGAACCACACAGTGGCAACACATGATTGAGGCAGTGGTCATTGAGACATGCACAAAAACAATGATAGTACACAACACCAATCAGAATAAATGTATAAAAAACAAAATGAAATAACATGAAGAAAATCAAACTTGAAAATTAATAAACAATGACAGACATTACCAAAAAAAAAGAAAAAATCCACAGCATGAAAAAAGAAAAGTGGACCATCGCCATTGTCAACATGAAAAAATAATCCAAAAAAAAGAAAACCATTGATCCATGGAGAATGTCAAAAAAGAAAGTATGTACAAGTCTCCAACTATATACAATCCAAGTCCAAAGGGTCCATGATCCCAAAAACATATGAAACCTACCAAAATGTCCTATGAATACAAAACTATACACATGAAGTGGAGCAAAGTCCATTTACTACAAAAAATAGAAAAAACAAAGTAAACCTAACACTAAAGAACTATGTACAAAGGTGGCGGGCAAGTCCAATGGCTCACTTGTTGATGTTCCAGGCCAGGGCATCATCGAACTCCACGTCGATGTCCCGGAGGCGGGCCTCTTCCCTGGCCTTGAGGTCTCGCAGGGATGCAGTCATGGTGTCCTCCAACTCCCTGCGAGATGCCTCGAGGCACTCAGGCCACCTCAATGCCCTGCGCATGGAGTTCTCCGCCGTGCCTCCTCCACCCGCCGCCGCTCTGCATCTATCCGCTGGCCCAACCGCTGCCACACGGAAGACACTCCCAATCCAGGGTCCTTCTGCCCTCCGGCCGATTCCTGCCCCTGTGATGTTGAAGGCCCCGAGCCATCATCGCTCCCACCCTGAGCCTGCTGCTGCCGTGCTTGTGCCCTGCTTGTCGATGCCTGCACGTCCTCATCTTGCTGGGGTCCAGTTGTTGGGGTGGCCACCCCTGCTGAACCTCCGACTCCCGACTGTGGCATGGATATGTCCTCCATCAGCCTGGCTGCTGGGTCAGGGGCAGCTCCACATGGTGCCCAGGTGATACTTGGGCAGGAAGATGACTGGCACATAGGGGGTTCAGTTGAGGAGGGGGTTGCTAGAAGATCCAGCACAAGGAGGAACCCAGCGCTGGTGACCTGTCCTAGTAGGGTGATGTGGTGAATGAGGTATTCGAAATGATATGCATTGTCCACACGAGAACTCTGCACGTCATCCCGAATACACTGTTGACGCATCGCCACCCCAGCTAGGACAGGCTCAATCCAGTCATGGATTGCTACATCCGCAGGGAAAGGAAGGCCAGTTGTTGTTCGCGCATCCCCTCCCTGAAAACGGGTCTGGACGAAGCATCCCTGCTGGTGCGGGATGATGCAGTCACAGGATCGGGGACAGGATTACACATAGGCACCTTCGCGGTGGCCTGTGCTGCCTCCTGTCCCTGCCCCTGGACTGCATCACTAGCACTAGTGGAATGCCCCCCTCCAGGCCCCGTGCGTGGGTCTTCCACGGCCTCCTCCTCACCCAAACTCCCCACCAACCTGGATGACTCCGTGCCATCTTCCTCCATAGGCCCCTGTGGGGGCTCAGCTGCCCCTACTACTGCCGAGGAGTCCACCTCCAACCTCTGCCTCTTGGCCCTTCCCTCGGCAGCTGCAGCCATGGACGCGGCACCAGACTCCGCACTCCCGGAATAGATGACAACATGGGAGGTGAGCTGGGCCTTGCGTCTCCGGCTGACGGTGGGATCCCTGCCTCTGTGCTCCACAGCACTGTCTCTGCCCTCTTCATCAGTCGATGCTGCAGACAGGGAGAGACAGAACACAGGCATCAGGGCACTGTACAATGGTCGGATACACACATGATTGTTGCACATGAGTGGCAGTGTCAAACTTCACAGATGGCATCACACTCCCCAACACACATATCACTTGAACCCACACATATGCACAAATTGACAGGAATCGTGCAGCAGGCAGCAGCATCCATAGACACACACCAGCATGAACAGCTGAAGGTTGGCATAACGTCACAAGCAACCTGGGGAGTGCTGAACACATATACACACGCCAACAGACAGACGTGCATCTACATCTCCACTACCTGTCACAGTGCAATCATCAGCAACTAAGTCACATCTGCCAATTGGGTTCCTACATGTCTGTGTCACATGTATTCATGTTGTATCACTGTCGCACACGTGCAACCCACACACGCACACATATGCCGTGCACATACATGAAGGTGGAACCAGCATCCATGTGTCACACCCCAACCATGCCATAGTACATACACAGAAATACCAACATGTTTGCATCTCCACATGTAGTTGTGCATCATGATTTGTAACACATACACCATCGATGTGCATCACTCCTGACAGGACTCACATGCAGCACGGTCATGTCCCTGCACATACACATCCATACCTGGACCTTTTCAAACATATGTCCAAGCTGCACACTCCTGGCACACCGCAACATGCACTGCGTCCAACAAGTACGCATGGACACTTACTGCTCGACTCCGGATCGGTCTCCCTCTTGAGGACCTGGCGGTGAAGCGCTGGGTTAATGCGCTCCAGGACCCTCATGTTGTTGGTGGTAAGGTGGCCTTCCTGAGGGCCCTGGACCTGAATCCTCCCAGCGCTTACGGGCGTGTTGTATGTCGCGGGTTGCCACCCCCTCCGCATTCATGGCAACAACGATGTCCAGCCAGATCCTCTCCCATCCATTCTTGTTGACGCGTCTTCTTCCGTAGAGGGCATCATAATGCACCAGGACTTGCTCCACCAGGATGCCAACCTCTCCTGCTGTGAAGTGGGCAGCGCTCTGCCTCTCCGGCTGGGGGTTGCCAGTGGTGTCTGATGGTGTTTCCCCCAACATGGGAACCCCCGAGGCAGGTGTGGGTGGGCAACTGGGTCCTGGTGCTGGGCTGTGGAGCGATGGAACTTCAGTCGGGAGTCTTTTGTTCCAGCAGGGGTGGGCACTGCAACTGGACCCCTGCACATGGCTGACATGTAGGCACATGGCCAACTGGCAGGCAGGCAGCAGCAGATTGCAGGTGGGAGTCTGCTCGTGGCTATGGAGGCAGGAAAATGGCCTTCTGGGCAGGAGTGTGGTCTTCCGTGTGTTGTCGCGTGGCCAGCTTGATGCTGAGGGATTTGGCACGTGAAGAAAAAGCATGTCAGTATGTAATTTGAGGAAAGGCACTTAGCGCGTAAGCGCATCTGTGACTTAACACGCGCGGGCATGTCCCTCAGCACGGGTGCATCCGCACGTGCCAAAAAATCACATGCGTGTGTGAATGCGTGTAATTGGAGGAAAGGGCCTTGGCGCGTAAGCGCATCTGTGAGGTAACATGCGCGGGCGTTTCCCTCAGCACGGGTGCATCCGCACTTGCCAAAAAATCACGTGCGCGTGTGAATGCGTGTAATTGGAGGAAAGGGCCTTAGTGCATAAATCACGTTACGCGCGCAGGAGTTGCCTTCAGCACGGGTTAAATGTGAGCGTGGGCCAGCAGAGCACTGTACGTGCTGTTCGTGGAGACCGACGCGTGCGTTTACTCTGCTGGAATCACACGCGATCACTTCACAGCCTCTGAAGTCTGTACCTCTTCTTTTGGTGGGGTGTTGCCTGAGCGCACAAACGCATCTGCTTTTGTTTTTGTTTCCATGCAAGGCAGGCGGTGAGTCGCATACGCTGTTTTTCCCACTGTGGTTCCCCCTGTGCATTGCGTACCATCGTCGAGGTCATAGTAGCTCGCGTGTTCCACGCGTACGTGCTTTTGTGCTCCTGGGTGCCACACCATACTGCTGGAGGTAAAATCCACACACGCAGGCTACCGGGGTCGCATGCAGATTTTTTTTTTTTCACTTTCTTGTTCTTATATTTTGTAAATTTCTAAATTTTTCTTTTATCTTTTTTCATTTTTCTTTTTGGGGGTGCCTGAGCGTTGCGTGACCCGAGATTTTTCCCCAGGTGTCACAGACGGCCTTGCAGGGGCACTGGGGTACCTATTCCATCAAGTACCCTGGCCCCTTCTAGCCAATTGCCCAGGACAATTGTTGAGTAAACCTCCCATAGCCTATTTTCCATCGGTGCCATGGTTGGGAGGCCACCAAAGGCTAAGGGCGGCAAAGCTGGGCATCCTCCCAGGGCTGGACGCAGTCGGGCACGTGGGCGTGGAGACCATGGAGGACGGGGAGTCCAGGGTGGCCAGGGTGGCTACAGGGGGGAAGAAGCAGGGGGGCCCCTCTGGGACGTGATGCCCAGCCACGTGCTGGTGCAGACATGCCGCCACCCCCTTCGGCTCCTGGTGATCCAGCTGTTGCATCACAACCTGGCGCCCATATCACCCAACAGCAATTTACATCTGCTGTCACGGCCCACCGGTGGTGGTAGGTGCAGGTGCAGCTGTGGGCACCTCCACCCGGGCTCTGGGTCAGGCAGCGCATGTTGAGTTGTGTGACGAGGACTCCCAGGATGATTTCCATCTTGTCCGGAGGTTGGGGTCCTGTGTGACCACTGTAGTGTGACTGTGGCACATGCATCTGGGGCAGTCATGACATCTGCTGCCCCAAGCAGCAGGGTGGTGGTAACTGCATGTGCAGATGCAACCAACACCTCCCCGGAGGTGAGTCAGAACCAAGCCAGACCTTCTGTCCTCATACCAACACCCACTGCCTTGGTCCAGTCCACCAGTGCCACTGCCCCTACTGATCATGGCCACATTGCCCACTCAGGGTCACTACCACCGCCCAAAAGGAGGAACCGTGTTCCTGCACAAGAGGCTGGGACCCCAGACACGGCTCTGGCCTCCGGCACGTCAAGGAAGACGCCTTTCTGCAAGCAGGAACTGGACTTCCTTGTGGACTACGTGTCGGAACACCAACGTGATATGCTTGTGGGCCCACAGTGCCATACAATGCATCACCAGCGTTGGGTCCACTGGCAGCATGTTGCAGATGGTATGACAGCCATGGGATTCCAGGTGCGCACAGCTCAGGACTGCTACAAGCGCTGGAATTACCTCAGACGCAGTGCTAAGCAAAAGCGTGCCTCCAATTACTCCATGTCTCTGGTGACTGGTGGTGGGCCTCCACCAGAGGAGGATGAACTCACTCAGCATGAGGAGATCGCTTCAGAGTTCATCCCGGAAGAACAAATCCGTGGAGTTGGAGAGAGGGTGGATTATGATGCATCATCTGGTGAGTATTGATGCGTGTAACTCAATGACATGTGTGTTTGGCATGTGTAACCCGGCCAGCTACAATTTGGCTCTTTCCTATCTTCAATCTCCCTCGCCACCTGTGCTTTTCACCAGGAGTCTGACCTCTCGACCTCAATTTACAAAGAGCACCTGGAAGCTTTTGACTACTGCATTGTCAGTTTCTTGTACGACTTCCAGTGCCATGCTGATGACAACCAACTCATTTCCTGAGGTAATGGCCACCTCTTATCCCTCCCTTATTTCTGATAGCCTCATTGCCATTTGCTTTTGGTGTACTACCAACGGTCTCTATCTGAATGCCAGCAAGACTGACATCCTCCTCATAGATACACCTTCGCCATCCTTTATCCCTCAATCGTTGGCCAGCCCCACTTGGCCCTCCTCCTGCCTCCACCTGCAAGGCCAACAACCTCAGGGTCACCTTTGACTCAACACATTCCTTTTACACACATATTTGTGACGTATCTTGAGATGGATTAACTTCTTGCTTCACCTCCTCAAGGGTACTGTGCCTTTCCTATCATTCACCTACATGCTCACAGTCTCTCAAGCTCCGGTTTACTCAAGGTTGGAGTACTGTGACAGTCTCTTTCAATATTCGACCTGCCTCCACACTCCGCCCTCTACCACTAATCCAGTACAGGACTGCAAGACTTGTCCTTGGCCTCAAGCCCTGGGATCCTATCTTTCCAGCTCTGTAATCCCTTCATTGGATACCAGTGGATGCAAGGATGATACTTCAGACCCTCTGCATTGTGCACAAGGATTTTTTGGGACTGGGTAGAAAGTACCTTCAGCAATCCCTCTACCAATTCCTCCCCTCTTGAATCCTTTGCTCCTCTACTTCACACTCCCTCAAGGCCAGTCGTTAATTGAATAAATAAGGTAGGAGCAGATCTCTGTGTATGGCTGGGAGCTCCCATTGGAACAGCCAACTGGCCACATTGAAACTTGAGGAAAAATATCTCTGCTTCTGGAAGCACCTCAACACCTTCCTACTTGCTCCTGCATTAGCCCCTCTTCTCCCCAGCTAAAAGTCCTCTGTTGGCACTGCGCCCCTGTACACACTCTGTCCATCGGGCAAGGTACCTGCTCACCCTGCCTCCCCGCTGCACTGCCTACAGGCCTCCCATATCAGTGGGTCCAGTGCGTGTACCCATACAGTCCAGCACTCTTCGTCTGCACTTATCAGATTTGCCCTGTCCAAATCATCTTGCACTTGCCACTTGCTGGCTGCACTACTGCTATTTGAATGGCTATTCTATCATTAGACTTCATTTTCCTTCTTTGTTCTCCTCTGTTTGGCACGTTCCCCTTCTCCCCCTTCCTGAGTCCTCAACCCTTTATCCCTTCTTCTTGCACTTGCGTGTTCTCAATGTCACTGTGCCCAGTATGACAGTTGTTTTGAATGAATTCCTTTTCTCTCTTGTTCCCCTCCCTTTGCTTGTTTGCGCTCCGAGCCACGAGTGTACGAGTGCAATCTTGATGAGATGTCATATCATGTCATACACATCCTTTGAACTTGGTGTGGTGTTGCTCACTCTGTGCTGATGGAAGTGGCTCCCCATGCACATATGTGCACAACCATGTTCCATGTGCATTCCATGTATGCCCTAGGTGTCCTTGACCACCTGCTCATTGTAGTATTTGTCCAGGATGATCCAAGTGTCATCTCATTTGGACAGCCATGTCATGCTCACTGTAGGTCTGTGTGTCATCACGCGCGGCTTTAGGCTGTGCACATTTGTATCATGCACATGTCTCCCCCTGTTACAGGCACACTGCCTCTTTTCAACTGGTGTTGCCTTCTACATGCATGGATGTGCTATGGATGGTTCCTCACCTCTCCTCCATCATGTCCACTTCTCATCGGCTGTAGTGACATTTGAATGACGAAATGCAATAGACACACACCTACACTGTCTGGCAATGCACAGTTCTGTGTAGAACATGTCATTGTCATGCAGTGCCTCCCTACTATTGCCCAGAGGGTGGGTGTTTCACAGAAACCATGCTACACGGTGCATGCCATTTGCACATGATGGCTGCAATTGTCGTTACACTGCCATCATGTTTGAATATTGTCATCACTACGTACGTGTTGATGTTGTAAGTTGTGGGGCTACACATGCACTGCACACACCCACTCCTGTGCCAAGTTAAGCCCTTCAACATGAAAAACAATGCTGCTGTGTGATGTTGACCTGACATGTATGTACCCATGTCCCTCCTTTCACTGTATTGAAAGGCACTAGTGAAGGTACCTCTTGTGACACATGTACTGTGCATAGTTGATGTTAGTTGGTTGCTGAACATGCATGTTACATGTATCATGGTGTGTTTGGTTAGATTTCTAGCTGTGTATATTTGTGTGTTCACACATGCTTATGCTAGGTGCCATCTCTGTGTTCCCATCTCTCATTTTGGCATTGGATATATGCCTGCTACAGGTTGTGTGTGATGCAGGTGATGTGCAACATGCAATACATGTGTTGCCTTCACATTTTGCACACATCCTTTTCTGCTTTTGGGATGGCCTTGCATTACAATGCCACTGGATGCATGTTGGGGTTTGAGTTGCCTGTGACATGGCTGTTTCATTATTTGGCTGTCAATGTTGTGAACTGTATGTGTGTGGTATGTCTACTGACATGTGTCCGTGTTTCTTTTGTTTATGTTGCAGGTGATGATGCACTGTCGGCAGATGATGATGTCATCCCAGACGCGGTGGTCAGTTCACATGACCAACCAGGCACCCGTGTTGTTCGTGGGGTAGCAGCCCATGAGAACCCACAGGTGCTCCAGGTCATCGTGTCCAGAGCTGACTCTGAGCCAGGCTCTGATGTATCCTCTGATCACTATGTTGAGCCGGATCTGCATCATGACGTGTCGTCGCCGGTAAGTGATCCTGTGTTGGATGATCTTCTGTCCGCGACACCTGCAGTAGGGGCGTGGTGGGGTCGGAATATCTGCCTGTGGTGGTTACGGGTGCACGGTCACACTCAACACTAGTTGGCCATGTTCCTGGGGCATCAGGTCAATGGAGGGATGCAGTCCTGCAGCCCCTCGCAGCACCAACCCAGCAAGGACCACGGCTCCGTGGGCCCAGCAGGTGTGTTATCCGGCAACGCAGTGGCTGTGTGCCACCGGGGGGTCAACTGAGTGGGAGCGTTCCATGATTGCCATAGCACAGCAACAGGGGGAGCAGTTAAGATGATTTCTCAAAGTATGGAAAGTGTAGCCCATTCCATCCTCCTCTCTATGAGGCAAATAGTAATCCAGCAGCTGGTTACACAGTCCACGTGCCGCTCACTCAGGCTGGGCATGGCGGCGTCTGACAGGGTGCGCCGGGCTGAAATGGTAGCTCTGCGTGCAGCACTTAATGCTCAAGCAGAGGCACACCGTGAGGCCCTGAGGGTGAAACACCAAGCCATCCGATCTACTCTGGCTGACCTCATGATGGATGCGAGTAGGCGGACAGAAGACAGGATGGTACAGCTTGAAAGAATCATCTCAGATGAACTCCATGCAAGCCGGGAATCACTCCGTTTGTCATGTGAGGCCATGCAGGCAGAACTGCATCCCACACGTCAGTCCTTGCAGGAGGAAGTACATGTGACACATGAGGTAATGCATGCTGACCTCAGTCTCATTGCCAGCCAGGACCTGGCTTACCAGACATGCATGCTTGCTGCAATTGAAGGGCAAGGCGCGGCTAGGCGTGGTGAGTCAACTGCGCCACATCCACCTTTTGATTTCCACTCAGAATGTGACCATGACAACCTATCTCCCTCATAGGTCGGGCCGTGCAGGTGCTGAGCCCAGTGAGTTTTTTTATCTCAACATCTACACATGTGGGTGTTGAGGTGCACCCTGTACCTCCACCCTCCTTGGTGCCCTCCCACCCCCCGGGTCATATATGGCCATTTTTTATTTTTTATTATTTTTCCAGCAGTTTTTTTATGCAAATATTTTTGATTTTCATCAAAATTGTATGTTTTTGGATAAGTATGTTTATTTATTTTCATTTTTCAATGGATTTGTTTTATTTTTACTTTATTTTGTTGTTCTTTTACAATGATTTATCTTTTTTGTTTTTATGAATTTTTTTATTTTTCTTTATTTTCTTCAATTCATTTATTTTATTTTTTAATTACTCATCTTTTTTTGTTCAATTCATTATTTGATTTTATTTGTATTTTCTGCAGATTTTTTATTTCTTTCAATTTTCTTTTGTCTATTGTGTATACATGTGACCGTGTGGTGCATTGTGGCATCGGAAGGCATCCACTGTGTGTTCCAGCTGGGCCCATTCAGGCTTGTCTTGTGTATGTGTTTTGCTTGGGGTCCTGACACATATGCTACACCTGCTTCCCCTTTCCATGGGCTCAGAAGGATGGCTCAGTGTAACAGCATATCACACATGGGCATTGGGCTTCCATCATTTCTGTGGCCAGCCTGCAGTTCTACTTGTGTGTACACCCCTAGTGGGTATTCCAGATGTTTTCTCCAATGCATGTCTGCACTTCACTTTGGTGAGAATTATGCTGATTGTGCATTTCATCATGTTGCTTGAGATGTTTGTTATGTATTGACTGTCTATGTTAATGCCCTTCCTGCTCTAGGTGGTACCATGCACCCTTTGGCTGTGTACGACACACTGATGGTGGGAGGGGTCCATGTGCTGAAAATGTTGAATTGGGACAGTTTCCCACCAGTGATTTTGTTATGCCACATGAAGGCTGCACGCTGAGGTACCCATGTCACCACCCACGCATTTCAACAACCACCCATTCCTTGCTAGCACCACTTTGGCCATCTTGCAGCCCTGGCTGGTGTTTTGATGTGCCATTTGAGGTATGACTGCATTGTTGTTGATTTGATTGTCCTGTTTGTGTCCTGGACCTGCTCCCCCCTCCCACTGGTTTTAACTGGCCCTTGTGACAATCCGGCCAACCAGGATGCTTGAGCCTGTCACCACTACCAAAAGCCCACAAAGGAGGCCCGGTCTAGACCTGTCCACCAGCCTTCTGAGTCACTTGATTGCCCCCTGTCTCCCCTACCCATGTCAGTGTCCCTCTGTCTCCCCGCCTTCATCATCACATCCCCTACTCTTATGCGCGGTCTGGTTTCCCTCTGCCCGCTGTGTGTGCTTTCTTTCACCATCTTCCCATTATGCATTTTGTGCTTGGCCTCTCCTCCCTTCTCTCCCCCTCTCCACCACCCTTTACCCTCCTCCTTGTACTCTGGCTGTCATTTACCACCACTACCCCAATTGCCATCAGCCATGGTGATACGTAGGCGCTTGTTCTTTGCAAACATTTGCCCTTCTGCCTCCATCCTTCCACACCCCACCTTCACATTTTTTAGTATAATTTTGCAAGTTACTTTTATCATTTGTCCCTCCACCACTGATTACAGATCGGCTGTTCCCCCATTCCCTTCTGTGTTTCTTCTACCCCTCCCCAGCACTATCTTGATTCTTTGTCGACCTACCACAGTTTGTCATTTGTTTTGTTACTCTCCTCACCTCTTCCCTCACTCACCTCCTTCTGTGACTCCGGCACTGCGACTATTGCCATCAGGCATAGGAATGTTGATGCTAGTTTTGTCATCCAACATTCCCTTCCTAGACTCTCCCTTATTGTTCCAGGCACTTGTAATATGTACTTTGATTTTACAGTTCATTATCACATTGTGGACTGTTTGAAGGACATGTAGGAATGTACTGTTCTTCTCCCTTGTTCACTCCCTCATTGATGCACTTTGATGAACTTTGTGTGTAGGTCGTATTATCAATTTCTATGATTCAGGAATGGGTCACTGTCTGCCATTGTCGATGTGGGGTACTCTGTACATGATATGCACTGCTGGTCAATGGCTGATGCAATGTTGTGCTTTATTTTGAGGTGTCAGGGGATAGGTGTGGTTTAACAAACAGGGGGGTCCTTGAGTGTTATGTTCACATGTGCTGTATACGGGACACTGGCACTCACTTCATTTCACATGCATGTATTCAATGCATGTCCCTACTGACAAATACACTTAGGCAACGCCCCCCAACTCTAGTGACACCATGCACACGTGTGCACCCAGATTGCCTTCTCAAGCATGCTGTGTCACGACAATCCATGTTCACTTCTGAGTCATTGATCGTGTACATGCATGACACGGTACTATTTGGTTGAATGCCATTTTTTCAAATGATGCTGAAGGGTTTTCGCCAATGCAATGCACACTCACTGTGCTGTCCAGTGAGCGATGTTTGATATGCCAATTTGCAATTGTACAATGTGCATGGAAACAGGTATTCTGACTTTTGTTGGTTGCACCATTGGTGGCATGCATTTGTGCCACCGTTTTCATGGTTTGAGGTTTTGGTCAGTCATTTCTTCAGATTCCATGTCAGGTATAATTGTCTGATGCCTATTTACATTTCTCACGCGGCACTTCATGAATATTGTGTCATGTGTTGTGCATATGGTTTGATGTTTTGCCGTTGCATACCATGGTATGGTGTGGCAGATGGGGTCCAAGGGTGTTGGGAGAATTTGGGTGGCATACCAGTACTTTCATGCCCTGTTTAGCAGGGGGGGGAAGTACCTTGCATGTGTTCCCTTTGGTCACATGGTATTGGTTGTGTTTAATTAGCTAGGGATGCACACAATGTGGCAATTCCGTGTACACATTCTCAGGGTGGTATGGTTGTGACAATTAACTGTTCCTTTCTCATCATCGATTGTGACCTGGTATGTGCCAGGTCTGTGTACACTGTGCAGGGGTTGGAGGTTAGGTGAAAAATGTGGCCACAAGCTGGGTACCGGCTGCCTCACCACATGCCCTTTCCCCTCCCATGTGCAGCAGCCATGCATGTGGTTGGGGATGTGGGGGCACCACCATGTCCACCGGTACGCCATGCCATGTTGCAAGGTTGTTCAGGTCACATGCTGCCACAATGATCCTGCACACTACTGGGGGTGCATATAGTAGCTGTCCACCAGAGCGGTCAAGGGAGCGGAAGCGTGACTGGAGCACTCCGAATGTGCGCTCCACTAAGGCCCTGGTTGCAATATGGGCTCAGTTGTATCTTACCTGGGGTGGTGTGGTGGGGTTCTGTATGGGCGTCATCATGTGGGTGCTCAGAGGGTAGGCACTGGCCCCTGGTAAGGTGATAATGGTTGTCATTAGTTGGGCTTGTGTATTTGTGTGTGACATGCATGCATGTGCACAGGCATTTGTACTCACCTAGGAGCCATGTGTCGCCATGCTTCTCAGCTTCCAGGGCCCGGCTCAGGGCGGACATTCTGAATATGAAACTATCATGGGTGGACCCAGGATAGTTTGCATAGACAGAGGTGATGATTCCCTTGGCATCGCATACCACCTGCATGTTGATGGAATGCCAGTGCTTGCGGTTTCGATAGATGTGCTCAGTGGCCCTAGGTGGACCTAGGGACACATGGGTGCAATCTAAGGCACCAAGCACTTTGGGGAAGTGTGCCACCCTGTAGAAGTCCAGGACCACAGCCTGCCTTTCTGCGGGTGTTCTGGGCATTTTTATGTGCCTGCGGACTGAGGGAGGCGCGCAGTGATGATTGCCAACACCTGGTGTAGGCAACGTGACTGGGTGGTCTGTGAGACACCCCCCACTATGGCAGTTGTCCGCTGAAATGATGCAGTGGCCAAAAATGCAGTACATTGAGCACCTTCTCCAAGGGGCTCAATGCTTGGGAGCACAGGGTGGGTGATGTGAGTTCATCCTCCCACTTCCTGACCAGCTCTAGGATGATATGAGGTGGAAACCTACACCTGCCATAGACCTGGTCATCAGGCATCCCAAAAAGGCTGGTCCTGGGCACAAAAATGCGGGGCCTGGCTATTCTCCTCCTCCTGCGGTGTCCCACGATCACTGCTGCGAGGAACGGGACATTCATCGTAGCTGTATATGCTTGTTTGTTGTTTGCGTGCACTTTTATGCTGCACTGGGGCGCTTCCGCCTGCTTTCGTGTGGCGGACGTAATTGTGCGTGTATTTTGATGTGTGCGGTTTTTCCCTATTCGGTTCCATAAATACTTGTAGTTCGCGTGCGTGTGAGCGTTCCGTGTACTTCCCAGCAGTACTACCCCAGTTACACCCTTATTTTCACGCGTTGTTCCCCATTCTGCGTGTTCCGCCCCCTTTTTGATGTGTGCGCTGACGTTGTGCAATTTCGCTGTGCGCGTCACGCACGGCGGTCGGGATGTGGAAGTGACGTGTGCGCCACGCACGGATTTGGCGCACATCCCGGGAAATACACGCGCAGGGCCTTCCATGAATCACACGCATGCGCCGGCTTTTTCACGCTTGCGCCAGCTTGCGCGAGTAATTTCGGCGCTCATTTATTCCATGAATTACCCCCATAGTCTAAAGAGTGGTCAGCCGACAAGTGTTTTGATCCCAAAGGTTCCTTCTCAAGGCAAGTGTGGTAGTCATAAGTCTTGAATTTGAGAATGAAAGGTGGATTCTTAGTGACCGTTCGGATTTAGCAATCGCGGATGGACGCCCAGGCACCAGCCTTGAAATCTAAGCAACCTATGAACATCCTACCATACGGTCACTAAGAACACTTGCCTTACGAAGGAACATTCAGGTTCGAAACACGTATCGGCTGACCACTCTTTAGACTATGTGTCTACTCTATGTATATTAAAAAACACACCATCAGAAACTGCATCCAGCATGTACATTCTTGTAATCACAAGACTCCATGAAAACTAGCCCCAGCAAGATATCCAGGAATTCCTACTTTTCCATTACGAAAGGTGTTGGGTTCACCTTTTCACACCTGTGACCCTGGCCTGAGCTAATAGAGACAACCAGAACACAATTGAGCTCAGCACAGGAGTATTCTTCCCTAGAGCCCACCTTTCCCTTATCTGCTATCTCTAAACTGAACATGATATCCTGAGGTGTACAGGCAGCGTCCGTTTTTAGCCTTGAAGGTATCCTGACTCTTTATAAACAATACTTTTTCACCTCACTGCTTTATGGCCTGGAGGCACTCGGCATGAAGGATCTCTCATGGCTGAAAGCCTTGGAGGGTAGATTTTGGAGGAAAATGCTAGGGCTTGGGCCTAGTGTCCCAATAGAAATCTTTCACCTTGAGCTGGGACTTACCTCTCTTTCATCCATGGTAATCAAAAAACGATGCTTATTCTATTTAAAGTACTTCAAGCTACCAATATGCCCCTTGCTGAATATATTAGGCAAACAACCACCCTTCACACAACATTTGTAACACTATCAGCCTTGGTATTTGGCGACCTAATGTGGGCTGGAAGCCTGTGATGGAGGGAACCTTGCGTGACTTGAATAGGAAAGCAGTCCAAAAATAACGAGCAATGGGATTGGTGCAAAAACTAGGTATATTTAGCTACTCTAATCAGCTTTCATAGCCTAATGGAACAACTTGTCTATAGTTATAAAGCATCCTAGGAATACCTGTTACTGTGCCCTTACCCTGAATTCTGTATTCTTCGGAGAATTGGCAAACTGCCTATGTTGTCGGTCCTCGGTCCGGAGCAAGAGATTCCTAAGGAGGCGATGTATTGTCACTCCTGTGGGCTCAGGTACCACATGGAAACTGCCCAGCATGTCTTAATGGAGTGCAAGGCACATGACCCTTTATATGTTAGCAAGTTGGGGGCTTATACCTCCGATCCTATCAGCCTCAAGTCAGAGGCATTCTGGCGTTATTATCTGAACTCAGCCCATAAATCAATGCACATTGCACTTTCAGTATTTGGAAGGAACTCTTTAAACACAGAAAGGTAGGGTCAATATTAAAAAAAGAAGAACACGTAGGTTTTCTAACGCACTGCCGATATAGGACGAGATTTGAATCATGAAACATGCACTTTAATGCGGTATGCTGAGAGCACGACTCTGTGCCTCATTATTCATGTCTAATATAGCTCTATGACATTGTCTATTGCAAGACTTGAGTAGCATTAATTTCATAAATCCTATGGAGTTTCTAGGAAATTAACTTTATCCTTA
Source organism: Ambystoma mexicanum (assembly GCF_040938575.1). Taxonomy (NCBI): domain Eukaryota; kingdom Metazoa; phylum Chordata; class Amphibia; order Caudata; family Ambystomatidae; genus Ambystoma; species Ambystoma mexicanum. The sequence goes on along the minus strand of NC_090921.1, from coordinate 1,295,971,652 downwards.
TAAAAATAAAATAAAAAATGATTATATTAAATGAATTCAACGAAATAAAATCTAGTGAAATTCTATGAACTTTGAGTAAGAAAATCTGAATGATTCCTTTATATTTGAAGAATATATAGCTATGCAGTAATGTATACGTTGTATTAATATTATGTGTTGTATTAAGATATATGTTAAAGCTCTTTGAGTTATAAACATAATTAAGAATACTTGTTTATAGGGAAATAAACGCAGAAGGGTGACAAAGGGCTCAAAGAATGTGCCAAAGGATTTACAAGAGCCAAATGCCATTTGAGCATTGGATCGTGTGGCATGTTCACCGGGTTAGTGGCTTGGTGGCTTTAGGCCCAGTCTGTACATACCAGAGTACAAAACACAGCTCTTGGTGGCCAGCACCTGCATTTTGATGCCCCCATACCTCAGGATAAATCAAGGTGGTCCCCCATGAGGATGTGGCATCAGAAAGAAAAGTGGGGGGCCTAAAGGACTCATCAAAAGGTGTACCAAGAAAGGATGAGAGAATGGGACCGAGTAGTTACTGTGAGCGGCGGTAGACCTTTGAACATTTGGGCGACTTTTTACCGTTGTGTGTACGTTTATAATGAATCTATCTTAAATGTTCTACGGTTTTTGTAGTGTCTGTAGGGTTTAGATGTTTTAGAACTTATAAAATATATATCACTACATGGTATGGACGAGTGTTTGTAATGTAGCTAAGAGTACACGTGTTAAATGCAGCAGGTTGCGTTTTTAAAGAAGCTGTAACTGGTCCTCAACCTGCTATCAAATCGGAGAGCAATGGTCCTTTGGGAACTACACTTTAGGCCAGAATCTTCCAGTGGGATGTGCCAGGAGGCCAGACCAATTGCTTCCTGTTCCAGGTCATTGTATCAGAGTGACTTACTGGACCTTGAAGGAGGCTGAAAGATGCTGCATTGAAGCTTTCTCATTGGAGGTAAATTCCATTGAAGTCCACGGTATGCCTTGGGGTGATGTCACTTCATTATGTAAGACCACGGGGTAATCCGGAAGTGAACCGCGGCTCCAGGCATATATATGGGGCATCGCAGAGACGTATCTTTTCACTGGCGAATTAGAACCCCTTAAAAAGGTCTAACCACAAGACACCTGCAAAAAAGGCATGGGCTTGCTTATTCCCCTTGCACGCAACCACAAACCAAACACATGTTTATTGAAAAACCTTTATTTATATTATTCAAAAACAACTATTCTTAAATCACAAATGGAACGAACATAGAGTAAAGTGCATGACAGGAGAGACGTGTGCTTTTCTTCAATTTCTCCACTTTAAATAACCATGTGTTTAATTAATTTTATTCGTCTAACTCAAAACAGTTGTCTGAAAGTCACTTTCGAGGTATATGGGGTGCGGGGGTGGAGTAATGCGGGAATAACTTAAACATAAATTATATTGCACATGCTTTAGAGCCAATGCCCCCAAAAGCATTATATGCAAGTAAAAAAACAAAAAAACATGAGCTAGATAGCATAAATATCAATTATAATAAAATAATAATTTAACAAAACAGTGAAATAAAAATAAATAAATATTTGTACCAAAATATTGACATGGACGTAAATAAATGTGCCCCAATTGCTTGCGGCGGGTGGGGTGGGGGTGGGGGGTGGGTGGAGGGATCAGGGGGTTAGGGTAATTTTTTCCCTCATTAGATAAATGCTGAAAGGGAGAAATAACCTAGGTCGGCCGAACCAACCACACTGGGTGAGCGACCTTGTGCCTGGTTCCATTCCTGGGATTTCAGTGAAGTAAAATTCTAGGAGGCATTGTCCCAATTCGCACAATTTCATCCAATCCAATTAGCGTAACACATTATATTGGCATGTCAGAAAAGCCCAGAAATGGCAACGTAGGGTCCAGAACATTTGGGAATTCTAAGGTGGGCCGTTTTACAAACCATTTTCAGAGACGTGAGCAGATGCGACACCAGTTAACATATTCCCGCCAATGAGCAGTGGGAGTCAGGCAATACAAAGCCTGTGCTGGTTTTCAGAATCACTCCCCCCATCATTTTGGGGTTACATCCTGGAGTCTCCCCAATGAGGCACACCGTTGCTACTTTTGGAATCTGCTCGTCGTTTCTTTCTCAGAACCTTTTCGGCTGCCTTATTTGAGATATCCGACGTCGGCCGGGCGTTCTTTGCCTTTTACTTATGTGCCTACATTTTTCCAAGGAAATGCAAAACCACCGATGTGAAAATCCTCACGAAAAGCAGGTCCAGGTGAGCCCATCACTCTTGGCAGGAGGTAAGTTGAGATCCCCAGAACGTCAATCAACACTGGACTGGCCAACCCCAAAGGCACGCCACATCATGTACATTTAATGTGCGATAAGTAAATGGGACCGGAGAGTGACACCTTGCTAAGCCTTCTGGGAACATGCTTTTAAAATGGACCCGGTGTGGACCAGTTTTCAAATACAAGTGCGGAGGGACACATTGTTCAAGATCAGTAGTTAATATGGGCTGTGAACTATGCTCACGTGCTGTGTGCTTGTGATACACGTCTAGTGAGTGCCACTTCCCACTAGGAACGGCATGTGTTCAGTAGGCCGCGTCATAACCTCACACATTCGGAGGTACGCTGGCTATCCTGTACCTAGACCTCCAAGTGCTGCAAGCGAGAAGTGCTGTAAGGGGGGCGGGGGGTACTGCGCCACGCGCGCACCAGAAGGGCTGGAGCGAGGCTCTGCAGTTGCTGAAGAGAAGAGACCCTACCCTTTCACCGTTGCAGAGGGGGACGGGGGGAGTGCTTTTGGTGGAAGATGACATCTTTGTGGTGCTTAGAACCCGTCCACAAAAAGGGGTGGGGCTTGTTTGGTTCATAGTCGCCTTCTCTATGGTTTAGAACATTAGTTGCCAGACCATCTTCTCCCCACCTGCCTGTGGTGCTGCAAAGCAGGTAGAATGCACTCATTGGAATGCCATTTGAAAAAGGCAGATTTTGCCTCCACTTTTTGTATAAAGACTTACATTTGAGGGCAAACGGACATTTTACAACAAAACCTTCAAACTATCAACATTAGGTTAGGGAAACTGGTCTAATCTTTAAAAGGCAGAGCTCTGCACCAGCCTTAAGGTAGGGCTTTGACCAGCCTCAGATCAAAGCGAGTAGGGGAAAATGACTAAGGGTCTGGTTTCAGGAGAACATTAGATATGACTTCTGTATTTTGTGGGAGTGGTTGTATCTGTGTTGATCTGAAATATTGTGTGTGGGTTTGAGGTTTTATGATCGCCCATATATCACAGCATGTTCTCTTTTATGCAACGCTTGGATACCCAATGGTCAGTGTGTGCGTTCTATGGAAAGTCGGCTTTCTAGCCTCAATTTGAAGGACATCCTGCTGAGGTTTGGTCTGACATAGAAAGGTCTGTGAAGTGGAAAGATTCCTATTGGTGCTGATGCTTCTCACAGGGCAAGCAAGGGTTTACCAGTGAAGGTACCGGGCAGTAGAGTGCAAAGCAGTCACTTTATTGGGTCCATCTTATCTGCAGCTTATGCCCTGGTAAGTGGATCACCTCCTAATAGTTAATTTGTTTGCTGTTGGGTTTGGCCATTGTCTGGAATGTTCGCCCCCACATAGAGCAGTACGCGTTTGGCTTGGAACAAGCTCACAGTTCACCTGTGGCATATGCCGCATAGCTAAACCCTCACCTGGAATAAGTAATACCGCCTGCATGCACACCAGACCACCATGTGCCCCCACTTCAAATTCAGACCAGCATTTCTCCAGTAGGACTGCTTTGCCCTTATGGACCTGCATTCATTGGTGGATATAGTGTGTTCTTTTCGATGGTGACCGGTAGCTCCGTCGTTGCCCATTCTGTGTGTCTCACCTCATGAGCCTCAATGCATCCTGCTGCCTGTAGTGAACGTGGTTGCAAGATGAAGATCAGCGATTGGACACGAGATGTCCAGTCCCCTAAAACAACACACCCACTGCCTTTAGATCAATGAAGTTCTTACTCAGAGGCATGACTGGTTACTCCGGTAACCCGCCAATGTGAACCCATTCATAAAGCACTTCTCAGTCTCTGCGGCACTATCTGCTCACTTGCTCGGAGGGCCTCGCTTCAGACCAGACATGTAAGTGAGCAGGAAGCAGAGTCAGTTGCAGGGCCCCCATCGTTGAGGGATGGTCCCAGCTGAACTAGAAGAAGCTTCGCCCGGGCTTGGCTGCGAGTTTCCCCTCAGAGGTCGATGTCTAGTACGTCGGTGGGGGTACTAGACCTCTCCACCTCTTCAGTGGATTTGGAGGTTGGCACCTGGTCAGTTTGGGCTTGTTGGATGGTGGACTGGAGGGCATTTTCAAGCTGCTCCTGACAGGCTTGCAGGACATCCTGTAATGAGAAGGTACATGTATGATTATAATAACATGGGTTTCTAGCGGCTACATGTGCATTTAGAACAGGTTTTTTTTTCTCCAAAGCATGACCTCAACATGGGCAAGTCTTTCATAGCTGCAGGACACTAGGGGCAAGCAGGCTAGTTCACACTTTCTCACTCTGTATTCAAAGTATTACATACATTGTAGTCCTGGACAGAACACACCGGTCCCATGCTACCCCAATCTATGGAAAGTGGCAAGTGTATAAAGGGCGTGAGATAGGCAAATATAACACAAAAGCCCCAGGGGCAAACAAATCTTACTGTTTAAGGGCGGAGGAATTCTGTCCAAATCCACATCCCTCCGACCTTCTGCATAACATGATATAACTTTCTCATCACTGGGAGGTTCCGTCAAATGTTCTAATGCTGTCTGGTATGCTTTCGTGCACATACATGTTCTCCGATATATTGGCTGTTACCTTTGAGCAGCGTCTGCACTGTTAGTCAGATAGTACCTTCAGACAATTCCATTGCACCCTGGGACACTAGGCTACGATTCCATAGCACCCTGGGACACTAGGATAAGATTCCATTGCACCCTGGGACACTAGGACAAGATTCCATTGCACCCTGGGACACTAGGATAAGATTCCATTGCTTGCACCCTGGGACACTAGGATACGATTCCATTGCACCCTGGGACACTAGGATACGATTCCATTGCACCCTGTGACACTAGGATACGATTCCATGGCACCCTGGGACACTAGGATAAGATTCCATTGGACCCTGGGACACTAGGATAAGATTCCATTGCACCCTGGGACACTAGGATACGATTCCATTGCACCCTGGGACACTAGGATAAGATTCCATTGGACCCTGGGACACTAGGATAAGATTCCATTGCACCCTGGGACACTAGGATAAGATTCCATTGCACCCTGGGACACTAGGATACGATTCCATTGCACCCTGCGAAACTAGGATAAGATTCCATTGCACCCTGGGACACTAGGATAAGATTCCATTGCACCCTGGGACACAAGGATAAGATTCCATTGCACCCTGGGACACTAGAATACGATTCCATTGCTCCCTGGGACACTGGGATAAGATTCCATTGCACTCTGGGACAAGATTCCATTGCACCCTGGGACAAGATTCCATTGCACCCTGGGACAAGATTCCATTGCACCATGGGACACTAGGATAAGATTCCATTGCACCCTGGGACACTAGGATAAGATTCCATTGGACCCTGGGACACTAGGATACGATTCCATTACACCCTGCAAAACTAGGATAAGATTCCATTGCACCCTGGGACTCTAGGATAAGATTCCATTGCACCCTGGGACACTAGGATAAGATGCCATTGCACCCTGGGACACTAGGATAAGATGCCATTGCACCCTGGGACACTAGGATAAGATGCCATTGCACCCTGCGACACTAGGATAAGATGCCATTGCACCCTGCGACACTAGGATACGATTCCATTGCACCCTGGGACACTAGGATACGATTCCATTGCACCCTGGGACACTAGGATACGATTCCATTGCACCCTGTCACACTAGGATAAGATTCAATTGCACCCTGGGACACTATGGTACGATTGCATTGCACCCTGGGACACTAGGATACAATTGCATTGCACCATGGGACAAAATTCCATTGCACCCTGGGACACTAGGATACGATTTCATTGCACCCTGGGACACTGGGATAAGATTCCATTGCACCCTGGGACACTAGGATAAGATTCCATTGCACCCTGCGAAACTAGGATAAGATTCCATTGCACGCTGCGAAACTAGGATAAGATTCCATTGCACCCTGGGACACTAGGATAAGATTCCATTGCACCCTGGGACACTAGGATACGATTCCATTGCACCCTGGGACACTAGGATACGATTCCATTGCAACCTGGGACACTAGGATAAGATTCTGTTGCACCCTGCGACACTAGGATAAGATGCCATTGCACCCTGTGACACTAGGATAAGATTCCATTGCACCCTGTGACACTAGGATAAGATTCCATTGCACCCTGGGACACTAGGGTACGATTGCATTGCACCCTGGGACACTAGGATAAGATTCCATTGCACCCTGGGACACTAGGATAAGATTCCATTGCTTGCACCCTGGGACACTAGGATAAGATTCCATTGGACCCTGGGACACTAGGATACGATTCCATTGCACCCTGGGACACTAGGATACGATTCCATTGCACCCTGGGACACTAGAATAAGATTCCATTGGACCCTGGGACACTAGGATAAGATTCCATTGCACCCTGGGACACTAGGATAAGATTCCATTGCACCCTGGGACACTAGAATACGATTCAATTGCACCCTGGGACACTGGGATAAGATTCCATTGCACCCTGGGACAAGATTCCATTGCACCCTGGGACACTAGGATACGATTCCATTGCACCCTGCAAAACTAGGATAAGATTCCATTGCACCCTGGGACACTAGGATAAGATTCCATTGCACCCTGGGACACTAGAATACGATTCCATTGCACCCTGGGACACTGGGATAAGATTCCATTGCACCCTGGGACACTGGGATAAGATTCCATTGCACCATGGGACACTAGGATAAGATTCCATTGCACCCTGGGACACTAGGATACGATTCCATTGCACCCTGCAAAACTAGGATAAGATTCCATTGCACCCTGCAAAACTAGGATAAGATTCCATTGCACCCTGCAAAACTAGGGTAAGATTCCATTGCACCCTGGGACACTAGGATACAATTGCATTGCACCATGGGACAAAATTCCATTGCACCCTGGGACACTAGGATACGATTCCATTGCACCCTGGGACACTAGGATACGATTTCATTGCACCCTGGGACACTGGGATAAGATTCCATTGCACCCTGGGACACTAGGATAAGATTCCATTGCACCCTGCGAAACTAGGATAAGATTCCATTGCACGCTGCGAAACTAGGATAAGATTCCATTGCACCCTGGGACACTAGGATAAGATTCCATTGCACCCTGGGACACTAGGATACGATTCCATTGCACCCTGGGACACTAGAATAAGATTCCATTGGACCCTGGGACACTAGGATAAGATTCCATTGCACCCTGGGACACTAGGATAAGATTCCATTGCACCCTGGGACACTGGGATAAGATTCCATTGCACCCTGGGACACTGGGATAAGATTCCATTGCACCCTGGGACAAGATTCCATTGCACCATGGGACACTAGGATAAGATTCCATTGCACCCTGGGACACTAGGATAAGATTCCATTGGACCCTGGGACACGAGGATACGATTCCATTGCACCCTGCAAAACTAGGATAAGATTCCATTGCACCCTGCAATACTAGGATAAGATTCCATTGCACCCTGGGACACTAGGAAAAGATTCCATTGCACACTGAGACACTAGGATACAATTCCATTGCACCCTGCGAAACTAGGATAAGATTCCATTGCACCCTGCGAAACTAGGATAACATTCCATTGCACCCTGCGAAACTAGGATAAGATTCCATTGCACCCTGGGACACTAGGATAAGATTCCATTGCACCCTGGGACACTAGGATAAGATTCCATTGCACCCTGGGACACTAGGATAAGATGCCATTGCACCCTGCGACACTAGGATAAGATGCCATTGCACCCTGCGACACTAGGATAAGATTCCATTGCACCCTGTGACACTAGGATAAGATTCCATTGCACCCTGGGACACTAGGGTACGATTGCATTGCACCCTGGGACACTAGGATAAGATTCCATTGCATCCTGGGACACTAGGGTACGATTGCATTGCACCCTGGGACACTAGGATATAATTGCATTGCACCCTGGGACAAGATTCCATTGCACCCTGGGAACTAGGATAAGATTCCATTGCCAATCAACATTTTGACAAAAATCACCATTCGTTGCCCCTCCCTCCCAATGACGATTCTGCACTAAAACGTTAAAGTGGTTACAAGGATTGCCTGGCTTAGAAGAGTTCCCTGTGGAGCCCAACTCAGCCCGCTTAATATAAGTGTGAATGGACAACTAGATTGTCGAGAGTCTAAAATGGCCCCAGCGATCTAGCAAAGAGTGAAACGGGAAGCCTTCACTTGCCCATTTGTACACGAGAAGATAGAATTAGGACTTGTAATATCAAATATGTATATTACAGGGAGGTGACATCAGATTAAATATATATTAAAGGGCAGTAGTCGCCAACCTACAGTTAAGAAAACCAATTTGCATTGACTTTTCCCCAAATTCTATTGCTAGAATCTTTTAAATTTGCTGAACGGATTTGGAAGACAATTTCCAAAACCCAATGCCTACCACGGGCCCCTCCAAACTGGGAGCTTTGGGGAAATGTGTTAAATAGTTTAAAAGTGAATAAGAAAATAAAAGTTGTTTTCCACCTACTTCAATTCCTATTACCTGAGAGAAAAGGTGCTTTCATTAAACATAAATAGCCTGTTAACATATTCTGAGTTATCGAAACAAAACCCATGAAATTCAGTGGCCGTGGGAAGTGACGATCCTCATAGCTCATAGTGCTCCCAGTTGCTTACCGCATAAGCACATACATGAGATCACAGCAAGGATCAACAATTAGATTGAAAATGACAACTGGGGGACATCTCTGGAGGGGAACTCAGAGCTAAGATGATCATCACTTCCCACGCCTGCCAAATTTTATGGATTTTGTTCCGATTTATCGCATCATCTTAACTACACCTTTTTCACAGACTCAAGGGATTTCACTGAAATATATAAACTCTACAGATTTGGTTAAATTGGTGTTTCCATGGGAAGAGTCGTTTATTGAGATGCGTACAACTTTTGGACATTAGAGCCATCTGCACGATACTTCTCAAAACAAGTATGGATGCCCCATTGGATTTCTTACAAAGATGATCAAAGTTCATCCGGGGTGGGCAAAGTGCACCCACCTACCTTAAAAACCACATACACACTGAACGGATGCGCACCAAACCTTTGTGAGGAGCAGCACCTGGGCCAACTTGACTGCTTGGTCTGGTTCGGTGAAAATCCATCCAGCATTTAAAATAAATATATATTTCACTTTGCTTGCACCGTGTTAGTCAAGGTTTGAATAGAATGTTGATTCAGAAAAAAACAAGTCAATACCTTAATTAGGCTAATAAAGTCATTTATTTTGCTTATTTGCCAGCATGGAATGTCTCAACGTCCTCAGGCAGAGATTCAATTAATGAATTAAACAGTATCCTAGTTTCGAATGGAAGCCAACATAGTTCAAGTAGGATGGGGGCAATTGCTCAAATTTCTGTGCTGCTGTAAAGAGACATGCTGCAGCTTGATGGACTGCTTTTAGGGGAGCCAAGTGAGCAGCTGAGAGCCCTGTCAGGACAGCATTTCCCCAATCCATGTGCAAGACCACAAGGGCCTGAACTACACTTTGAATGTCCTGTGGTGGAATGAAGGGTTTGATTTTTTTGAAGGATAGAGATTCTGAGCCAGGCTATTTTGGACTTCTAGGCTATGAGTTTCTGGAAGGAAAGCTTGCTGTCAATGGTGAAGTCTAAGGATTTTGCTGAGTGAGAGTTGTGGATCAAATCCTTCTAGGCACATATCATTGAGCCATTGCTGGACAAGTTTTATTTTAAGCAAGCGGACCGATGAGGACGAATTCAGTCTTGGATGGGTTTAGTTTGAAGTAGGCAGTCGACATACAGGACTGGATGATGGCTAAGTAATCGCAGAGACAAATGATGTCCTGCACGCTATTTACCCTCATGTACAACTGAGCATTGCCTGCGTATTGTTGGATGGCTGTACTGGGATCTTTGTGGAGAGTGCTCCATGTAAAGGTCTAAAAAGGATTGGTGAAAGTATGGAGCATTGGGGGACTCCGCAGGAGACCTGGAGTCGGCTGGAACACAAGAAGTTCATCTGGACAGCCTGGTGTCTGCCCAAGAGGTAGGAGGTAAACCAATTAAGGAGAGTGCCAGAGTATCCCTTCCTGTCAGCAAGAAGGGAGAGAAGAATGCAGCTGAGAGTTCAAGGAGGACAAGTAGGCATGATTTGGAGAGTATCATCCACCACCTGGATGATGGCTGTTTCGATGCTACACTTTGGGCGGAACCCTGACTGATAGTCATTTAGGAGGTTGAGTTAGATTCTGGCGAGTAGTTGTGCAGCAACTACTTTTTCCAAGATTTTGCCAATAAACGTGAGGTCCGTAATGCGCATGTAGTTGGCCAGATCATCTGTATCTAGGGTTGTTTTTTTCAAAAGAGGTTATATGAGACCATTCTTGAGGGTGTCCGGGAATGATCCTTCTGCAAGGGAGGCGGCATTCATGATGCGGAGGAGCGCATTGAGTGTGGACCTGTCTATTGTTTAATGATGGCGGCCAGAATTATATTGTCAGAGTAAGAAGTGGGTTTGAGGGAGGCAATAATTTTAAGGATATCTGGGGGAAAGAGGAGAGAATTTGGTCTAGAGGGGCAGTGTTCATGCTGGGGTGCAGGGGATGTTATTGCTGTGACCGGTTGATTTGATGGTCTCTCGGATTTTGTCTATTTTTCAATAAAAAAAAGATGGGTTTATTCCATCACATTTTTCCTGAGTTGCTGGTACCTGTCTGAAGCGGCTGCAATGGTGGTGGAGTAGTGAGCAGCGTTGGCCTCGATAATAATCAGAATCGTGTGGTTTGCATGCAGAGATTTGAGGTTCGTGAGGTCTCTCAAGTTATGATTTTTGCGCCTTTTCTCTAGGGCTCCGATTGAGCGTTTGTTGGAGGCTAGCTCGGGGGTGTACCATGGGGCGGAGGTTTGGTGTTAGCCTGGCTGGATTTTAGGGGGGCATGAGTGGCCACCAGTTTCACAGCAGAGTTGCTGAAAAATTCAAGGAGGCCCAAGGCATTCCCTGTGGTGGGGAAGTCTACAAAGTACGCTTTTAGCTCATTGACCGGAAAGATTTTGAATTAGTGGCGCTGAGTGAGGGGACATTTAGCCTGACCTTTATGAGCCGTAGTCGAGTGGGTGACTGATAATGGGATGGCGGCGTGGTCAGACCAGTCAAGTGGGATAGGGTCTGCACAGTTGATGCAGGGGGGTGATGTGCAGACTGCGTCTGGGGTGTTGCCTTTGTTGTGCGTGGGGGAGAGCAGAATTTGCTTAATGTCCATGGAGGCGATCAGTGTGAAAAGCGTGCTTCGAGTGTGGTTGTCAGCCTGTGACCCGGGGGCATTAAAATCACTGAGAAAGATATTATTTCAATGTGCTAATTTGGTGGAGGAGAGATGTCTGCAATGAAAGAGTCACTCCTGTGAGGTGGCCTGTAGATTAGGTGGAAGGCAATTGATTACTTGTGCGACAGAGGGAACCGGCAGGCGAGTGACTCAAATGAGCTTGTTCTGGGAGAGAGGATGATGGAGCATGGCCAATCGCTGCTGTGGATGATTCCCACGCTGCCTCCTGCGCTACCTTTCACCCTGCGTATGTGTTAGCCAACAAATGCAATTCCCACTCGGCCTGGTGGGAATAGGTGCAGATAGGAGTTGTAGGCCTGAACATCTGGGGTTTTAAATGTAGGTTTGTAGCTGCCTCGATGTATGCTACAAAATCATGTTTGATGCTCTGTAGAGTTGTAAAACATGTCTTATAAGACCGTTACACTGTAAAAACAACCCCTTTTCTTTCAGGAGGTCAACAGATTTGTGGTCAACTATATGATGCCATCAGTGAGGTCATATGCCATGTAATGTGCGTCAGTATGAGTGGTGCCTGGTGGCGGCGCGAATTATGGTTGCGGAGCTCATCACAACCTGCTTTTCCATTTTCTGCCAAAAATACACCGTCCCTTCAGATCAAATTGTTTCACTGAATGTGTACGGTTTTTAAAGTGTAGACTCAACCATAACATTCCTTGAACGAAAGTTTTTTTTTCTCCTTTTTCTATGAATATAACACATTTACACTGTACTTTGGCCATTGCGTGACACTCTTCCAGCGCAGCAAGCCGCCACGAACTCCAGCAATCTACCCCTTCTGCACCAGGGAGGTTCTTACCGGATCACAGCGGATGGCACGCGCCAGGTGCTCCGTGATGAGCAGGTGGAGGGTGGGTCCTCCCAGGTCGCCAAGGCGCAGCCCCGTCATAGCAGCTGCAACGCTGGCCGCCGCTATTATAGACGGCGGGAACGTGATGAAGTTACAGTCTGAAAAAGTTAACGAGATATGGGACAGCATAAGAGACACGTGATAAGTACGAAGGGCTGCATAGGAGTGCAAAGGGCGGGCACACCTATCACCATTGAACAATAAATGAAACATCAATATTATAGAGAAGGCACTTCTTTTATCTTTAATATTTTTGAGGGGTGGAGGGGGCCTCCCCTCAAACTCCTGTTTCGCACCCCTAAAACCCACCTCAGCCGCTTCCCAAAAATATTTAACCCTTTATCCCCACCCCTAAATGCATTCTCTATAAAATATTTTGTTATAAAATATTCGATATATGTTCATTCTCTATAAAATATTCAATATTAAGACTGCATAACGAACAATCAGCACCATCAAGCCCACACGGCTACATAGACCTGCTTCCACTCCCCGTGGGCATGCTTCGGGTACAGTGAGCGACCCACTACAGGTCACTGCGATGGGCACTGTGTGTCACCTGCTCCATCTCCCAATTGCCAAGTACCCAGTGAGGACCCAATCCAGTAAACCAACTGTAATTGGATAAAGTAAGGACCCTGTTCCAACTCCCTGTTGTAATGCACTGGGCACAGCGACAAGCTTACTCCAACCTCCTTTTCTAACAGGCACAGTTAGGACTGCCTCGCTTCTCTATCAATGCACAAGGCGGGATCTGCGCATTGTAATGGGCACAGCGAGGGACATACTCGGAATTCCCGCTGAAAGTGTTGGGCACAGTGCAACACCATACCCAACTCCCCATTGACGGACACGGGCCGCACGGGGGGGGGGCTTCATTAAAATGCCTGCTGCAAGCCATTGGTCAAACGTGGGCCAATCGTCTTCGTTACAACACATTCAACACCCTGAGGGACCAAGTCCATATCCCTGTGGAAAGGCCTGATCCAACACACATTGCAATGCACTGGATACAATTGAATGGAGGCCCAGTGAGGGATATGTTTCATATTGTGTAGCTTTCCCACAACCTCTTCCACCCATTATTGGTTTAGAAGTTGGGCATTTATCCCATAGACCTCACTCAAGCCCTCGGTTCCTTAGACCTACGTCTTACCCTCGAGAGCAGTGTTATCTTCCAATGTCCTGTTGTGATGTACCTTTCTAGTTGAGAAGAACCTCCTACATTTGGAAAGTGGGAAAACAGTTCCCAGAATGCTGGTTTTGAAACCTTGGCTTGGCATCAGCACCCACACTTGAGAGGGTGAACGGAGAGTTGGGTATAGGCCAAACGTACTCACCACTGGCACACAGTGCGATGAAGGTCTCTGTGTGTTTCCGCACCAGCTGTCCCTTTGCATCAGGGATGCAGAGGGGCTCCAAGAAGTGCGGGAGGAAGTCACGGGGTGTCACAGCGGCAATGTCCCACTTGAGTTTGTTCAGGACCAGAAGCTCCATAGCCTGCAGCAGAGAAAGAGGGAATATGAGTGATTGATGTGAACGGGGGGGGGGGCGGGGCGGAGGGCAAGAAAGACAAGCTTTGCAGCCCTGTATAGAAACTGTACTACATGCGATTCAAGAGGAGCAGATGGCCACCACAGAAACTGAAACAGGGGCTCTGCGCGGAACCCTTCTTCCATGTCTACTACCAGAGAAAGCGGCATGGAACATGGGTGCGGTGAGGCAGAGGGGGAGATAGAACGAGGCCAGGTAAGTGGGTATTTGGGAGAGTATTATGGGCGACGGGAATAAGTAAGGGTGAGGCATTAGATGGTCGGAGTGGGTGCAGGCTCTATGGCTGTTCACACCCCCTGCCCCTGATTGGCTTGCACATTCTCCCCGGTGCAAACGAAATATAACAGAACTGACCGGGTGCGCCTGAAACTCTCCTTGATAAAGGAGAACGAGCAAGTGCTCCCAGCCTGACAGGAACAGATGCACTGGTTTTGAAGCAAACTTGTAGCATTCTATTGTGTGGTATGGGCATGTAGCCTTCTGGCATCTGCCGACCAACTCATTACTCCAAATCCAATTGGAGAGGACCTTCTATTCTTATCCCAAGAAATCTTCCTCGCAGAGGAAAGGTTCCGCCAGGCAAACTCCAGAGGAAAGCATCACAATGAAACATCTGGATAAAGGACCAAGACCACACCAACATCTGTACTTCAGCATCTAAGCCCATTGACTATCAGAATAGCATGATATATGGTTACTCCGCCCCTCAACAAATTGGCGGGCTTGCCAGATAACAAATTGACGTACTACATTCTCTCCACACCTAAAAGGGTGGTCACTTACCCGGAGGTCAGGCTCCGTGAAGGAGTAGTCCGAGTACAGGCACAGTTTCTCCATGGTGAGGGGGCTGGTGTCCTTCATCTTGGAGGCCAGGAGCAGGCAGGTGGAGCCCAGCAGCTGCAGTCTTCTCTTCTCCACCGAAAGGATGGACAGGAACCGGTCCAGGCAGTTCACGGCCAGCGGGAACACGTCCTCCTCACAGCTCTGCTCTTCACACACCTGTCGGAAGAGACACAGGTTGGGTCACACGCCGCAAAACTACTGCTGAGCATCGAGGCCATTAAGACCACAGATGGTGTAACCACAAGATGGGGGCCGACACTCAAAGCCTAAAGCGGAGGACAAGAGGTGTTTGGCTATGAGCTGCACGACGTACAGGGGAGACCACAGACTGGAGTCGCACTATTGAGGGAAGTTACTCTGCATATAGCGTGGACACTGAAACCATAGGGGTGAGCCTCGTGAAATGAATCTATGGTTTATGTTAAAGAAATTTTACACAGGGTTCAAATGACCACTGTAGCGGTCTCAGAGCACCAGGGCTCGTCTTGAAATTGATGTATTGTGCCCCCCTTCTGTGCTATTCCGACCATAGTCTGCTGAGGAAATGAAAAAGAGAAGGGGGGGGTGACACGACGGTGGGGAAAGAGGGTACAGATAAAACGAGCAAGGGGCGGGAAGAAGGATAGTGTTTGTGTTAGCTTGGGTGCGTCGCGATTCAGACAAGGTATATCGCAGATTGGGCTTGCAGAAATTGCAAGAAGGCCGCTTCTGATAGGTAAGTGGGTGTTACTAAAAGATGTGTGTTGTGTGTGATGGACTGGAGATGTGCTCAAGCGGACCCTTGAAGTGTGCTGGGTTTCATTTCCCATAGCACGTTTAATTCCTCCCACAAAACAAACTCTAGAATAGTTATTCTGGGACTGCCAAGCCTAGTGGCCAAGAGTGGACAAGTCAAGAATAGACGGTGTGTGCAGGACGAGCCAGAGGCCTGTGTTTCTCACTGCAGTTATGTCACCTTTTTGGGTGGCGTGGCATCCATGCCATTCATGCAAACCATGTTATCCTGGCATCACCTCCCTCTCACAGCCACAAGCTCTAGAATGTGAGGGCGGATTCTAATGACAGTCGGGGGCTTCTGCCTCGATATGGAGGCTGCTCGGGGGCTTCTGCTCAGGGGCTTCTGCCTCCAGATGGAGGCTGAGCTGCTCAGGGGCTTCAGCCTCGAGATGGAGGCTGCTCTGGGGCTTCTGCCTCGAGATGGAGGCTGCTCGGGGGCTTCTGCCTCGAGATGGAGGCTGCTCTGGGGCTTCTGCCTCGAGATGGAGGCTGCTCGGGGGCTTCTGCTCGAGATGGAGGCTGCTCGGGGGCTTCTGCCTCGAGATGGAGGTTGCTCGGGGGCTTCTGCTCGAGATGGAGGCTGCTCGGGGGCTTCTGCCTCGAGATGGAGGTTGCTCAGGGGCTTCTGCTCGAGATGCAGGCTGCCCAGGGCCTTGCTCATTGAATCTCAAATTCTTCTGCTACACACCCTCTGGTGTCTTATTACATTACCGGCGACACACTGTTGTGATGAGAGTAGGTCTTTGGCACAGGGGTGGGCAGGCTTTGAGGCCTTCGGCAAAGTTGCATTAGTGAGGCAATATGACCCAAGGCGGCATGCTGACCATGTTATAGGCCAGAGTGAAGCGAGGGTCCCTCAATGCGGGCGACTGTGCTGGCCAGCCCGCTACGGGTCATATCATAATTTGCCCCAGCAAGTAAGCACATGTGGGTGCTCAAGGCTAAAGAAAAAGTATAAAAACAAGGGAAAACGTACCTACCTTCAGTCCTGCAATGCTGCACCTGGGAAAGGAGTCCGTTTTCAGTGTTGATTATGATGACATAATAAACACTGAAAGCGGACAGTCTGCCATGGAAGTGCATTGCAGGATTGCTGGTAGGTATGTGTTTCTTTGTTTTATATTGCTTACTCGTGGGTGCTAAAGGCAGCATTGTGAAGGAGTGGGGAGCAAGGGAGGCACAGGTCCAGGGGCATGCAGCACTGGAGAAGCGCGGGATGAGGGCGTATACCAATGAATACAGCCCGCATTCCAAGCTCCCTGACTGGCTCGTGCTCAGTGCTTAAAGTGGGCCGGGGCCTGCCGGGGCCGGGCCCCAGCAGTCTCCAAAAAGTGGGACTCAGCCGGGGCCCTGCCGGGCCCCCGTCCTACCGCAACATTGGCGGGATGCATTATCCCGTCGCGGCCGCAGACGCGAGGGGAGATGCGCCTGCAATGAAGTCAGGCAAGCTGACAGAAGTGGCAGCTAGCCACAGCGACGCTGTGACTGGCTGCCACTTCCTTCCGTCAGTCATAGTAACTGCATCTGGTGACCCCTCGGGCGATAGGTCACCAGAGGCAGTTACTGTCCCTTTGGTTCCCCAGGTCGCCGAGGTGTCTTTAACACTCAGCGAACCTGGGGATTCCTCCACATATTTCGAGGTTTATAAAAGATGGCTTTGAAAGTACACATTTCAAGCCATCTTTTATAAAGCTTTGCCGACAGACAATTTTGTCCGTAGGCAACGCTTTATAAAAGATGGCTTGAATTGTGTACTTTCAAAGCCATCTTTTATAAACCTGAAATGTTTAAAAAAAATGGCATGAAAACTAGGCAAACCGTAGGGTATGCACACATATATATATAAATGTTATATATTTGTGTGAGTACCTTACTATGGTTTGTGTACTTTGCAAGCCATCTTTTATAAACGTAGAAATATGTTACATAATGTTTAGGAAAGATGGCTTGCAAAGTACACAAACCATAGTAAGGTACGCACACAAATATATAACATTTATATATATTTGTGTGTATACCCTACGGTTTGCGTACTTTTTAGGCCACGCCCCTTCCCACAAGCCTCGACCCCAAATGAGCCCCCCCCCTCGATTTCTTACTCCACTTAAAGCCCTGCTCGTGCTCACACCCAGGGTGCTGATGTGGGTGGATTGAAACAATGCACAAAAGAACAGGAGAGCAAACGCCCCTTTACTTCCTTCTCAGGCCCTGGCAGGCAGGTCCTATGGACAGCACTGGGTGAAACCAAGGGAACTCTTAAAAGAGGTTGGTCTTTGAACTGTGTCCTCTGGGAGCAAGGCCCGGGATTGGGCTGTCTAGAAGGTCTTGTGGCCTGCTGGCATCTTCATGGGGATGGTAGCAGCTATGTGTGGGAGACTGGATCCTCTTGGGCTGTAGGGTGGTCCTTAGCAGTAGTACAGTTCTAAGCACACAGATTTGCTTCATTTACTAACGATATCTCTGCAGAAGGGGCGTGTTAGCCTGGGGTCACTGGGGCTTGGGCAGTGGTAGTGACCTGCCCAGGAGTTGAGGAGGGTGTGAGTTTTCCCTACTTTTTGAGAAACACCACAAGAAGGCCAAGCATTGCATACTGCACAAGAAAACAGATCACAGGCACAGTGAGATCCAAGTGCGGGTAGTGCCTTTCCTGGAAGGTTTAGACTGAATCTTAACCACTGGCATTGCTCTGGGCAACCCTCCAGACCATCGTTCTTCGCCTGCCAAGCCATTACAGAAGGGGAAAGACCATATGCAAATCAGGCTTGGCCCCACCCCAAAAGGGGCAGTCCAGCCCGAACTGCTAGGTCACATCCCTTCTGCACGAGACCCCAAGCATCCCCAAACATGTTTTGCCCTTGTTGGGGCTCATCAGTTCAGTGAGGAGTAGCTTGGGTCTCTGGGCCCAGCAGGCAAGGGACCCACGCTTGGCAGGCTGAAAAACGATGGTCTGGAGGGTTGCCCAGAGCTTTGCCCGTGCTTATGATTAATTCAAAACCTTCCAGCCATCACCTTTCTGTTTTGCCAGTTTCCCCAAACAAGAACACCTCTCCTTCCCAAAGACTTGCGATCAGATAGCACATTGAGCTAGGCGCTCGCCCCTGATATCTGTGAGTAAGCCTCCTGTGGCAGGTTCCAATCCAGGCAGGCAGAGGCGTTGCTAGGGGTATGCTGAAGGGGCTAGAGCCGGGTCTTTAGCCCCAGATAGAACTCAGGGGTTACAACCAAAAAGGCTAGCTAGCGCCCAGTCCTGACAGTCCCAAAATTACATTAGCCCAGGATCTTTTTCAGACATAGCAACGCCCCTACAGGCAGGGTCAACTCATCCTTTCCACGTCGATAAATTGAGTACCACTCTGGGACAATAGTGCGTTCTGTTATTTCAGCGCTCTGACATGGGTGTGTAAAGCGATATAAGAAATACATTATTATTGCGTTAAAATCAAATCGGTTTAACAGAAAGGTTCTCTTCGCCGCCACAGTCCTAGCCTCCATGACACATTCCACAACACAGTGCTTCACAATCTCTTTGCTCCCTAAGTGGGAAACAAAACCACGGGCCCCGTAAAGGTCATTCTGTGGGGGGGGTCCGCCCTGAATTACCAGCTCAACAAAGACCCCCTGTCACATTATTCGGCACCTAAAAAAGACGTCAATGAGCAGAGAATAGAGAACCAGCGGCCAGGAGGGGGGAAAGAAGCTGCCCGATGGCCCCTTATCTCCTGCTCGCTGACCCCGGCGGGAGGGGGGTAGGAGGGCTAGCACGGAGATTCAGTGCCGCTCTTCAGAAGGACGGTGAATTATGTCTTATATATTTGCAGAAGCGGTTACCCTGAGATTCGAGAGCCTTTTTGGAACTTTTAGCATACCAGTGTCTGCCTAGGGGGGGATCTTCTCCCATTGACTAATCATCTTGCAATGGACGCCAGGTCACGAACAGAACCAGAGACGACTATTTCTGAGAAATTCACGACGACAGATGACAAAAATGGTCGCATTTACAAACACTTCAAAAACAACATTTCATTCTCGGATGAAATTACGCTGTGCTATAAGAGGAGCTTGCTTACACTATGTTAGCAATTAAACAGGGGGTGGGGGTTGCAGACGGCGGAGGTTATGCAGCGCATAGTGGGGTGCCTGTGTGTGGTTATGTGGCAAAGTGTAGACACAGAGTTGGGGTTACACATTGCCAGCCTGAGGTGGAGTTTAGGATATGAAGTGTAAAGTGTTTAGGTCATGCTTTCCAAGTAAGGTGGATGCTGTGCAGTGCACCCCAAGAGTCATGGGGGTGGCGTGGTGGAGTTATGCAGTGAAAGGTAACGGTTAGGCGTGCAGCTAAGGCTATGAAGTATGCCGCTCGGTATTAGGGATATGCAGTTTTCAGTGTTCCTGTGGTTGGTTGGGGACTGGGGTGTGTGTGCGGTTATGCCACGTAAGAGTGGAGTTGGAAATTAAACTGTGCAGTGCGCTTTTAGCGTTCGGCGGAGGGGGTGCAATGTTAATGAGAGTTGACCGCAGGGTTCTTGCAGTATCCGGGTGGGGGTTGCTTATTCGGTGCAAGGATAGGGGTGCACTTGAGGTCATGCAGTGTAAAGCTGGGATAGAACTGTGGATAGGGCTGTGCTGTGTTGGTGCACCGATCTGTTTATTCTTTAAGGTATGGGGCCCGGCTGATTTGGTGGAATATACAATTCTTTTTCTAGCTGAGATTTTGCGATGAAAGGATACCTTATAGCTAAGGTATATCTGAGGTTATGCACCCCTAAAAGGTTGAGGCCCTGCCTTGAAAGGCTAACAGCTAGACCGCCACGGGTATCCTTCCTCTACACCTGTAGTCCCGTCCGCCCCGGCCCACTTAAAGCGCTGCTGTAGTGGCACTCACATGTGGTAGGAGGGTGCGCTTTATAATGGGGGTTGTCCTTACCTCAAGCATCCAGTTGGCGAGGATTCTGCGCATGTGCGGCCGTACCTCCTGTTGCACGCACTGGAAATAGGAGGGAGAGGGGAGGTAGCGCTCTTCAGCCGCGAGTAGCTCGCATAGCACCCTGCTCTGGAGCAGGACCGGATCGGGTTGGGCTCTGGGTACCGGCCCCGCCTCCAAGCACAGCAGCTGCCTGTCCATATTCATCTCACAGTGAGCTGGCTTCTGTATGCTGCGCGCCGCTGCTTCCCTCGTGTAGCTCAATGCCAGAATGTCCCTTTAAACCGAGCCTGCCACTCATATACCGTCAGAGGCAAGTCTGGAGAAAGCCTCCTCCTCTCGCCTCCTGATTGGACCGTCGCTCTGGCACCTTGCAACCAATCGGAAGGAGCCAGGGAAGCGTCAAGGGACTGATATCCCCTCCCAACCACCTGCTGGGTCTGGAGCTGCACAGAAGGCTGGCTCTGAGTTCTCGTCTACTTCAGAAACACGTTTCATTTTGGTCAAGCGAGAGCCCTCTGAAAACTGCAAGAATTGTCAGGACATGCACAATTAGTCACACTATCTTCACATAAATTTGAGGCATTTTTTGATCAAAGTTAAATTAAAGAAAAGTATTCCGTTTAACTATTTGAAGAAAACCAGTAGAAGTGGCGAGGGAAGTCTGAATTGAATTCTTCCAGAATAGTTCCTGCATGTTGACATTTTTTTAACAACCTATTCACAAATCAAAAAAAAAAGTGTATGCCTGACCATGCACGTGTTGTTTTTTGCATTTTTATTTTTTAGCAATTTTAAAGCGCTCACACAGCCCACGGGCATCGAGGTGCTGTTACAGGAATTGTTTGTTTTAGTTGTGTGTCTTAGTTGCATATTTGTAACATGCTTAAATACCCAGAAGTTTCTAAGCACGACTGGACCCGGGACCGAACCTGTGTTGCTTCCTGTCGTTTTATTGCCGCTGAGCTATCCTGGGACATTTTAACACATGCACACAAGTTAGGCCACATTTTAGGGGTAACTGAGCACGCACACGTTCTGCAATCAACTACAAACGGCCTGTTTCATGTTATTTTTTGCACGGTCCAAAGTCACTTTTCACTGGTGAAAAGTGACTTTGCACTCTGCAACAAAAACCCTGATTCATGCAAAAGTGCAAAGTGTATTTTTGCCATGCAAAGTCACTTTGCACTGCAAAAACACAATTTGCACTGCCCCACCCTGATTAGTGGATAAGTGCAAAAAGTATCTTTGCAGTGCAAAGTGACTGCACCACAAAAAGATTCTTTGCACTGCTCCACCCCGGTTCATGGAGCAGTGTAAAGTGCATTTTTGTAGTGCAAAGTGACTTTGCACTGCGCAACAAATTCCACAAATCAGGCCGAAAGATTGCAATTATGTAGACCTCTGTGTGCTGTTGCGTGGCATGATAGCCCATTCTGACCTTCCACCTGGCAACTGCGGAAACCTGGTCCAACTTCCACGCACCAATGCCAGGAGATTTCTGTCACAGTTATGATAGCGCACGGTGCCCGGCAAGCATTTTACATACATTTTCCGTAAATAAAATGCTAACTTTCTGTGTTTTGACCGTCTACATCAGTTGTGTGCAAACGTGTTAATGCCAGGCCCCTCGTACAAACCTTTTTGATGGTGCCTCCTCCACCTAACCCTGTCCATGCGGATGACTGGCACACATCAGTGAGGGAGACGCATGATTTGTCCATTGACCCCATACCTCAGGTCACAGGTGGTGGCTGTGGGTGACAGCATTTCAAGGTGCCACCATCACCTACTTCATACCACTGAGCCTTAGGGCCAGATTCATGGAAATGTGTGCAGAAATCCCGCAAGGGCCGCACGCAGAGAAGGACATTGCGCGAGCCTGCACGCAGAATAAGAAATGCACGGCCCGCATATTCATGGAATTGTTCGTGCAAAATAAACGTATTTGCAAGTCGCGGCCAGAACGCATTTCAAGCATTTCAAGGTGCCACCATCACGGTGCCACCATCACCTACTTCATACCACTGAGCCTTAGGGCGAGATTCATGGAAATGTGTGCAGAAATCCCGCAAGGGCCGCACGCAGAGAAGGACATTGCGCGAGCCTGCACGCAGAATAAAAAATGCACGGCCCGCATATTCATGGAATTGTTCCTGCAAAATAAACGTATTTGCAAGTCGCGGCCAGAACGCCCCTGACACGCCCACACGCAAAGCATAAACAGCCAGATCAGCTACCTTTGTATGCTTCCCCAAGCATAAATAGACGCACCCTTCAAACAGTTTGTGGGGTGCCCCGCAAGCAGGCCTGCAACTCGGGGACCCTGCACAGGGTCCCCCGTAACTGTTCCCAGCACACTGACAACCTGCGTATGAAAAATCGTAACTCGGTCTAAACTCGGAAAATCTGCATGCAAACCCTCGTAAACCGTTCCTGCACCCCACTGCACTGTTTACGCGCACCCCTAAATTAGTTTGTAACCCCAGTTGCGTACACTCACCCATAAATCCGACATCATAACCCACCTCCGCGCTGCAAATCCTATGCGCAAGTGTACTTACATCGGCCTTCGGGTGGCGGATAGTATGAAGGACTTGAGTTGCCATTTCCAGGCTGAGAGGTTGCACAAGCGAATCCATTAATAAGTCTCAAGGCGCGCAATTGTGGGCATGCAAAGGACTGCCTGCAGGCCGTCCCTCGGAACGCCCACCTTTGAGCAAGTTCTTCCCCATTTTTGATGTTCCGCCCCCTTCCCAGCCCTGTGCACAATCCACGCCCATGTTCTGTGTGGAGTCTCGCGCTAGGCCCTTGACGGCTCGCAGAGATGTGCTGAGCCTGCCCAAACTCCACGCAAGTCCAGGAAAAGTACTGCTGCGCATTCGAATCCATTAATCGACACTGATTTGTGCACAGTTTGGTGCGCAAGTACCCTTTTTTCTGCACAATTAATTCCATGAATCGGGCCCTAAGTGTTTATCCTCAAAGGAGAGAATGAACTTGGATGTTTTTGAGGGGTATCCCATTGAAGCCAACAGGTGACATTTTGTTAATTGCTAGGAGGGAAAACTGCATACCAAGGAGGAAGACACAGTGAGACTTGAGAAGTTTGATTCTGCAGCAGGAGGATTGGGCAAGGGTCGAAGCCTGCTCAGCAAAACAGATTGTATCAGATTGTTTCATTGCAGGATTGGAGGCCGCACGTGGCCCAAATTTAGAAAGATCCAAAGACTGGTCACTTGGAACAGGTCCACTCACTGCATATCTGTATTTTTATTTTTTATTCATAATTTGCACTGCCTACTTGTCCTCGTCTTCTGCTGTTCTCTCTAGACTATCTTCATTTTTCACACCCCCTCCCCTGTTCTGTCTCCCGCCCTCCCCTTTTCCGGTGTTTATTCTTACTCACTCTTTCACACTTCCTTTTGTGTTCGCAAGGTCCCTCGTGCATTCTCTGCCAGTTCTCTCCTTCAGTCACTTACTATTTTGTCTCCTCTCTCCCATTCTCTTTCTTTCTCTCGCACACGTTCGTTCGGTCTGTTTCACTCCTTTTGATTGTTTCTCATCTTTCACACGCTCTCCGTTGTGCTCTATTTCCACTGCTGTTCTGTGCTCGGTCTCTTTTACTCCCCTTCCTCAGAGCACCGAGGTTGCCCCATGCCATCCGGCCTTGACCACAAGTGCAGGAACGCAAAGAATAAAACCTGCACTTTATAGATCGCTCTGTGTGCGTCTCTCATAAGAGCTCTCCAAATCTCCCCTGCTTGCTCTCATTCATTCTGTTTCTTCTCTGACGCTCACTCCATTTGTTCGCTCCTTCTCAAGTCATTTTTCTCATTCTCTCTCTCTCTCTCTCTCTCTCTCTCTCTCTCCCCCCTCTCTCTCTATGCATTTATTTGTAGCCTCTTCATTCTGTTTCTCCCATCACCCCATCAGTGAAGGGAGAACACGTGTGTGCCCATGTCTCTTTGCCTCTGCCCTGTACTTCTTTCTCCTTCCATCCCCTCACCAATGAGTTTTCTCTCGTTCTTTTTCCCACTTTTCTCTCTGTGCAGAAGCTGCGCAGTTGTCGCTGGGGACTGCAGCTTTCTTCCAGTCTGTCTGCGCGTATTGCCATTACTGTGCCCAGTTCGCTGCAGGCTCCTGTCACTTTGAACGTGCGGGGGAACCCCAGACTCAAGTAGAAATGCCCATCAGACTGAACGGCTTTCATGGGGCTTCACGCAGTGGGATTCACGCCCCACTGGGCATGGCGTCTGGCCACGCTAGGGGGTGTGACCCCACAGTTTGAAGACCTCTGTTCTAAATTATTCCGCCAGTAAATGCCAGGAAATGCAACGTTCAAGTTGGGCCTACATGTTTATGTCAGAGGGGCCCTTATTACAACTTTGAAAGGTTGAGATCAGATAGTTCCATGAGTTAATAGCTCGCTGCTGACATCTGCGATTGACCATAGGGTAAGATTTCAGCCGAGCTGGTTTAGCCTTTCATACTTGTGAGGTGGATACATTAAGTACCGTTCAACTGGGCAATAGCAACAACAGTGTTGTGAAATAGCAAACTGGAGGTAGAAAGCTACACAGACTGCTTCACGTGAGGTATTTTTGGAAGTTTTTAGGCTCAGAAAGAGCAAACACACAAAAAAAGAGGTGCTAAGAGGTAAGATCCAAAAATGGTTCAGATCAATTGTGCTCAGCCTGCTACCTTCACAGCAAAATCAATGCATACACAATGGCCCGTTGGTCTTCAATGGTACAATAAATGACAATGGGCCTCATTACGAGTCCGCCGGTAACCGTGCCGGAAATACCGGCAGGTTACCGCCGGACTCGTATTACCATTCCACCTCCGTGATTCCCTGAATCACCGGGGCATTACAACCCCGGTGACCCGGTAATTTCAGAGGCAGAATTCGGTAAATCCCCATCCCATGGAGTCTTATAGGACTCCATGGTGATGGGGAAGTGGGAACACCGGCACCATCTTGTAATGGTGCTGGTGTTTTCACGTCCGCCTGCAGGCGGGTGGTGTTAAACCCGCCAGGATAGACCTGGCGGGAATGACACCTCCCGCCTGCAGAACTCGAGATCAGCTGGTCCGGAAACAACAGTGGGAGCGGGTTTACCGCCACCGTTATTTCCGGACCGACTGACTTGTAATGAGGCCCAATGTCTCTATCGATGGCGTCATCCGTAGGAATCCGTATTTTATTGTTCTGAACTTATGGTTCTTTAGTATCGTGCATGCAATGGATGGGGCTCGCAGAATAACTCGAGTCAGGGACGTAATTTCACCAAAATGCCAGGGGTAGCAGAAGTGACATCACACGACCCTTGACCTCTGATGACATCACAGGAAGTGATGTAATTTGACCCCAACCCGAAGTGATATCACGGGAAGCGATGGAACGCAACCTTTCACCCCTTGACAAAACAGGACGCTGCATCACATAGCATTGTTCCTAAGAACACTACGAAAAATATGGTTACAATATCACTGTAATGTGATTTACATTTCATACAAGAATGGATCACCATATGTATCGTTAAGATCAGTGTGTATAGGCCCATATTACCAAATTACTGTGAATGCAAGCAGACGTCCATGGCCAAATGTTAATGATGTGTTATTATATAGCACTTAAGCTTAAGCGCTTTATATAGAACACATGTACATACAATAACCCATAACCTGTGTTGGTACTCATTTATCGACTTCAGAAGAATGAAAGGCTGAGTTGAGGTGTTTGAGAACAGACTAAATCAGTGACTCACCCCCTGAAGTGTGCCTAAAATAAACCTTTAATGAGTTTAGCAATTATTGTATAGAATTACAGAAAGACACATGTTTAGCTATTCCTATTCTTTCTTTCACTGATCAAAGTGTTAAACTTATGGAACCCCTGTTTTTTTTTTTTAAGAGTTAAGAGGCCTGAACAAGAAATATAGCCACTCCAGAAGCAAAGAAGCAAAGAGCCACATGGCGCTGGCCACAGCACAGGAGGTTGCATTTAAAAAAGAAATATATATATATATATATTCAGTGAAAAAACTTTGTTAAAGGGACGTTATGGTTAAGTTTCGCTACTAAAAACCTATGAAATTCAGTGAAAAAACTTTGTTAAAGGGACGTTATGGTTCAAAGTAAAACCGAAAAACCCCTGAAATTCGGCAGTTATGGTAAGATAAGCAACCATAACTCGCGCCACCGTGCACTGCTAACACTAACACCCAGGACATCAAAGATGACATCACAAATGTCATTGATGACATCACTGATGACATCACGTCTGGCTCTCCCTTTTTTCCCTTTACTGACATATCTAGGCCACATAGTTTTCTTCAGTAACAGTCATGAAGTAAAAATTGAAAAGGTACTATATTCGTAGACTTAGGGTTAAGTCACATCATATGAAACATATACATAGCGGAAGACACAGGCTTGAAAGAGAGCAATCCTTTCTGTGCATGAAGATAATCATTGGGGTTATCAGCACTTTCTCATAGTTTTATTTTTATTACTCTACCTTCCCTGTATATGCTCATATTTGTACACATTATACTCACTCTCCTTTCCTTTGGGTGCAGTCACATCATGTGATACGCATACATATGGTAAGTAGCAGCTTTGAAACAGAGCAATAGTTTCTCTGCATAAAGACAATCAGTTAGGTTATGAACTCTTTCTGCTACTACTTCTGCTTTTTTGTTTACTTCACTGTCCCTGTATATACTCATATTTGTATGTGTTGTTGTCTCTTTGTGTTTTGTCTGTAATAATTCGTTTTAGTAGCGAAAGTTAACCATAACGTACCTTTAACAAAGTTTTTTTACTGAATTTCATAGGCTTTTAGTAGCGAAACTTAACCATAACTCCCTTTAACAAAGTTTTTTTACTGAATTTCATAGGTTTTTAGTAGCACAACTTAACCATAATATCCCTGACTTAAAATACATGTAACATAGAACATACTGAACCCCTAGCTAGTGATTTCGATGTCCGCGGACTACCGCCATATCCGCGGACATATCGAAAATCTGAGCGTGGTGAATGTAAATTTAAATAGTGTGCCCCATTTCCCCTTTGAGGTTGGCTCTGAAAAGAGCCGTTTTTTTTGTTTTTTTTTCAGATGCTTGACAGACATCTGTTATTTTGTATTTTTTTTCTTCTTTTTTTCTTACTTTACTCCTAAAATCTTCACATAACCTTCTCCAAAGCAACCCTTACATTCCAAAACAACATGGCATTTCCCATAAAAGATAAGGAAATGCCATCTTCTTTAAAATAAACAGCATTACTGGAATCAATATTCTCATTATTACAGAAGAACATACCAGCTCTAAGCATGAAGGCACACATGCCTCGGTTGATTACACACCTAGCATTGTTTTGCTGAGGACAAAAAAAGGAACTATTGTCCCATATTGCCCTAGGTAGTAATCCAGAAAAATTACTTTGGCATTTGGAAGGATGTTCATTACTGCTTGAACCAAGTGTTCCAAATCTGCCAACAAAGTAGGGGCACTGACATAGCCCAAACGGAGAGCACCATAGTGCAAAACTACCACATGGGGACTGTTGATCCTGCCCATATCTTCACAAACTTGTACAATTCCCTGTACATTGCAATCAGGCACAGTGCTCCACACGACCTCCACTCCTTTAACATCAAAATTCTTTGCAACATGCCTGCATTGAGCATACTGTTGTAAACCATGCACAAACATATCTCCGAGCACCAACACCCTGACTTTCTCCACTTCTGCCATCTTCACTACACACAGTCTCTTTCAACACAAATCCACAACCTCAACATCTGATTGGCTGATCCCTACAGTCTTCTTTCCATGCTTGATTTGCTGGAAAACCCCGGATGTAGCACGCCCTGTCCACGGACAGCCGCGGTGTCCGCGGACCGCGTAACTCTTGGACAGCCCTTCTACCATTTCCACTTCACTCTCTGTGCCATTCCCTCATTGCATACAGCTAAGCAGTCACACAATACGGAGAACGTCCTCAGAACACCCCCATTTTGTTTATTTTCGAACATTTCAGGACACCGCGAGTTTTCTTATAACACATGCAACTTGCCAGCGAACAATACGGACAACGTCCTCAGAACACATCCATTTTCTTTATGTACAAACATTTCAGGACACCGCGAGTGTTCTTCTGGCTCACTCTTTTTTCTTTTGCTGACATATCTAGGCCACATGGTTTTCTTCAGTAACAGTCAGAAACTAAAAATTGTATTTTATTTGTAGACGTATCCTACAAGTAGGTTCTTATAGTAATTCTCTTAGAGTCCAGTCACATCATATGAAACATATACATAGGGGAAGACACACGCTTTAAAAACAGCATTATTTTCAAGCAAATAAATGATGATTTCTCTGTTTCCAAGCTGCTATTTACCCTATGTATATCTATATTGGTATGTGTTCTGGTCTCTTTCTATTTTCTCTATAGTAATGCAATTATGTAATACATGGGTTTTATTAGCTACTTATTACATATTTCACAGTACACAAAAATCTATTAAGAAAACAATTATCATTTAATTATTCAACATATTAACATTACGAATATTATACC
This sequence comes from Ambystoma mexicanum, assembly GCF_040938575.1. Classification (NCBI taxonomy): domain Eukaryota; kingdom Metazoa; phylum Chordata; class Amphibia; order Caudata; family Ambystomatidae; genus Ambystoma; species Ambystoma mexicanum. The sequence goes on along the minus strand of NC_090921.1, from coordinate 1,295,942,459 downwards.
TTCATCTTGTACGCTGCACACAATGCTATGTTTCTGCATTAGTAGCTTAGTATACTAGATAGAACCCCATAATAGAATGCTATTTATATCAGTGCATCGTTCAAAGCACTAATTAGGGTATGATATTTATTGCAATGATCCTTGACACTTTTTTCGCAACATTATAATAAGAATCCTTTGTACACATATTTCATGAAAAGTACATACACATGTGATGTCATCAGTGATGTCATCAATGACATTTGTGATGTCATCTTTGATGTCCTGGGTGTTCCTCTCACCTTCCCAAATCTCTCTTCCCTTCTGGACATCCAGGGCCTGCCGAAACGGGGTATTCCGCCCCGTTGGCTCAACATACTTTCTGCATTCCGTTCCCCATTCTTGTGGCGGTAACCAACCAGGCCACAATACGTGGCGCGCTCCCATTGGCCTTGAGACACACACACCCTCTAGAATGATAAATGCCAGGGATGCAGCCGCCGCCGGCCAGCAGTCACTCGCCATAGTAAAACGTACGTGCGCCTGTGAGCACATACTCGCGTCCAAACGGCACAACTAGGACAGTGCCTCACGGATTACGTCCCAGGTAACACTCGTTTTTAGAGCTCTAGCTAAACTCTACCAATATGTCTATATTTAAACTGAATATTCAGGGCCACGTCCTGTTTCATTTTCGCCCGCACCAACAGGACAATCGGACACCTACCCTTCAGCTATCAGAGCCCCACTCCGGACACGTTGACGGCATGGTCCCGCCTCGCTGCATCCAATGATCGGCATCCATTTCCAGGGAGCCAGTTACTTCCAGCTAAGGTACTTTCATGTCCATACATGATTATTTTCTCTTAGCATGGGGCACATAGGCTTTCTCAAGATTAGATATTCACCATGCCCCTGGGGGTGCAGGATCTTTAATATATCCCGCAGTTCTTACCGAGTCCCCACTGCACCCATTTGCTGACACATTCACATACAGTGCCTCCCTGTAGAGCAAGCCGGCACTTGGGCTACTCACGTGTGTGGACCGGGACCAGCCACACTTTGTCACAACTAGCAGCAAATAGTGCTGACTGATTGGTCCGGTCTGTTCGGGGAACCTGCCTCACAGCGAGATTCATGACAAGGTTTCAGTGGTGAGTTAGGCATGTTTTTCCACCACCACGTTCAAATTATACCAGCATTTGCTTGCACCCTTGTTACTGCACCGATGTGCCATCCATTTAATCTAGTGTTTTGAACAGAACCGGCAACACAGTTCCCTTTGCACAATATAGTTGTGGGTACTATCTAACCTAGTTATGTCCAGAAAGAATTAAGGTGTTGACACACAAGAATTTCTTACTTATTACTTTTTTCTTGTTTTGATTTTCTTGTTACAGGGGCCACCTATTTGCCCTGATGAAGGCGGTTCTTGTAGAAAAACACTTTTCCGACTGATGCATTTTGAAGTTGGATAATTCTTCCGCCGAAACGTGTACCATGTGCAAGGGGGTTATTCACACCAAAAAGTCCCTTTGGGGTCTATGAACTACCTATTGTTAGGCCAGTACTCTACAACGAGAATCTGACTACGTTCCCCCTGTCACGTTGGCACCTGCAAGATGAGATGCTTTCTTGAATACAAGCTATTTTATTGAACACAAGCTATCTTATATTTCCACATGTGTTACACATGGGTTATGTTGTACACTTAGAATCATTTGTGTACCTCTCCCTTACGGGTTATGTTTTGTACTTTTCATTTAGCAAGCACCAAAAGAGCCCGTATGGTGTATGTTCAGTACTCCAAATTTACCTATGTACTGAAGCAAAACTTTAATTTCTGATTTCATTATTTATTTATGCTAAGACTATTGGATTTTGCCATATGTATGTTGTTTATAAATGTTTTTTTCTTTGAATGTTCTTTGTTTCAATACAAACCACGTATATTCACAGCCTTTGTTGTATGTGAGTTTCCTTGTTCAACCCACTTTTTTTCTTTCTGGACAATCCCATGGGTTATAGACTTAGGGATTTCACCCACTAGTACCCATACACCAGGATTCCCAATACCATGATATAGTTGTTTCATTTACTGACAACAATTGGGAATGAACCTGGTCAGTAGCAGCTCTACCTCTCTTTGGTCCCTGTATGTTAGTTTTAGCAGTGCACGGTGGTGGCGCGAGTTATGGTTGCTTAGCTTACCATAACTGGTGAATTTCAGGGGTTTTTCGGTTTTACTTGGAACCATAACGTCCCTTTAACAAAGTTTTTTTATTAGCACGCAAACAATATACAAAGATGGAGTGTAAAAAGCAATTTCTCAGAGATGGCTGTACACAGAATGTTGCAAACTAAGAATTTATGGTAGTTTACAGTGAAGGTCAGCTGCTTCCATTTTTTGCTCGCGTGCCGGAGAGGCCCACGACTCGCACTATAAGGTTCTATTGTTTTTTGACCTTGACAGACAGGGATCGTGCTAAAAGACTTCTTTTGAAGGAGTGTTGCAAAAACGTAAGACACGATAAGGATGAAATTTCTGAAACAAAACCACTTTTATATATTCTATCACTATGAGAAAGATCGTTGGCACAGACGGAGTCGTATTTTGAGACTGCATTACGCTTAGACAATGGAAAATGCCAATATAATGTAAGTAACCCGTTAGATTATTTTATACCGAAATATAATAACAATAGCGTGGCGTTAAACCCCGGTTAAGTTGTACTTGTTCGTTCAATGTGGCATAGTGTTTTCTACCGCGCACTATCACCGCCGAATTGGTCCCCTGACGCTTAGAGTGCTCTGAAAAAGGCAGAGGACAGAGGGTGGGTTAATGGGAATAAGTTAACATACTCTGTTGCACTATCCTCGCTAGCAAATAGTTTCACGCCCTAATAAATAAAATGAATATTTTTAATGAAGATCGGCTGGTGAGACTAATTTATGTTTTTTAAAACAGGTATGTCCTTCCGTACTGTCCATGCCACGATTTTCACACCCCGGCCGACGGATTTTTTAACTGCCAGGTGCAGCTACTTCTAAACAACTTCATGACCCTCACCATTTTATGGGACAATCGCCAAGGACCAATATGGCCTTACGCGGTACTAGCGGCTAGAAGCAACATACCAACCATTATGGTGGTCTAATGCCTCGTTGTTGGAACAGCCTTCCGATTATCAGTGCCACCATAGTGCTTGTTTTATCATAAACCAACACCCTGTGTACCGCAAAGGAACAGCGCATGACTCAAGATGAACTTTTACGGATCGACAGCAAAGACAAATGCAAATCGCTGAATATTCTCTAAACATTTAAAATAAAATAAAAGTACTTTACAAAATGTACAATCTTACTGTTTGGTTTGAAAACACAGTTTCATATTCCGAAGTGTGGCGCGCTTTGTTGTGAGATGATCTGTGTTGTTTTCCGGGTTCTGTGTAAAGTCGCGTAGGACTGGAGACGACTGGGCGTGTTTGGCTACGCTCCCTGTAACGTCACAGAGAGACGGGGAATATGAATGCTTTGATAATGTCAGGTTTAGGGGCGGGAGATATGATTTAGTGTCGCAAAAGCAGGTCAGCCAGGTCGATGGGGCAAGTGATAGGATTATCACATAATGTCGACGCACAGCAGCCTGATTTATCGTTTGTTTAGTGGACAAAAAGTCGGGTAAGGGCCATAGGAAATTGTAATGTCAACGGACATAAGGAGGGTTCTTAGAACACTTTCAACCTGACAACGAACAATACGAACAGCGTTCTCAGAACACCCCCATTTTGTTTAATTGCAAACATTACCTCCACGTCCACTCTTCCTCGTCCCAGTACTTACTTCATGAGGCCCCTGCCTCCGACACAGGACCTTCTTCTATTTCTTTAAATTCCTATAACTCCTTCCCCACATCCTCATCACTCAGTTTAATATTACCAAGCCGGAGCATGGGACCTTCCCCGCAGGGAGGGTGAGGAGGGTCGTCAGTACTGTGACGAGGAAGAGTAGGACTAGGAGTAATGAAGAGTACCGTAAAGTAATCAGAGCATTTCAGGACACCACGAGTGTTCATAGAACATATTCAACTTGCCAGAGTACAATACAGACAGCGTCCTCAGGACACCCCCATTTTGTTTATGTACGAACATTTAAGGACACCACGAGTGTTCTTAGCTCAATTTTAGCTTGCTTGCGAACAAAACTGACACATACTCCGTCCTCAGAACACCGCACCATTTAGTTTATACAGAACATTTCAGACCAGCCGTGTTGTCCGCAGACAAATCGAACACAACAAAAGTGTCTAGCATATAAAAAAAAAACAGAAAATTGAACCACTAAATTCAATTTTTAATCCAAGTTTCACCGCGCTGTCCGCGGTCGTCCGCGAATGCAAGATGGCGGGCGCCACAGAAAATCTGACGCGCTTCACGCACCACACCATTCAGAGTGGGCCATATACTTTTTTTGCAAAGTTTGGTGAGGATTCGTCCAGAGGGAGCGAAGTTATAAGCCACCCAAAAAATGCTCTTCTTATGGAAACACCAACTTAACCATAACTACATGGACGCTACCGCGTCCATGTAATATATATATATATATATATATATATATATATATATATATATAGCACTGAGAAACGTCAGGCAGGGTGAGTAGCACTCTTCATTCTTTCGAAATTAGCACAGTCCGGACATCAGAGTTGAAATAAAATATATTCTTTATTCATGCCTTGCAATGTGGCAAAAAAAGGTTTAAAAAGCCATTACAGTCAGGCTCTCCCAAGGTGCAAAAATCTCCATGCGCGTTAGGAACTGCTTGCCTCGCCGCTTAATCACAGCCATATATACATATATATATAGTTTAGGTTTTTTTTTAGGGGTAGCAAGGGAGACCTCAGGGGTCGCAGTTGTGACCCCTGGCGACCCCTAGATGACGTCCCTGATCTGAGTCCAAATAATCAAACCAACTCAGGAAGATGGCAAAGGTTGCTGTTTTATTAACAATTATATAAAACATGGAGGTTACAACGGACACCAATGGACGTTTGTTCAGTTCTTGACAAATTTCAATAAAAACATCCTTATACGCAAAACATACGTCATATTACGTGGAACAAAAGAAAAACCTACTATTGATTGTGATACGTTCAAGGGAAACATCTAAGTATACTTTCTATAAGGGATGGGATTGGGATTGGCTGTCTATTGTCAGGTGGGCAATTTATGCCTACCTCTAACACGTCATCTTAAAACACTGTTAAGTACACAGTATGTTATTGGCTCTAAAACTATAAGGCCATCTGTTATATGGCTTTCTACAATGGGGTGGCATGCTTGTGCCATGTCTGGAACATTCGGTTCACTTAGCAGCACGTAAAATCATACCCAGGTCCCAGGAGGTGGACTTGAATTTACCTCCCCAACCAATTAGCCCAACATCTCTCATCACCCATGCCTTCTGCCATGCAGATTGTTTTTGAACTTGGCCTTGCAAAGTATCCTTGTCTGTGGGAATTCATGGGAGTACAGGCTTTCACTATCGTTCTCTATTTCCATCCTCAGCTCATGTGACAAGAGACCATGATTCTGGCCTATTGTGCAGCATTTAAATGTCTTAATTGAAAAAAACTTGCCACTCTTGGTGTTCTTTCTTTGCCCCTCGATAAGAGATGATTCATCCTTCTAACCAGAGGTGTTGCTAGGGGGGTCTGAGGAGGCTAAAGCCCCGGGTCTTTTGGTTGCAGCCCCGGATAGAAGCTCAGGGGCTACAACCAAAAGGCTATAGCTAGCCCCGGGTCTCGCCAATCCTGACATTAGCTTAGCCCCTGATCTTTTCCAGACCTAGCAACACCCCTTCTTCTAACGTTTATTGCTTTCGACAATAGATAACCAACCTTGGCTACTTCTGTTTTGATGCCAGGCCAGACAGTCCTGCCAGGCTCTTCCAGGATTTCAGCTTATTCGTGTTGCGACACAATTCTCAGCCTTTCTTCTTCATGAAATTCATGACACAGATGTCCAGCTTCTATACATTGGTGTCTTCGCCTGCAGTCTATTCACTACGTATAGCCAGTTTCTATGATCACTTATTCTACTTGCGTTTCAGCGTCTGTACAATCATTGAACAGTCGCATTTCTATAGCACTTTGCATGCGTGTAATCTTCTTTTTTGCATATTAAAGTTTACTCAATTCTTAACTTCGTTATCAGTTTGCACAAGATCCATACATTCTCTTCAGCCAGTGTTATCAGTGTGTCAGGCTAGTCTCTTCTGACATCACTGGCTTCTTTTTCACTCTTTTTCATATTCTTTCAGGGAGTTCCTCCCTGAGATTGTCGTCTTTTCGGGGCATACATTCGATAGGGTTTTCTCAAAGGATACTTTTTCTCAAACACTCACTGCAGAATTGGCACAACTTCTGGTGTCAAACATGGCGCAGTCTCTTACTTCCAACATATAGGAGGCATGGGGCCTGGATTTCCTGCAGATGCATGCAGCTGCTCCTCTACAGTTCACCGCAGCCAATACGTGTTTCAACCTTCACAAGGTCCTCCTTAGAGCAAATGGAAACTCTGCCTTGAAAATTCGAACCGTAATGGCTCCTGTTTCATCAAACCACACTTTAGTAGATATTGACACTATATAAGCACTTGAGAATCCCAAGGCTTGGCTTCAATTTCCTTATTGGTAACTCCCCTATGACTTCACAATTTGTTTGGTGATTTATACCAGAACATTCCACTGGGTCAGGCACAGCGTTCAATGTGTGTACAAGAGAGTCAGAGAGCCAGCCTAAGGATGAGAAAGAATGTTGCTTTGACTTTTATGAATCCAGTTGCTTCTTTGGGCTAGACTGCACAAAACACCCAGACTCGCTTGTAGTGGAAAAGGTTGCTTTAATATGACAGTCCACAGCTTACGAAGCTACGCTAAGGTGGTTTATTGGCCTTAAAGACTCCCCAAACATTAACAAATGTATCAATACAATTAATTAATTAATTCCTGCTTCTCCCCCATCCCTCCTTTCCCCCTAAAACTCCTCTCACCATATTTCTCACCTTTCTCCCCATCCTCTTTCTGAGCCAATGTCCGTCCTTCTTCCATACCTTACCCCCATTGTTGTACCCCTGGGCTAACCTGTCTGTCCAACCAGTGCTGCTCCCGCCACTTTACCCTGGTAATAACCCTGTTGGCTTCCCTCAACCATCCTTCAAAGACCATGGGCCTCATTACGACCCAGGCGTTAACCATGGCGCTATTAGCGCCATGGTTGATGCCGGTACCTTACCGATTCCGCCATGGTGAATGGCGGAATTACCGCCCTATTCCAAGGTTGGCGGGGCGGTAATTGCCCATTCACCATTGGCCCTTCCCCATTCCCATTTTTGCCCCCATAGGGCTCAATGGATATGGGGAAGGCGGTAATTACGGTACCGCAAATTGCGGTACTGTAATTACCTCCAAGGTCCCTTTGCGGGTCCCGTCCTTAACGGCTGGCTAAACCAGCCGTTGAGGGAGGACCCGCAAAGGGACCTCAGAATTGGGCGGTAAGGGATTACCGGCACCAGTGCCCTTACCAGTACCGGTAATCCCTTACCGCCCGGGTCGTAATGAGGCCTCATGTCTCCAGCATACAGAACCCCCCCCAGATGTCTTCTTTCTGCCCAACCCTTTATCCCCTTCACTTTAAATCCTTCACTACCTCCTCTACCACCATCCTAATGTTCAGCATGTAATATTCATTCTCCATCAAGGACAGGTGAAAACTGTCTTTTCTAAACATGTCAAACCATTCATATTTAATAACCAGGTGCTTCAGCATGCGCACTCCTCAAACCGCACACCTTTTTTTCCTATTTCATTTTCTTCCTTGTTTTCTCTACTGCCCTTTCTCTAAATGCC